>NC_135007.1:9947604-10257708 GCF_051020985.1 Nomia melanderi
GGGTATTGTTCCTAGGCGTGAATATTTTGCCGGGTGAAATTACCCCCTTATTCTTGTTATTCATAGGAAATTGATGATTTTTCGTGTATTCGTGGCCGTAATCTTTGGAGTGGAAGAATTATGCTTTAGGGTGGCTTACGGGGGTTGTCGTGGCTGGAATTCCAGTTTATGCGGTTTCTGTTTTAATATTTGTTGTAGAATGCAATGATTGGTGATGTTCATTTTTGGAGTATTTGTTGAGACTTTGAGCAATGTTTATTATTATAACCACTCTTTATGAGCTAATAATATGACGAACGCGAGAGATTTAGTTAGTGCAATTGTATAGTATGTATAACTTACATTTCTTTGCAAAAATAGCTCAATCCTGTAGAAACGTCATTATTGTTTTCTTGGTAATGTTTAATATTGAAAATCGAGGAGTAGATAATCGTGTGCAGTATACTGTTCTGTGTTTAAAGGATTATTTCTAACGCTTGCATTCTGGAAGTGCAAATTTTCTCAGGCAACGAGTAACTTCTTGAGAGTTTGACTTCCGGCATACAAGAAGTTTCACCATGGCACTTCGGCAAATATTGTCCTTTCTTCAAGGGTTTTCTCCCGTGTAAACCCGAAAAGCACGAGGAAGCCTAGGTACCCATCGATACATATTCCTTGGAACCCAACCGCCTACTGTCAATGTGTCCTGCCTTTTCTCGCATTTTCGCCTCCGACGGTTTCGTATTTCCGCGCGGTCGTTCGAACATGTGTCCGACATGAGGTTCGTACGTACAAAAACCTCGTTCCTAAAGTGATCTAGCGTTTCAATGAATTACACTTCGACTACTTCCGTTGCTTCAAAGTAAACTCATAGGAGTAAAAAATAATAACTAATCTTATTATTCCATATTAATGTCATTTAAAATTACTTAGTGAATAAAGATTGTAATTTTCTGTTAATAAAACCTTTGTAATAATCAACATGAAAATCTGCATGAATATTTACTAACACATCTTTCGTCACATAATGCTTCTTTCATAGAATACCATCGATATCGATCTTCTGATATTTTAAATAGTCGTATGATCAATTTAATAATTAGTAAATGTTACTAGCACAATTACTAACATAAGCAATCTTTTGTGGTTGATAACATTCGATACAACAATTAAAATTTTCATCTTTCATGAACCATGTCACAAAACACCAAGTCTCCTGAACCAATTCAAAGATCACAAAAATCGCCTTTCTAAACCGCACTCAAGGCTGAGTCGCGCGAAACAAAGTTTCTCCGAGAAACTATAATTTCTTACAATCATTATCCCTTCAAGGCGACTGAGTCCAATACCTTCGCACCAGAACCCCTCAAGGTACCCAAGGATGACTAATTATCCTCACTTTCCCGATCGCGAGAAGAAAACAGCAATCCCAGAGTACTCCTAGGGCGTCGTCCCTAGAAGTTGACTCCGCAACCGATAATCACCCGAGGGACGAAGAAGCGCATAGAGTCATTAACTATCCGTCGGCTCGTTGCGGTTGTCCTCTGTCTCTCCACGGTTCGCTGATGCTGCCCGTACTGATTCTCCTGTTCAGATACATCTAGACTGAAACGTCTCTATTTTTCAGGCTTTATCTCTATTTCTGGTCCAATATTCCAACGCCCTCAAGGAGAATCGTCGAAACATCATAACATCTCGATTGTCAAATGTTCAAAATTTTTGAGCTATCATTATAAGCCAGTCTTCATTGTCATGTCCCATTTTCAAACATTCATACTCTTTCCTCCACCTACCATTTCACGCGATTCTAATCCTTGAATATTGAAATATTGTCTCACTCGTCTCTATACATATGCACGACAAAAAAAGATCCTCCTATTCCAACAAAGAATATATAAACAGATCTATTCTGTCGCAGAGTATTTTCTTCGCTCCCCTCGCCCTGCGTTCCGATTTGCAGTTGCGTCTGATCACCCTAGGCATGGCCTCTTCATCAGCGATGAACGCGTCACGTCCGCATCTCCAGCAAACACCCGTGGCCGCTTATTATTTTGTTGATTTTGCCGGGTCCGGTCGTTCGACCCGCTTCTTCCTCCCTTCTCCCGCGACTGTAGCTTCGCCCCGTTCCACCTGGGGACTTAATTATCCCCCGACGACCGGCCAATCAACGCACGAAACGACAGCTCGTCCTCTCTTGCCACCGGGCTACTGGACCAGAAAGATCGTCCCATAGTACAGCGAGGTTCTGGTCCCGCCGAAATCCGCGCCGCCCTCGTTGCGGCGGTGCCGAACGTCGGACCGCGCCGATTACGATAACCGACGACGCCCGGACGGCTTTCTTCGGGAGACCCGTCGGTGGAGATTCAAAGAGGACCCGGGTCAGCCCACGGACTCCTAATGGGGGATTTAAGGGAAACGGTTCATTTGAATGTCGGGGACTACTCCGCTTTTCACGATGCCAGCACCGCAACAGGAAGCGGGGTCGGGGCACTAGGGGGTGACTTCCTGGCCGGCGCTGTTTGAAATTAACCCTTGTGCATGCGCGCCGCGTGCTGAGGTAATACTATCTGTAACGCCATCGTGCAGGGCGTTTTCGGCTTTTTCCCGGGGAATTAATTATAGATCTTTAGGATGTCCTTTGAATACTTGGATGGTTGGTATCCTTGTTGCCTCCCCTTTTGTGAGATTTGGTTGGCGATGGTTTATGAAGTGTTTTAGATGCGTGAGCATATTGTTGGTTTTTGTTTTGCGATTTTCTTTGCTATCCTTGTCATCAGTTGTGTGATTGTGAAACGAATTAAAAAGAATTTATGGAGAATGTTGGCTTGTGTAAACGTTATAGAAGTCTATCTTACTTTTAAGACGCTTCATTATAATATTGAATCGGAGACTCGGTGAATACTTTAAACTAAATGAATACGTATATCCTTTAGGTTGTGTTAATTAAGAGATTAGTAAAAAACTTAATTAAAAAACATACGCTAACAGCAAATATACGATCTGTTTTCCTGCTGGAAAATTATTAACAGTTATTATAAACCTGATCGCAAAATGCATCATAAGGCGAATGATGAAAGAAACTGATATTCAGTATAAATGTAGTTTCTTTTAGAACAGTAAATGGTAATTTAGTTTTTCTTGGTAGCTTATTCATATTCCGATGTTTCTATGAAAATACAGGATCAGATATACAATGATATAGTGTAATTGCGACATCTATGGATGCAATCTTAGAATAGGTGCAAGTATATAGTAATCTCAATTATTTCCTTATAACAGCAATAATATATACTGTAAATATACTAGGAATGAACCATTCTCTACTAATGATGCTTTCATTATCTTCCTCCATATTTCATCTACAGTTGGATAAGGAGAAAAAATATTTTTAACATTTCAAGTGCTCCATATTTATAGCCATTCTATTTCCTCGTTCAACACATTTCACATAAAATAATATTTAAATATAAAACGGAATTCCTACAGAAAATACATTATAATTTCGATAATCTAAAGCATAAAATAAAATATCTTAATCTCAAACACTATTTAACAAAATGCATTATTTCACAATGTACATCACTTGAGATTTTTATGCTATTATCTGCTACAAATAAAATCTTTTATGTTCAAAGCTACACGCGTGATTGAAAATAGAACTAGAACTACAGCTTTCAATCAACGCTGTTAAGAGACTCATATTCCATTAAATAACATTAACAATTTAAAAACAAATAATTCATCTACAAGTAAATGGGTCACGTATTGATCAAAGTCATCTTTCTGTCAGTGATCAAACCGATTTATCAGAGTTCTCAACAGCAGAATGGAAATCAGAACCACCCCAACAAGAGGGGCGTAGCAGCGGCGTATCCGCGGATCCAATCGATTCGTCTTGACTGAATCACTGTTGCGGCGAGGACAAAAAGCGGTTACCCAGCTTCATGGTAGCCGTGTAATTCAGTGTAAACAAAAAAGTACGCGTGTTACATACTCTATCCGAGTATCGAGTGAGCTGGCAACAACGCCGCTCGTTACGACGAACGCGAATAGTATCTCCTTCCGTTCCATCCTTGGATCTCATTTTGCGCGAGCTTCCAGTCTTCCACGTCAGTCTCCATCCACGTCTCGGTTGTCCGGGCTACCTTACGATGATAGTGTCAGCGGAACATATCGGTGGTCCCTTTCATCCCTGGGACACGCGTCTACGTCGATGCCGGGGACATCTGACCAATATCTGTCACTTGGTAGCAAAACATTCGAGCTACCCGCTTAAAGCAGTCGACAGACGATTCTAATTGAATAAATATCGGATTTAGCCATTTAACACAGAAATTGTCTCTGTATCCAATGCTGTTAATAAGCTCCGAGTCAAATATTAGCTTAGTCTTCATTTCATTAAAAATTGCTGTCGATCGATTCTTAATGGAAAAAGCTTCACATTCGTGTACGAGACAGAAACCACATTCCTGAATTTAAATGAATTAATTAGGTATTATCTATCGCCAACTCGTTTTACTCGCATGTGTCGCGAGCATGGCCGCGGAGTTAAATTAAAGCCTAAGTAAGATCTTAATGTCATTTTAGTTAGATATCTTTATCAGCGATGCTCGATGCGTGACAGAGAAGTCCAAGCGTAACCAAGAATGTTGATAGCCACCGGCTGGCGTGCTATGAAATGAAAATTCTACGAATTTTCGGGATTCCTCGATCTTTGTTATCAGCGAACAGTAAGTTAGACCTCGCAGTAAATTATATCGATCATCGTTTTCGAAGTAGTAAGGTCCGGCGAGAGACTGCGCCGAATATTCTATTAAGAGCGCCGCTAATAAATTACCGTACGAGGATGACTTAATTAGAGGACGAAATTATGCTGCTCGTAAAAAAAGGTTTCATTATCAACATCTCGGGTCTGTAGAGAGCCATTCCTAGCTACAAGACGCGGGGTGCTGACTGCAGGAAAAGGGAGGACTTGAAACCCTTTAGCCTGGCGCGAGTGGTGGGAGAGTGGGCCGGGTCAATGATGAGACTCCTTATGGGGGGCCCTACCAGGTACCTGTTGGTCAGGTGGGCCCCACTATTGCTCCATCGCGCTTGCATCTCTCTCTCTCACTCTCTCTCTCTCTTGCTCTCTCTTTCTTACAGTATCTCTTTTTCTCTGTCTGCCCCTGGTCCGGGGCATCTTCTCTTTCCATCCATCCGCGTCTCTTCGTCAAACCGTGGCACTACCTCCTTTTGTTCCGTCCCAGGCACTGGACCATCTCCAGGATTATTCTTCGGATCCCCTTTGATCTTTCGGCACCCTTGCTCCGTCTTTCGTGGGCATCGGCAAGTTTTCGGAATCGCGCGAATAAGGACTCCTTTAGAGAAACATACCTTGATTGCTCTGAATAAAAGTCGTTGGCTAACGAGAAAGTTGAAGAGTTTTGGACGATGATGGTGGACTGCCTAGGTATTTTCGGTAATGAACAATTCGGGTGCCACACTGCCTTCCGAACTGTTGGAAGAGCAATGTATCTTTTAGAGTCTGATGTGATGTAGTAGGCGGTTATATTGATCTAAGTGTAGAAGTTTTTGCAGGCCACAACTTCGTTTTTATACAAAATCATAAATTCTTGGATGTGTTCTTTTTCCATCGCGTGCAAGACTGCTGTTTGTACTTACTATATTGTTACCAGCCATCTTCGAATTTATAGCTTTTAAGTGATGATCTTTACGACTTATTATTACGACTACACGAGTGAAATTTAATAGGTGTTAGAGACTACAATCTTTTCCTCTTATCGCGAATATGTTATTCACATCAGAATTCTCTCAGCTGCGCAACAACCGCAGCGACCTGTCCCGCAACCCCCGAAGGTGGACCCCGTCAAGTTCCCGCGAGTACAAACGAGCGGAGCTGAAATTCATTATCGTTAATCGGTTCGATCCTCGACCCCTTCAACGAGCCATCGTCATCAGCTCGTACATCTCCGGAAAGCCGTGGTCCCGGGCCGCTCGGTAGTCGAGGCCGCTCATAAAAGCGGGCACAGGTTTCACGCGAGAAACGGAGAGCCCGTCTCGGCGAGCGCGCGGCGGGGGGAGGGAGACGCGAGCCTGCAATTCGTGACTTCCCAGAAAGGTGGAAGGAGCCCCGGGGGCCCCCGAACAGCTCCCCCGTGGTTCTAGCTCATTAACCGTCATCCTTCCCTCCGCCTTACCCTCATCATCCTCTTCTGCACGTCGTTGGTGTGACGGCGTTCCCCTCGAAGACGTGCGTGTGCGTTCGTACGCGCTCATCAGGTAAGAAAGGAGCCGCCTGTGCCGACACGCGGGGCGCTAGGCGCTGGGTCAGCTAGTTACTGTGGAAACCAGGGCAAGAGGGAGGGGGGAGCAAGCGGCGGGATCCAGAAGGTGGCCGGCAGCCGGAATAGAGGGGCGTCAGGCCCAATGGAAGAGCGTACGGTCACGTGACGGGACTAATGCCGGCGGGAGTGGGCGCGCGGTGGGGGCACGGGCCCCCGATACCCCCCACCCCACTACCCGTCGCGGCCGAACGAGCGATCTCGTCGCTTTAAACCGGTGTGTGCGTCCGTCTGACGAGATAATTTGTTCCTCGTTTCCTGGGATTTCGAGAGCGGTAGACGATAACCAACGTGTCCATGGGGCCCCCTGAAACGAGCCTGGTCAACGGAAAGTGGTATCGACTGGATTTTTGTACACCGTCCGCCTCAAGTTACGACGAATTTTATTGGCCACTCCTGACGAGCACGCCCGATACGATGATTACACTTTCCGATATAAAAGTCCGTCCTTCTGCTGATTGAATCGCCGTGAGAATAACCGATAACTTCCGAGTGACAGAGAGTGGAGTCGCGTTATTAAAGAAGATCGTTAATCTCGATTTGCCATATTTATTCAACCGTTCCAACGAAATTTTATATTTGCCACGGAGGTTCGGATCGGGACGCGCGGGCAGGCGACTCGCGGCCACTGTAGCGTGGGAAAGCGAGCCGACTGTTGCGTTTTCTGTATTCCTCCTCCACTCGTCGCGGTAACTTGACGTTATTGGAGGCGTTGTCTAATAAAACGGCCGTGTCTTCTGTGGGGGACATTGAGATTGAGTCGTATGATCGGTGTCATCCTACTAACCTGGCTGTACTATTTCTCTAACTTGTTATTAAATCTTTGTGTAGGTGACTAGAACTCTGAAGGTCGTAGCTTCGATAATTAGAAATGTATATTGACGTTCAAAGACATGTAACGATGTTCTCACGAATGCATAACCATTTGTTAAGGAAAAAGTAAAAGTGGATGTCTCTAGCAGTTCACGTAGGGGTTGATCTTCTTACCACACTACGTAGTAGTCATGACTACTCTAGATTTAATTAAAAATAAATTTTTAGAAATTCATCCTCCAAGACATAATTTAAACTGCTCAATCTGATCAATCAGACAAGAGATTCTAATGATAACGTATCACAGTATTCAGGTGAATACGAGGGACTTAATTTGTGTTCCTTACTTAAAAAGCACGGTCTTTTGACCATTACTCTATAGAACATTTAAGAAGAAGTTCAAACTTTCCTGCAGCAAAAGAAACAGAAGAAAAATTACTTCGAAGCACGTAGAAGTAAGTAGTTCAACGACGTTTTCAAGGCATCCCGATGATATTCGCGTCCGCAGGATCTTCCATGGCGAAAGACGATGTCAGGTGCTCCGCAGAAGGGAAGAAGAAGACGAAGAAGAAAGGGAGAGGTACGGCAAGAGGATTGGAGCAGAGGTGGCGCGAAGCAGACAGGTTGGTCCGTTCGCCACCCGGGGGCGCCCCAAGGTGGCCGGTGCTCGCACGCCGTGGTCCGGATGAGGACAGAACGAATGGTACCCCGGCGGTGGGACGAGGACGAGGCGAGACTCGAAAAGACCCGAAGAAACATGGTGGCCTCGCCCCACGCGAAGACCTCCCGAACACGGGCCCCGAGAGACGTGGCTCCTCCGTTCGACAAGTTTATCGATAATGCTTGGCCGAACTTTTGCGAGCAATTCCGGGGATCTTATACACTCTTTTTTCTCCTTCTTCGCGTCACGTAATATAAACGAAATTTTAATTTAAATAGACAAATTTCAAACGCTTTTTTATTTATCACTGTATTAAGATGGCGTGACTAATTTCTATTAACATCGAATACAATTTCACTTCACTGAGACAAGTACCGTTACTTTCGAATTCTTTTGTCGTATGTTTATAAAAACTTTCGAAGTTTATTGACCATGCATAAAGTACTTCTGACGTTAGAAAGGACGAGTATGAAAAAATACGAGCAAGCATCGAAGGACTCTGCCTTGCTGAATTGCGTATAGAGCTGATTATAAAGACACAGTAAAACTGTCGAGACCAAACAATTGAAGTTTAGGAGATCGTAAAGCTATTCAAAGTTCTATCAAAGGATTGTCACTTCTATCTAAAGAATTACATACTGTTCAATATTACTCGCTGATTAAAAAGAATTTATATACTGAAATGGAAGGTTAATGAAAAAGAAATACGAAAGGAGGTGAAAAGAGTAGGAGTGAACGCGTTCAGCGGCGTCCATGTTGGCCAGTGGAATTCCTCGGGTTACAAAGGCAGGACGTCAAGTGGGAACACGAGGAATCGGTAGATTCGTTCTGGTCGATACGGATTATCTCGGCCGCGGACAGAAAAATCCACCTGTCCTTTATTTATGTATCCTTCTTTCCGTGGCTGACGCAAACATCTTTGTCGGACGGCCGCCTTCGTCCCCGTGATATAGCCGCGGTGCCTATTTACATCTTCCTCTGGCCATCCGACCGCAACGCTAATCTCATCCTTATTTCGTCCACGGCCGTCGCCGGGGCCTCCGTTCCTCGTGCGTAGAGGCTAGGCCTTAAAACCCTATTCACACCGGCGATTTCCTCCTGTCACCGGTGGAACGTGTCTACAAATTGTAGCCTAGATTGCCGGCTAATGATCCGGCTGATTCCTTCCCTCGTTCTCCGGATAGTTATTCCCAGGTATAAACTAGCTGGGAATTCTATCGCTGAATAAGTGTCCGGCTGGGAATATCAAGTTATCACGCCCGGTTCTCTTGCTTCCCTATACCGGCTTCCCTGTAAAACTAGTTTAATTCTGTTTCGCGTGTAATCGGATCGCGGTGCGCGCACCGAATCGGACACGGAGGTAATCCGCAATTAGTCGGCGACGATAACAATCACGCGTTAATTTGATATTCCCCCGGGGTCTCGTTTCGCGTTCCGGAGTAATTACCGGGCCGTCCCCTGCCGAAGAAACGACATCGACTAGCGTCAGTTTTACCGGCCCCTGGAAGAATCATTAAGAGTCAACCGAGCGTCGAATCGGTTTTCGGGAATTCGACTAATTTAGATAACAGGTGGGCCCCGGGGCCCTATGGGCAACAAGATTCTAAACGCGGGCCGTCCCGGGGAGCTGACAGCTTCTCGAAAATCCGATCGATAATTCCTCGGTAAGAGTCGAGAAATCCTCGTATCGTTCCGATCGGCCGGTGACATCAAAAAGAACCTAGGCACCGGTCAACTCTCCTGCTCGATCCGTCCTCGTCCGTTCTTATCTATCTCTCTCTCTCTCTCTCTCTCTCGCTCTCTCTCTTTCTCTTTTCCAACCCACGAAAAAAGAAGGGGGAGAGAAAAAAAGTGTATATAGAAGATGGTGAGCGTGTCCGAGGTGTTCAACGGGTTTCGTTTTTCGGTTAAAGAGCACTGGCACATAAACAGCCGGTGTTACGAGGCTGTCGCGGTACGAAATTCGAAGCGACGCGGGCCCCGTTGATGCTCGAGGGGGTCGGGGGCGGTGTGGAGGAGGCCTTAATCTTGCGGTGGACGTGGCGCGGAGCCCCCACCGTGTACGTATGTCCTCTAATCATGGCTGGGAAGGCCGCCGCGGCCCGGGATAGAGACGTTCCACGGCCTAATTGCTATATATATGCCAAGAGGGGGGCTACTCAGCTCGGTCTCGGTCGGTTATGCCGGAGCCCACGGTGTTATTAAACCCTCGGGGCCCCGTTCCACCTTCCTCCACGTGGAAACGCACGGTGGGGCCTCGTCGAATATCCGGCACGGACGAAAAACGCAACGTCGCGGGCTAAAATCGCGGTGATTGCGATCGTTTCTAATGGATCTCGGTTTGATGAGATTTTTGTGAGATTTCGAATGATTCCTTTGGCAGGTGGACGGGATTGGTATAATTTTTTCGTGAGAGATGCTGTTTTCTTTTTCTTCTTTCAAGGAAATTAAGCCCGGAGACGACAGGTGTGTCAGAATTGGTGATATTTGTTTGATTACCCTCCTCGGCTGGAATTGAGAAATTAATTTTTATCTTGGCCATGTTAATCCCAAGTTTTATGGTATCGAGTCAGGCATGTGTAGATTTTAATTTGCACTTAATGCATGTAATTTTTGTTCATTATCTCCAGCGCGTAAGCTAAAGTACTTTTTGTTATTAATATGTAATTAGCAAAGTAAATGTAGATTTAAGGTAAAGGTTGCATCAATTTTTTGTGGGACCTCACGGTTTAACGATAATTTCGAAGACATTTTTCTGCGGAGACGTAAGTGTGTTTTCGGAGCATCTGTAATTTTGGACAGCTTCACGGTGGCCATACGTCGATTGCGAATTATATTAAAAATTAAGGAATCTAATTTCCTTTTACTAACCATATTAATATCTATGCATTGCCCGCAGTTACTTTCATAACTTTGGGAAGTAAAGAAACGACAATACAATTAAATAGAACTGCAGCTTCGATGAAAGCGTTCTATATGTTAATAAACAATTCTACTCTAATAAATAGAATATGTGTATTATTTTACCCCTATCACACAACACTGAACACGTTGCCCTCTAAACCATCGTCAATCAAAATTTCCCAAAATCAAATCGATTTGCTTAATCAAAGAAGAACCAAAACCTCAACATTCATCCTGATTCACCTATAATCACCCTAACGAAAGCTTCCCCCGGTAAGCTACCCTAAAACCAAATATTAGCCTCAGCATCCAAAGAACTGCCTCATCTATGCATACCCATCGTGTCAACGAAAGTGTTAAACCAATCCCGCAGTTTAACAAATCCCCAGAACAACCGTCAAGTGTACACGGTCCAGGCCGCGTCGGATTCTTTCCCTGCGTCCCGATGGGAACAACGCCGAGCAGTCCGGCGACGAGCGACTTTATCGTCTGTCAGAGAAAAATCGACAAAACGTGAGGAACAACAGGGGAACCGCAGCGGTGTCCGGCATAAAATATCCTAAGCATTTCCGACAGAATAAACGAACATGACTAATATCCCTCTCCGGAACGGTGCGCGGCTGCCTCCCCCCGGCCGCCGGCCACCCGAGGGCCCGTTACAACCCGAGGCGCGCTGTTCTCCGTTGTAACAGGTTTCGAATCCGACTCGTTGCCGAAGAAGTGTCGCGCGTCGAGGAAAGTCGGTAATAAACTTATAATGGGTCTGCCCGCCAGATTTACAGCCCCATTTACCACGTTCCTCTATCCTCCGGCTGTCCCCTGCCCACTCCGCGCGCGTCATAGCTTCACCGTATCCTCCTCTTCTTTCCGTCGCTGTCTCGCTCTCGCTTTCACCCTCTCCATCTCTCTTCACCTTCGGCGAAGCCGCGTTCCAGACTCTTGTTCCACGGACTCTTCTTCCTTTTTTTCTCCCCCAGCGAGACGGGACGGAGCGTTCCAGCTCGCGCCAGAAGAAAGAGAAACGAGAAGCCGCGAGGACACCGGGAACGCCGAGAAAGATGCACAGCGTTCCCAGAGCGACTGTGTCCGCGGGGGGCTGTCCCACGGTACACGATCCACTTGGGCACGAGCCAGCCCGAGAGCGGATGGCGAAAAATCGACGGAAAACCGACGAATTACGATTTACGACGGTACCTGACGGCCTGGTCCAGCGACGGACTTTTCGCCGGATCCTCTTCTCGTCGGGTTCACGAGGAGCAACGGCGCGTGATTCCCTGAAGAGGATACCGGTGTCTCGGTGCCCGGCGCGCGGCTATCTACACGACCGATCTGCACGCTGCGAGCTGAGATACGTCCACGGGAGGAATCTCTTCTTTCTTCCCTCCCGTTCCGTTCCGTTCCGTTCCGTTCGTTCGTTCGTTCGCTCGCTCGTTCTCGGTCTCATCCTCGAGGGAGGCACGCGGGAGGGCCACGGGGAGCCGGAAAGGGAGAATTTACCACCGAGGTGTCGAGAGTTAGTAGCTTGCTCCCAAACGAGATCCCGAGATAGGGTCATCCACGAATTAGCGAGGGAGACCCGGAGCCCTGGAAGCTTTGAAGAAAGTCACACTTCGCGCCCGGTCGGCTGGACCGGACCGAACGGCTCCGCGCACGGAAAGCTCGGTGCTCGGATCCCGGAATCCGGTTGGCTTAACGCTTGTTTGCCCGACGATGATCGCTTCTTTACTGCGCCGGCCTCGATCTTGATCGCCCGGAGTTTGCCTTAATTTTCTGTGACTTTAATGCCTTCGGCGATCCTTGGTACCACTGCGCGGGGAAATATTCACGCGACGGGGTTACAAATTGCGGTTTTTGTTTGTTCTTTTTCTTTTTTGAAGTGATGGCTGTATTCTTGTGAAACAGGGTCGATTATCGTTCGACGTGATTGGATATGCTATTGTATTCGGGATAGTCTTGGTTGTTATTGAATTTAGTCCCATGTCGGAAAGGAAGTTTTTAGTTTGTTTAGATTCATTTTGTCTTTGTCAATGTTCGTGTATGTTAATATGTATGAAGATCGGCCTAGTAAAAGTATAGTTGGAAAATATAAGAAACAGATGGTTGGAAAGTCGTGTAGGCTTCCTGTTGGGTAACGGAGTTCCGTGTAATGTGGTATTATCACTATAAATTCTTTTTGATGCTACGAATGATAAATTGGAAGCCTATTAAACTTCATGTAACTGTACGCTCAGTTGTGTACCAACTATCAGATGAAAACAGTAGATAACTTTAATCTCCGAGTGTAATCAGTTCTAGCAACGCTTCATTAACCCTCAGAGCCGTAAAACATTCGGAGCCGTTTAATTCGTCAATTTTTTTACGACTATCCCTTAATAATCAGATTCAAAATCAGAATAGCAACGATTTTAATCTTCATCTTTCTTCCCAGTATTCTGTCGAAACTACATATTCATTATATAAGATTCCACGTTTCAAAGTTCCCTGAGAAGTGACTCGCTTACAAAGTATTAATCGAAGAAAAATCGTGACCAAGCGTCGTGATTAACATCTCTCCGATATTCTCAGCGTCCCGAGGTAATAATGTTTTCAGATTCAGGCAGAACGAAAGGCGGGATGGGAGGAAGAATCAATTTTGCTTTTTCTCGGCCGCGGATGTCGTGGTTGGCGTGAACGAACAGCAGGTAGAGCAAACACGGAACAAAGGGGCCCCAACGGGTGACTTGCGAAACTCGCTGCCCTGAGAGGCTTCTTACGCTCCTGGGCGAGCGTCGTGGGGCCCTTCGAAGCTCATAAAGGCCGCGAGAGGGGCCTCAGCCGTGGAAAAACAATGAGGCGGCCCCGATCGGACTCGGACTCGCTCCGCGGCCCTTCTGATTCGCCATGAAGCGAACAAGAAATCGAGAACGATGGCTGCCAGCCCTGCCGCATCTGCCGCCGTTCTGCCTCTCCGCTTGCTTCTGCCCTTCGCTCCCTCCCTGCGCGCCGAATGGAGCTCGACAGAATCTTTTGCTCCGATAATAAATTCGATTTACAAACAGAAAATTGAATAATTTCCGTTCGCTGCGAAGATACTGCGAATTCTTATTCGATTCTTCCCCGCATTCTTCCATTTTGTCTTCCAACCGGCTGTTCTAGGTTCATCAATTTCGTAGATCTTCTTTCTTTATCTTCATTACAGTTTTTACAACTGTTTAGGCGATAGACTTTATTATTAGAGCAAGTAACATTTTCCTCGTAAGTACATAAAGTAGAATAAAGTAATTATCGGTAGTATTAAAGTGCACTTCTTGTTTGCGACATATAGCAACGTCCAGTGTCGATAGAACAAAAATTGCGTTGCATGTCTATCAATCGCTATATCATATATTCGTCATTACGGTCTCCATTCAGTTTAAAACTATCAGCAACCACGTTTGATAGTTCAAATACCACTCAACGACTATCAACGAAGTATAAGGAATCTTAGCGAAACTCGCAATAATCTATAAATGTTCCAATACCTTCCAGTAAGACAATAAAATTTCTCAATCATCTCGACGATTCCCATCATTGAATACCCAGAACTTAACCCGACACGCCTTCCGCTTCCCAAACGATCCTATCAGTTTCCCGCGCGACGAAGAGGTCGTAATAATTCCCGCCGTCCCCGTGAACTTCGTCGCTTCAACCCCCGCATTCGTCACGGCACCGCCGCGTTCCACGGCCGCAACCCCCGCGCCGTGTCGCGTACAAAGGGAACAGCGACGTAATTAGCGCCAAGTTCGATCCTTTGTGTTATTCGCAGGGCGTCGAGAACAAGATGATTACCGGCTCTCCACGGGGCCCCGTGCGGGCAGGCGTTGCCGGCCTGTTCGAAAATGAAAAATCGCGGCCCTCTCGGACTCGACTCTCCGTCTTGCTCCCCTATTTCCCCTTTCTTTTTCTCGCCGCCGCCGTGACCGCTCCCTTTGTACCGGGGCAAGAAGGAATCGGGGCCCGTGCCCCGCCCCGGGCCCCCTACGAACTCGGCTCGTTTCAGATGTTTCGGACACCTCCGGCAGAACGCCGCGCCGGGCCAGTCAGAAAATCCACGGGACGTGAAACAATAGGCACGCCGAATCAATAGAGAAACGATCGCCGACCTGTGGAATAATCGAGGCGCGGAACGATCGCCCGTGAAGTATTCCGCCCGTGCTGCGCCGACGTCGCGATTCTTCGGGCGCGTTCGCACGTACCCCGTCGGCGGAATCACCGGAGTAACGGCCGCGGCGCACTCTTTCAGCGACCGCTTGTTTTCGTCGAGATTCGTTAATCCTTTCCCCGCGGTGAACTCCGAGGGAAAACAATGTACGGGTGGTTGAGTCAAGGGTAGTCGACACGGTGGACTCCTTTCTTGAGCGTCATGGATACGGTGCACCCTGTCGCGATCTTTTGGGGCGTGATTCTTATACCATAGAAAATGGAATCGGGGTTTAATTTCATGTTTATTCATCTCGCTTTTTATTTAAACGTCTTTCATTATGGATTGTTTAACAGTTTTGGATACTTTGCTTTGTAGGTTTACTTGCTCGGGGGTGGTTTTGTAAGTGCTTTAGTAGAGTTCGAGGTTTTTGGTTGCTTTTGTTTGAGATTCTTTTATTGTTGTTTTGAGTATTCGATTGTTACGAGGATACGCATCTGGGAAATTAAGGAGTTACGCGATGATTAAAATGAGGGATGAAATAGTTTTCTTTGGAGTCTCGTTTATGGAAATAGTGAGGTTCGATGAATTTTCTTGGTGAATTAATCATTTTAAAAGAAATAGTTGTATTAGATGAAGGTGACGTTTGCTCGGAATCTTTGAACGTGTCCTGTCTTCTCCGTGAATTGTTATAGAAAGATAAAAGCTGATTAGTAAATGGAGGATTGTTCAGTGGAATTTTTAATATTTACTCGGAAAGGTTTTCACACCGACTCAGTACACAAATTAACACAACATTACGACTTCTGTCATGTCGCGATACGTTTCGGTGCATCAACAGCGTATCCGGTAACATCCATTCGTCGGCCATTAACGTTTCGCCGCGCCGCGAAAATAACAAACAGACGATGAAATCCGATTTTCCACGGCTTCCCCGCTATCTCGGGAACACGTTTCTCGGCACATCAACGAGTTCCTATTTTCCGTGGACCGTTCCAAATCCCTGGAACGTGTCGCAATAAAGGCGACCGGGAAATCGCCGGATCTCGAGGCGTGACACGGCTCACGTGAGCCCATACACTCTTTTACGATTTCCACGGTACGCCGGCGTGTCTAACCATCCGACAATGGCGTACAATCATTTTTCGATAAATCGATGTTTCGGCCGGAATCATTTCCAGATGTTTATTTTCCAGGTACTTTATTCCACGCGTTACCATAAAAACGGAGTTCTAGTTACCTTACAACTAGTTTTAAACTGCTTTAAGGGGGATGTTATGTTTTGTGTAACACACAGTTCGGAGAAATCGGTTTCTTCTTGTGTGATTAAGTATAACGTACATACAAGTAAATGGTCCAATTCCTTTTCAGTTCGTTTTAACTCGTTCAATTGAATTCAAAATTGAAATATGCATTTCATTTACTTGATGTGTTTACAGAAGATTTACGTAATGGGATTTAAAAACATTCGTGGAACGAATTTGCTCCAATCAGTAGAAACAATCAAACTAAAATACAAATACTGCTTCACTTAAATTTGAGGCAAACATTCAAACATTACAAATGAAAGTTGAAACTTTTGAAATGTATAGATATGGTAAATATTGAAAACTTCTAATTTGCTACAATTATGAAATGATGAAAAAGTTCATCGATAGCTGCCAAAGTGTTGGTTTCACGTACTTTGTTCACTGTTTCATAATTACGCCATTGATATTGCGTTTTAAATACTTTTTCAACAAATTTCAAGCTCAGCCTCGAAGGATGACAGAAGTTACATGATTCTTCGCTGTCAAAACTTCGTTAGGAGTTTTTTGCTCGCGTTACATGTCGGTTTACTCTTTTTCTGGCGGAGCTGTTGAAATCCGGATGCCTTTCCATTTACAATTCGTTGGACTTATGTCCTCTAACGATTTCAGCTTGTCCTTCAAGGGTGACGTCATTATCAAAATGCTGTTTGCGCAACGTTTAAAAACTGTGCATTGCGCAACACGTACCTTTAAAGAAGCTGAACTAAAGAACTGAAACGAGAACAGCCCGACGAGTGAAACAAAGACCCGATTCACTATGACGAAACAGAACTGTATCGCTC
Source organism: Nomia melanderi (assembly GCF_051020985.1). Classification (NCBI taxonomy): domain Eukaryota; kingdom Metazoa; phylum Arthropoda; class Insecta; order Hymenoptera; family Halictidae; genus Nomia; species Nomia melanderi. The sequence continues at coordinate 9,964,557 of NC_135007.1, forward strand.
GAACATTGAACCACGCTTCATAAATGTGTTCTACCATTGTTACCACAAGAAATACGAGACTAATAGTAATAATGGAAATTGCATAACACAGGATGAATCACCAGTCAATATATTATCGTGCATTCGGATTGTATCGCAGTGCTCAATAAACTCTGAAGTACAGTACTTAATCAAATTTAATAAGTTTCTATCTCTTTCCTGATTGAGTAAAAACTATAAAAAAAATCAGTTTCCGTTTAACAACTAAACTTTGTGAACTGATTGTCCATTATATATGATATAGCTTGAAATCTTATTGAAGTTTCCAGGAATGTAGCTCTATAAAGCATTCAATGCGCAGAATATCCAAAATATCCAAAACTGATTAGGAACCTAAAAAATGTATTTAAACGGAAACCTAAAGAACTTATTAACAACTTGAACATTGACAATGAAACTACAAATACCAATATCAAAAGTTGATCCCCACCGTAGGTAAAAGGTTGTATCCATCGTGCGGAGTCAATACACGTCAACAGATGCGCATCGCGACGCAAAATCGCGACGAATTACGTAAAAGGAATTAAACAGTCGAGGGAATCCCTTATTCCCCCGTCGATCACTTCGGATTCCATCATAATTTTCCATTTTCGTAGGCCCGTGTAACTTCCACCAGCGAATCTGAATGGCGCGTCGGGAACGAACCGTGAGACGATAGACGTGATTGTCGTGCTCGTCAGTCACGCTGAATTTCACCGATGAAATCCTGAAAGGTGTTCGGACTCGGCCAACACCCGTTACATGTAATTTCCCTCGCAGAGGGTGATGGATCGTTCGAAACCGGACGACGACGGATTCGAGCGTGTTTCGCGACTTCAGCGGCCACGGGACGGCTGAACCGAGGATGAAAGCCAGGTAAGTCCCGGCAAATGACAGGATCTGTCCCGCTAATGTCCTGGCTTTGTGTCACTCATCACCTTGACGTTCCCTGTTCACCGTGACCGGCCGCAAATCGCAAGCGCCCCGGCTGAAAGCGTTGCGCCTGTTTGTCACGCGGAAAACCGAGTGAAAGTTCACAGGTGCCAGCGTGCGTTTGTGTAGACACTTCTCCTATATTCCTTGAATTTGACGGAATACCGTGATCTTTGGGTGGAACAATTTCTTTAGGAAATATTTTTGTGAAACTGTGGCTGTCTTGACGCTAAAGCTATTGGACAGGTCAACGTGAGTCGTTTCTGATTTCTTTATTTTGCAGTTATTCGAAAGATAGTAGACGTTATTCAGAGAAATTATTGAAGAAACTGATTTAACAATATGCGAACTGAATTCTAAATCAATTAAAGTCTCGATGGACGCACTCTACTGCTGTGGTTAATAAGTTGATAATTGTAATGTGATTTAAATATCTGTTAACAAATCATTGATACGCAATGTTACTGATGACATTGATTGATAGAATCGTTACTAGATAAAGCGAACATCAACAAACTTTCGACGAAATTTTATAATAGGATGTAGGAGAGCTGCAGTGCAAAACCGAGACGAGTCTATTAACCAGAAAATACCCCGTCATCTTATCTTCAAAGAACTTCCTGGATCCCTCATTATCCCTAACAGTTTCCGGCAGACGATTCCAACAATACCGCTGCATGGGAACCACTATTTCCCAAGATTTTCCGGACAAAGCTCAAGAATCATTTCCTTCAAGCATCAATTGCTGTAGCTTCCCGAGCCAGCGCATCAGCTTCTGAAAAGAAGAAATTACGAAAAGTGGAAAGCACGTTCACAGCAATTTTCGGGTCTTCCAAATTACTGCTTCCTCTACCGTTTATTTAAAGTCAATTTCTAGGTTCCTTAACAAGCTATTTCAGAAAACCGAAAATATTATTAAAGTAAAATTGACGGGGGTTAAGATAATCTTGATACTTTTCCTTAACGATCTCTTCTCCAAAAGAAAATTTATCTCCTAAATACCTGCTTTCATTCTTCAACTTTAACGTACTTAATAGAGATGATACTTCAATATTCCAAAACTGAATTCAAAAATAAGAATCATCGACGCCATTCATTACATCTATCAATCCGATGTAACTACAAATCTAAGAAAATAACTTCCAATACCAATAAAAATGTTTCCAAGCGCCACAACTAATCTTCTCGACACATCAATTCTCCTGCGCTGGCGGCAATTTAACACCACCTGACAAATTAAGTCGACGAAACGAGAGACCACTCGATATTACTCAACCACGCTCGTACCGACACAAAAACCGACTCCATCAACGAAATTTCAAACAGCCATAGAGAACAATAAAACGAGCATTCCGCCGAAACACAAGCAAATCAATGTTAACACGTCGGCACAATAAAAACTGCTATAACCCAAGAAACACCGTCTCGATTTTCTCCGAACCAGCAACGTGCCCGTAGAACGGTCAGTCTAGCCCGAGTCCAGGAAAGTCTCACGAAAGAAGGCGGCGAAAAAAAAGAGACAGAAAGGAAAGAGAAGGCCATAGAGTATCGGCAATGGAGATTCGGGTTCACTCGAACTCGTTATTGATCGCCGCCACCGAAAACAGGTAAGCGTGTGTATCGCCGGGACGGTCGTAAAACGGCAACATCGTTCGCGCTCGGATTTCCTGTGAAATCCTTTTCACGCGTCTCGGTTCCGCGGTCATCGAGAACGGGGCGGGTCGTGCCGCGGGGGTGAAGAGGAGCCGGCGATGGCACTGCGTTCTGGTCCATAGATCACGGGCCAGGTTTCTTTCAGTCGGCCTTTCAGGAAGCGGCACAATGCTAGTTTCTCTGCCATTATACGGGAAGCCGATCCAGCCGCGGCCCGCAGCCGACAATGGCTGCGAAGTTGGCCATTGTGCGGGTGATTTGGAACCTTGGACCGGGGGGCAGAGGGACCTTTCCTTTTTTTTTCTCCCTCCCGGCCGTGTTACCGACGAGATGTCTTCATTAACGCGTCGCCTGCCACGCTCGAATCGGCGAAAGTCTCGCCGGAACGTGCACACGGCCATCGACAAGATGGCGGAAGCGCGCGGAGCGGTTTTTACGAAGTGATCGATCGAATCCCTCGGACGTTCCTGCGTTGGATGATCGATGGGGTGGGAACTTTATATCGATAGAGATGTTGATGGAATGGATTTTACTGTACGGGAGGCGGTATTTGGGACTGTAGGTTGTTGAGATGATTGACGGATGAAGCTACATGAGGTCGCCTGAAGAGAGAATCCAGGATGTCTTCGTCGTTTGTAGATGTGGCGAATATTTCAGGAAAAAATCGTTTTTATCGCTACTTTGTAATCATTTTACTAAAACAACTAATAATAGATATAATAGTTTTCTGAAAGATTTTCAATGTAGGACTTTTCAATCACCACTCCATCACTCAGACTTCAAAGAGCCTTCTGCATCTTGACAGCTTTAAAAGCTTTCTTATGTTCTCAATAGTAACAAAAATACTTTAATCCCATTTGAACATCCATCGAGAACAAAAATATCGCAACATCCAATAAAGCAACTCAATGATTACGACATAACCATCAACATCTGTTCTATCTAAAAAATAATCCAAGTAACTCATATAACACATTGTTCATTCTCCCATCGCCTGCTTTCATTTTCCTCGCTCGTTACCCCCGATTTCCCGGATCAAGGATCCGTGTCTCTCCTCGGCCGACATTCAACCCCATCGAAATTTCAGAAATCCACGGAGCGTTCCAAAAATCCATAGACGCATTGTTGGACGCAGGTAGGCGGTAGCTGGTACAGTTTCCGCGCCGCTGGCATCCTCGATCGGGGGCACTTTTATGACGACAATCGATCGAGCGTCACTCGTGATCGTCCGTTCTCGTGACGCGCGAGAACAGGGCCTCGGGAAGCCGCGCCGAAACGATAGTTATAAATCGTCTCTGGGCCCCGATCACGCCTGGTTTACAAACAATGCAGACTACCATGCGGCGCGGGCACAATGGCCGGGTGTGTATAGGCATCTCTCGACGATCCTCGCGCGGATTCACATCGGTGTGCACCGGATCGCAATAATTCCGGAGGCCCGCGTATATCCGCGGCCCTCGGCGAGCAGCGAGCAGCGCGTGATAGGTGGTAACTGGTAACTGGTACCTGGTGATTTGTAACTGGTAGCCCGCGGTGCCCGGCTAATCCCACAAAGAGCGCCGACCTTTGAAATTTCTGGACAATTTATTTCATGGCATGCGATACACGCTCGGGCGGAACCCCGGCTAACGGCCGGTGTAACGCCATTGTGATCGTGGAAACGGTGCTGGTGTCCGAGGGCTAGTATTCTTATTCTTCGAGGTGAACTCGAACGATATTGGATGGAGTTCTGATTTAGTGACTGTCGCTTGGGACGCTTGCGACGAACATTTTGGGGATCACTGAGATCGATGAAATATAAGATGTGGGATAGCAGTTTTATGAATTTATAACTGCCTCTACGGGTATTTTGAATATTCATAAAATACTTGGGAGAACATCGTTTGATTTAGTATATATGTGATTTCAATTTTGCTCGTTTATCTGCGAGACTTTAAGGTAGCTTGCCTTTGACTTATTGCAGAGAAACTTTGTGAAGTGTTGTCAAACGTTGATAGAGATAGTGAATGATGTAGATATGAATTTTTATATAAGAATTCAAGGAACATGGTTATTTTAAAATATCGGAAGTCTTAGATATTAATTTTAGTAATTAATAATAGCGGTATTATATTATGTGCGATAATATAATAGAAATGAAATTGTAATTTACAAGATTTAAATATAACAATTGTTCATTCGATTGTGAAAACATTGGATGAAGAATTTCTTCATGATAGCTAACAAAACTTCAGTTAAGCAGATTGACAAAGTTAACAAGATTTGTCCCGTATACATCAATAATTGTTATAATTGAAATTATACACATTCCTAACAATAAACTCCCTACATGTTCACAGTTCTCCGAATCAATTTACAGCAGTGAAATCACTTCTACATGACACAACTTCAGTCCGTCAATAATCTCAACGAGGTACAGTAATTATTTCATCCTTCTCTCCCATCGATTCCAGCGCACATAAATTCATTACATTCCCACTAACGCCGTACCAATAGATTACCGTGACACCGAACGAACTACTAAAGGTTGCCAAAGCTCGGGCGACCTCACATCAATTAAAATTCTTAGGGCAACACCGGACACAAATTGGAATCTCCCGATATCTGGGATATCTGGGACAAATTTCTTTTTCGTCTTTTTTCTCCTTTTTCGTCCCAAGGGGTGAGGGAGTCGGCGCGGATCCTTCGGAGGACTACTCGTATTTTCCATCGATGAAATCTTATCTGCGATCGGCCGGGGAAAGACGAGGAGAAGTTACGCGCTCGGAAGAAAGGGCGCGCGGAGAAATCGACGGGGGTCCGCGGTCAGAAACACGAGGACGCAAGGGGTTCCAATTTCTCCAGCGCGCGCAACACGTCGCAAAAACGCGTCGAGCCTGCCAATTCCGGGAAAAAAGGGCACTGTGTCTTCGTTCTGTCGTCCGGACCCGAAATCCTCGGACCGTTTCCGCTTGACTTTTACCGCGCGGCATTCCGACGATGGCTACGGTCACTCCGAAAGAAAAGACCTCGACTTTTTCCCGAACGAATTTTGACTAAGTCTTATACAACGGAAACCGTTAGATTTATGCCTCTTTTTGCTGATAATTTTAAATTATAAGATGCACCGTTAATCCCTTGTCTTGTAATATCGTGCCACACTCGAGATGAAGATTTCAAATTTAAGAAACATAAATATTACTTAGTTTTCTTGAATTCAAATGAATTCATCTGTTATCAGTTATTATACTTTAGCGCGAACACAAATCTAGAGTATGCACAGTTTTTTCTCGTTTATTTAGTGAATTATTAATGGGAAAGTAGTTAGAGTGATCACTGGAAAGAAAATAGGGCGAGGGGTTGAAAAAAGTCTAGGATCAGGATTACACAGGAATGTAGAGAAAATTCAAATTGTAGAGAGACTAGAATTAAACTGGAAGATTAAATATCAAAATACTAAAACAATATTTACACTCGTTTCCGCGCAGTTACAGTTCATAATTTTCCTAATTTCTATTTATTACGCATTATTTATAACACTCGGAGAAGTGAATTCAATATACCTTTCCCGTTGCATTCGACACGAAACTTCCGTCAAACCATTGAATTTCACAAGGTCACTAATTAAGTCAACAATCTCTCCAACGATTGCATTCCACTGTGCCTTTGCAATTCTCGCTAACATCAAGAAACAATTCATACAACAACTCCTTACTTCCACCGGCATCCAACATCACTTTCCCATCAACCCAAGCCGACAAATCAACCTCGTAACACTTCTGCGTACATTCCTTCCCAGACCAATCCCGAGCATACCCATTTCAAGCCATCGGTTGCAGACCGCAACAACTCTTCGCTGGTTCGCAACATTGTAAAACAGCCGATCCTCTGATTAGGTAGCAGCTAGATCGCCGATCGGCCTTACCCGCGTGCAGGCAGAAATTCGCGAGACAGCGCCCAGGTGCACGGGACCCCATCTCCCCCATGGAACGCGCAGAAGAACCGATCGCGCTCAGTTTTCCAACGAAATCGGCGCGGATCGCGAGCGTTGCGTCGCGCCGAGCCGTGGCCGGCGGGGAACGGGTCCGCGTAACGCCGCGCGAACGAAAAACTTGCACCACGCTTCGCCGGGAGTAATTTCAGCGGAGACGGCAGCGCAAAAACCGAGGGGCCCGACAAAAGAAGCCCCGATACCGGCGAAATTACCTTCCGACAACCTTACACGGCCATGGCTCGGGGAGTCCTAATAAGGGCCGGCGGTATAAATAAAGTCATTTGCGGCAGTTGCCGGTCGTCGGATGGGGCCCTTCGACGAATCGGGCCTTTCGTCGCGTATGGGGACGAACGGGCGGCAGGCCACGAACGTCGCCGCGGAATGGTCTGCGGGCCGGGCCAGGGAGGCCCCGACGGATCGGTTTGTTTTGTGGATTAGGCTCGTTTTAGTTGCAGGCCGCGCCTCGCGCCGCGACGAATCGAGAAACGCGGGCCGGCGCACGTCCACCGTTTTTGTACGCGCGAGAATCAAGTTGTCCCCGTTCCAGCGGCGTAACCTGTCCCCCTTTCCTATCCTTCCATCCCGTTCCACGTCGAATCGCGCAGAATTTTGCACACATAGTCGCCGGTTCTTTTTTCTTTGTTTCGGCTCGTCTTGCGTTCGTCGCGCGGGAAAGCTGCGTGAAATTTTAGTTGTCGATTGAAGTTGTTTGCTGGGGATTGAAGGCTTGTAGGTTTGTAGGTCTGTAGGTTTGTCGTGGAGTGGGTGTTTATTGAAGATGATTTTTGTGGTAGGAAGTTTGATTGTTGTTAATGTATGATTTGGGAAATATTGGGGATTTGAGGTGGGCGAAGTGGATGTTTGAACGTAAATTCGGATTGCGAATTAAACTAGATTATAGTACCTTTGGATTATCGATAACTTGAAAAGTGGCATGGATAATTTCAATACCTGTTCTATGTATTAAAACATATATTTACTAATGTAAACTTTACATATTGAATTTAAATGTTCAGTTATTTATTCTAATACTTTGGATATGTGGTTATTACTGCAGAAATATTATACCAACCAAAGATACGAACGTTAGGAACTGTAGTAAGAAAATCGATCGACAACGAATCATTTGTATTATTCATTTTATTAAAATTACGCTGAAGTACACAGGCTCTAAGTATACAAAAATTACAATAGCATTAAGTAGAAGAGGTTCTTCAGGAGAGAATATGTACAACAGAATATATTTATAAGTGTATCGTATATAAATATATATATATTTATATATTTTATTTTATATATATATATTTATTATTATGTATAGATAGCAATTTTACATACATACCGACAAAACATCGTAATTCCAGTGTATGCATGTAAACATCAATGTCTATACGTATGTGTATATGTATGTATAAAGAACAATTTCATTTGGACGTGAAAAGGACAAGTTAGTAATTTGCGATACAAGGTACGAGCATCGTCGTTTTCGTTTCTATTCACTTTTGGTTAAACGCGGCCTTACGAAAATTAATAATAATAGAAGTAACATCGTTAATGATACACCTGTCCTCCGTAATGCATCCGCTTACGCTACCTATTGAGCTAATAAAAAAAAAAGAGTTAAATGCACTTGCGCGTGCCTCATACGACACGCCCTGCTCGCTCTTCCTCGAGTCTGATACAGCGACGTTGCCGCGACTTCGTCTCGATTAAATAATTATATAATTCGATCACGTTCTCCCATTTAACGTCGAATCATTCCTTTTCTTTCGCTGTCAACAATATCTTAATATTAGTTTCTTCTACGGTGTTAGTGAATTGACTTCATTAAGCAGAAGGATCCAGATTCAAATCTTAATTTTCCATTTCTTCAACGAAAATATTTTGTTTCATTGGATTTTTATAAATAAAATTATAAAATCATATTAGTCGTGCGTGAATTCGAAGAGTTCTAATGCAACACAAATTAATGGCCCTTTTAAGTCTCCTATTTATCAAAAGAATAAAAATAAAAGCTTGAATCTGGTCGATCGATTCTATCAGATGCCTCGCTTTTCCTTCTAAATAGAATTTAAAGTAACCAAAATAGAATCGAAATAAATATTATAACACCATGACACGAAAAGGAATTTTAATGTTTCTAAATGTAAGCCGATTTATGTATAGAATTCTTAGAAACCGCGAATCGTGTGATGTAGTTCGATTTAAAATGAAAATTCCAGGTGATTCGCGATCGAATGGAGGTTCGATGATCGAATTCGGTCGATTTGTTGCGCACGAACTTTTCACGACGAAGCCGGGCAACATGACGAGACCCGTCAGAGAATAGACTAAACAAACAAACAACAACAACAATAATAATAATGTCTGGTTCCGCGATCGATCGCACGCAAACATTGAATCCGCGGCGATCGGCGCCGTTCACAACTTATGACACTGGGTTAAGTTAAAGTCACGCATCGATTCGCGTGATGGCCGGTCGGAGACTCGAAACGTTTGCTCGAAATTTGATTATATAAATGAACCCTTTGCACTATGAAACTGAGGTGCTTACTATAAACGTAGTCTACTATAGTTCAGTAAATAAACATACTCTAAAAGCATATTTAATTAACAATACCTTCATGAAGCATCTTCTGAACGACCACATTCAATTCTTACAAATTTAAAATATTAAATAAATACTCGTTTGTAAGAAGAACAAACATATTTATAGGATATTTTCTAAATTCAATGAATACGCTTCAATGAACATGTTTCATTGGTTTCCTATTTATATTAATAAAATACATTCACCGAATATTTGTATTGTTACGGATGAACAACATTATCCGGTATCACTAAATTCTAATGAAATTTTGATAACCTTCCTTCTCGTGTTTTGTTTAATATTACTAGCGAAACTTGAGTAATGTGCAGGTTAAATATTCTCCATGATTAGAGAATATCGTTATTTCAGTGTAATAGCCTTTGTATTTATTTAATAAGGAAAATTGTCGACCAACGTTTCGAGCCTTCCTCAACCGACAAGTGAAACGTGATAACGATATTCGGAAAGGCGAGAGCTTCCCTTTCATTGGTTGTATTTTGGCACGGGGGTAAATAACGCGCGCGTCTCTTTGAGTTTGAGCTTCTTCACGTTTGATCGAACTCGATTAGAATCCCGTCGACGGCAAAAAGAGCCCCTTCCTCCTAAATCTCGACGAACGAATATATAAATAAATAATAAAAAGCGCTACAATTTTCCTCCGATTTTCTAATTGTATCATTCCCTTGGTTCTTCGGTTATCCTGAAGACTGTCGTTTAATAGAAAGAACAAACGTTTTCGTACGAAGCTTCTCTTTGAATAAATAATTTTTTAATACAATAGAAAAGTACACGAATTAAAGCTTCCCACTGGACACATTTTTGTCGATCCTTCCGTCCGCATTTTTTGTGCAATTCCATTCGACAGTGTTCAGGATAAACGAACTCGCACGTTTCTCTTCGTCGGGAGACTCGATTTCCGAAATTTTCTACTTCCATCTGGCATCGACGAATTTTTGATGAACGGTATTGCTAACCTGTGGAGATTACCGTCCAGCGGTATCGTCCGCGGCTGGAACCCGTCGACCGGATATTCTCTTTCTCAAAGATCTATGATGCCTACAGGGAATCGAAGTTCGATTCTCGATCGCTGGCCTATGGACATTGAACAACGATTATATTAAAAACAAGATTTTGTCGATGATTTTCATACTTTCCGTTTCAACAGAAAATGTTGAATACTCTAAAAATAATTATTAACACGTTTAAACTTCGACAGTTTAATACGAACGTCTTTCTCAAGATTCTATGCGTAACTAAATAAACTATTCAATTCTAATAACTGTTTCATTCTATTAGATTCTATTCTAGTATTACAAAAGATAGTAAGTATTGTTTACCAGAAAATGAAAATAACTTAAGTTAGATATCTTACAAATTTTACTCAATTTTTCATCGAAAACCCTTTATTCGCACTAGGATATCTGAAACATTCTGAACATTACGTATTTTATAAATTTGCTTTTCACTGATATTATGCATCCGTGACAATCGATATTTTGCAATGCAAGAAAACCTCAGATTATCTAGTTTTCAAAGATCTAAGGGTGCTCCGAATTATAAAACGGTGTACTTAAAGCTCGAATTTCATTGGCAACTCACCCTATCTGGGCTATAAAGAGGCGGATGCTGCGCAGGAAGTCTCAGCGTGCTTCCCAGATCCCTCTCAGCCATTGTGTGCCCTTCGCTGGCGCTGTCTCGCGTGTCTCTGTTGTCTCTGTTATCCTTAACGCTGCTCCTTCGAGCGTCAGCGACTTTCGTCGGCGGCTGGATCGTCGTCTCCTCGCAGGATCTGGCTAAAGTAGAACCGGCTTCCCCTAAATCGAGTCTCAGCAACTTCGTGGGCGCCTGAATGGTTGTCTCTCCGCAGGAGCGGGCTAACGTCGAACCAAGATCACCTGGAAGGTCTCCGGTTCGCAATACCTTAGTCGCTGCTTCCACTGTAGTCTCGCCGCAGGACCGAGCTAACGTGGAATCGGCGTCCATTGTTCGAGTCACTGTTGCGGAGACCTGAGTTCGAAAGAGAACGAAACAATTAAGGATAAAAATAAACGCAATTTCTGTGAAAGAAAATGTATTGGAGCATTGAAGATTTTCTATTTGAAATGAAATAACTTATATGATGGATTTGGAAGCTTTTATGTTTACTTAAACATTTGATCACTCGATTACAATATTGTTCGTGTCACTGTTGCGGAGACCTGAGTTCGGAGAACGAAATAATTCGGTATAAAAACGAATGAAATTTCTGTAGAAGAGAATGTATTAGAACTTTGAAATAAATATTTGATTTCAAATATTTTATAAGTGAAATTTTTGGAAATTTTATTCTCGCTTAGAAATTTTATCGTGTTATTAAAACGCGATTTAGATATTTTATATATTTTATTTTGTATTCTATGACTAAGAGATAGATCAATGTCTTTGAAAATGATTGTTTAAGAAAATACAGGATTGAAGTAATCGATTGAATTAACGGATAATGAAAAGATACCTGGAAACCAGCACTAACGAGAGCGCCAGTAGGTGTTGCCGGTGTTCTGATGATCTGCACGTCGGCCTCTTTGCAGTCTTTCGTACTGGATACACTTTGCTTCCTGTTTCCGGTGCTGTGCGTGCCGTTATCGAGATAGCTGAGCAGTTTGTGCTCTTCTGTCGAGAACGTGCTCATTCCGGATTTGTAGTGCTGCGGCGATTGAGGCGCCGATCGATATTTAGCTCGAGGAATCATCACAGTGAGCGAACGGTCCCGTTGCTCATCGTTAATTGGCACTGTAACAGATCAATCAATAAATTCAATTAATCACACATTCACCTAGTACACTCAATATTTAAAATTCTTCTGAGATTTCGATAAGTATACTTCAGACTAAAAAACTACAATATTTTATCAAGTATTTTCTAAATTCTAAACAACTAAATACTTTAAACAAATCCATTCAAAATTAATAAGTGAATATACAGATCTAAATCCCTAAGTATTAAACAATTATCAATCTAAGTATTTCATTTTAATTATTTAGTATTAACCCTTTGCGCTCGAGAGGTGACTCTCAGTCACCACTAGATTTGACTTATGAACATTACACATAACATTATGCTTTGTACAATGCATCGATACGTGAAATATTCAAATACAACAGCTTTGTTTTCTAGTTTACGTACATTCTCTCATTAGTTAGTTTCAAGGAATGTTCAAATTTCATCGAAGAATGTCGAATATTTCTAGTCCAATCCTGACTGCAAAGGGTTAAACTATTATAATCTACTCACACCGTTTTAAAAGACAGAACAATAATTGCCTATTCCGGTGGGAAAACAACGAAATAAATAAATAAAATGAAAATGTTGAGAAACCAACCTGAAGCAGGAACCGTAGTGGCTTTCCGATATATAATCTACTCACGTCACTTTAAAAGACAGAATACTGTTTGTCTATTCCGGTGGGAAAACAACGAAATAAATAAATAAAATGAAAATGTTGAGAAACCAACCTGAAGCAGGAACCATAGTGGCTTTCCTCGGCGGTTGCCTAGGTTTTCCGCTGATCTTGCGAACCGGTCGCTTGGTCGGCGGCAGGGGTGCTATCATCTGGGGCGGAGGTGGCAGAACGTGAGGCACGTGGTGAGGAATCGCCAGATCTGTGACGCTACCCTCGCTACTGGTGTCTCCGCCTGTTCCAGGAATCATAGCTCTTCTGTCGCCGGCCTGCCGTTTTCGGCCGGGGTGACGGAAGCACGCCATGCCCACGCACACCGCCAGAAGACCCAGTAATATTGCCCCGGTCGTAACCAGAGCTATCAGTAGCACTGGAAAAAGATTTATGCCTCAGTGAATTGGAGCTCGAAGCTTCTGCGCGTGTCTCTGGCCCGGTGCCTAAGTTACGACTTTGGGGACACTGTTCCGATAATTAACTTCATGAATTTTTGGTAGCATAACATGTGTAAGATGACTCGAAGTCGACGATATGAGTTAACGAAATATTTAGAAACTAATTTCGAGAGTTGCGCGATAGGGACAGTTTAACCCTTCGCGCATTGAAAGCTCCTATTTGGATATTTACCCTTAAAAGTAAGAACAGAAGATTTTTAATTGTGGTTGAAAGATTCTGTGGTTTTCTTTGTAATTCATCGAAACAGAAATAATAGAAAAATAAGGAATTTCTGTTTAACCCCTTGCCATATAACGACGAGTGAGACTCATCAATCAAAACAAGAAACTATTTTACTATTATCAGTGTATTATCTTCAATTGAAATTTCTACTCGAAGTAGAGTGGACAATTGTGTTGCGTTTCTTCCGAATGGTCGATAGTAAAATGTTACACGAGCTTAGTAGAGAAAGTAAATAATACGTCAAGGGGTTAGAATGTATCATTTTTATATTAATATTCGAATACTTGTTACAGTAATTTGAAACTTTATCATGTTACCCACGAAATTTAATCGAGTATTATGTATCTTATTTTGAATATTGGAATGCGCAGAATGCACTTACCTTTGAGATTAACCTGGCAGCGCTGACCACTGTGCCAAGGGAAGCATTCGCAAACTTCTTGTCCGTTGGTGTTCGTGACACAGTGTCCTTTATTATTGCAGCTTGGACAACCTAATGGAGCCTGGGAGCATACTCTTCCAGGATATGCTGAGTTCTCGGACAGATCAGCCCAGCCCTCTTTACAGGAACATTGATAAGAACCTCGTAAGTTGAAGCAAGCTGCATTCGGCGAACAGTCGTGGTGAGGACCACCGTCCTCTGTTACGCACTCGTCGAAATCGATTGCGTCGATCTGAAACATTAATAATTTACAAAATTTAAGGGAGTTCAAGGTGTATTGTTATTATCAACACCAGAAATGTACACTGTTCTTTATAGATATTTAGATTGCAGATGTTTATGTAGATTTATATTTTTCATAAATAAACCGTAAGAAAGTGGGTCTTAATAAAATTCGATTTAACAATTATTTAAAAAAAAAAGTGTAATCTGTCGTTAAACGAAATGAGATCTTTCTGATCGATCGACAGTGTTAACTGTAGCAGTGCTTCATCTACTCGCCGCCAGATAGCTCCAAAGACAAGGTTTTTCTCGCAACTGCTCTATTCGTCCTTAATTTTTATGTATGTATACCGTTTTTAAAAATAAACCGAACACTTTACTATGGGCGTACATTATTATGAATTCCTATTGCAAGTTTTTGAAACTTTCTTTTATACTTCAAACTGATTACTGTGTTTTAATACATATACTGTCGGATAGATTAATTTCAGTATTTTTCCATAACAATTTCTATAATAGTTTTATAAAACTTCTTCAAATATTCCTCAGTTGTCCAAAGTTTTAGCATCTCTTACAAGCTTCAGAATTGAGTACTCATAGATTGCCATTGCATCCAGGTGAAAGAACGTAAGTTATGCAGAATAGATTTCCATGAAGGTAGATAGACAACGGTTCATAATAAAAACGGAATAATTAACTTAATCTTCGTTTAAAAAAGTGAGAAGCCCCTTAAAATTACCTTCAAACTCTGAATCACAAACCCGGCTTAAAAATAAAACATTATAATGTTGTTTTATCCCCCTTAATGGATGTGAGCTCCACGACTAATTATCCCGGCAAAAAATATATGACACTCGGCGGAGGAACTATACTATTAACTTGGCAACTATCGGCCGCAAAATGAAGTTAATCACTACGTATGAAACGGGTTTAAAACGCTCACCATGTCGAGATTCTTCGAGGCGTAGACCTCAGTGCCTCCCAAGCTATAGTTGCTGCTAATCAAGTACTTCTGAAGGACTTCTTTTAGCCTCGTCTCATTGGCATTATCGCTGAGCTGCACGTGGAATTCTACCTTCGTCGGGTCCGGCGTGAAACCAGCAATCTTCAAACCTCTGTATATATCCCTTAAATCACTCTGCATCAGAGTTCTATCTAATGCATCCTTAGTTGGACCTAGCAATCTTCTGTAGACTACCGATGTCGTGTCGTTCATACTAGATTCGTAGTTCACTGGTTCGTGGCCGATGCGGTCTAAGCCTACTCTTAAGGTGTAGGTATAGGTTGCTAAAAGAATAAGTAATGAAACATGAAAAATATTCAAACAATATCTATCCAAAATGCAAGTAAATTGTCAAAACTCAAGAATATTTGCTCATCTTTGAAAATAGCTTCTACATTAAAATATGCAAAATAAGCATATTATTATGTTTTGTGAAGAGATTGATATATTTTGTTACACGTTAAGTTCCTCACGATAAAAGAGAGGTAAGGAAAGCATGAAAACTTGATTATTTTAAATAGATGTTTTCCAAAGTTTGTTCTTGCTCTTGAAAAATATCTCATGCTTACGTTTACAAGGCCGGTCGGGGAACATTCTCGCAAATCCAGGACGACAAACGCATCTCATTTCACCCTCGAGTTCAGCACAAATTTCTGCTTTAGAGGCTCTGCATTCAGGTGTGCACTGGTTGCTAATAGGTTGAAGGGACACCACAGGTGCTCCTAGAACTCCGCCAGCCAGGACTCTGTGAATCTCATTTCCGGTTGGATCTTGTTCATCTCTCGAGATATCACCGTATTCAGCCTCGACCTATAGAAACGTGTAACTTGTCACTGGCGTTTCTAGAAATATTGCATTCATTTCTACAAGTCACGGTTAAAAGATGTCTTACATTTACCTCTTCAGCTCCAGGCGCGGGTGGTTTCTGGTCACTCATAACTACGAAAATGGAGTCGTTGTCTACTACGTTTTCGTAAGACGAAGGTATTCTAGTAACAATTGACTGTAAAATTGTCGATGTTATCGTAGATATCACGCTCGTTGGGCGCAGCAAGGTCTCAGTTACCGTTTCAACCGTAGTTGAAGTCAGTGTATGAGTGAGAAGCAGAGTTCTGGTTGTTGGAGGAGAACCCAGGACCGAGGTTTCTGTTCTGGTTACAGTGGAAGTTTGGAACCTTGTCACCTATACATAAATAAGACATAAAAGTACATTAGAAAATATAAAATATTAGGTACACCAATGAGAGATACATTAATTTATTAATATATAAATATTTTATCACTTATATTTCAATTGCGATCTAAAAACCAAAAGGAAATAAAGGATACCACTAGTACTTACTATATTCCTATTCTTCTTCAATTCATCTAACTATGTATCGTAATAATAAGGTGGAGTGGGGTAAGTGCATAAACAGGCTCTTATTAATATAATATAAGAGAAATTGCAATATCTAATATGTAGTAATCTACTCAAAGTTAATACCATCCTATCCACGTAGATGTCGCCCAATTAATGAGGGGAATCCCCGATTTATGCCAACCAGTTCGAAAGCACCACATGTAAAGAGCACGTCTACTTACGAAATACATTATATACTACGAAACAACATATTTGAATGCGATAAAAAGTATTCTATAGCAAACATATCAATAGTTATACTCTTGCCTCGTAGCATATGATATAAGGCTTCAAATCGGTTTTAATGGTCGGTTTTGCACATGCCCCATTTTCGGGGAAAGTGCACAGTTGTTGGATTTTTTACAATTTTCTTAAAAAATTAAAACATACAAGTGAAATTGGCGTTTTTGTGAATGTTAATTAAAGCGTATTAACTCAAGTATTCGGTGATTATAATAAATGTTAAAGTATTGTAAAACAAATTAAAGATATGTGGGTTGAAAGTCAAACTTACTAAAAACTGGGGTGCACTTACTCCACTCTACCTTATTATTAAGTTATTGTAATAACTCAACAGTTTACAAATATACGCTGACCAAAAAAGCATTCAAAACTAAACTCACCTCTTTAGGTTTCACCTGCATGGTCGTAGTGGACCCGTTAACAGCTTCGCGTGTCGAGCTGCCAGTAATGTCCTTTGTCATCTTGACCACCGACTCGTTCCTTCCTCCGTGTTTCTCCGGCAACATGCTCGTTACCTTCGTTATCGAACTGTCAACCCTGGTCACTACGCTGGCCAATTCAACGACGGTCGTCTCGTTTTTTCGTTTCACTTCTGTCGCCTGCGGCACGACCACCTTAGTGCTCTCATCTTTCTTCATCGTGAACCGATGATCCTTCTCCTGACTCGTGGTGGTCGCGGGAGTCAAAGACTCGGTCGGCTCCACTCTGCTCGACGGCAAGACATTGTCGTGGCTGGATTCCAAAAATACCGGGTGCTCGGGCCGCTTCACTGGATTTCGTGGTACGTCGAAGGTGTACGACTTGGTCGGCACGACCTCTCGAGTCGTGGACGATGACCTGCTCGGTTGGATGTGATCCACTTGAAGTGGCCTCATCTTCGTCGGGACCACTACGTTCGTCGACAGCATCGGCGTTGGTTGGATGGATATTCTGGAATTGTATTATTTGTGAAAATAATTATATACAGAAATATTATATTTAGAAATTTCATTTCACATCAACATCTTTGTATTCGATTAATAAATTTACTACAATGCTGGTGGCAAAAGCAAATCACTTATGTATATTCTTTAGCAGTGGTCTGAGTAATAGAAAGTCCCGTGTTTAATTAACACAACACAATTAAGTAATTAAATCAATTGATTCAATTGCATTGCTATTATTGCAGGTTCATCTAGCTGAATGTCACATTAGCTAGCATTACTTATAATATAGAAATGTTTTCAAATAATCATGATTTAATTGAGTGAACTACAGTAATTCGATTTGGTTGGGTGTCACCGATGACCCCCATGGCATTCAACGTGTTAATAATTTTTCAGAACAATTATGTTATTTTAAGAAATATTATGCATGTTATTGTATTGTGTATTAAACGTAATTTATAAAGTATACATTTTTCAGTACCTAGACACTGGTCTGGTGTCAAACGGTCGAACAGTGTAAATGCTAACATGCTCAGTCATCCTGGTCTCGACCGGCCTGAGGATTTCAGGTACGTCGACAACGACTGGAAGATCAACAGTCCCATGTATGATAGGTATTTTCGATTCGATATCGTGGATGACTGGTATATGGGATGTTGCTACAGCGGTTGCGATTTGAATGGAACCAGACACTGCGACAGCTGGCCTAACTGTGGCTATTTCGAGTGGCCTTGTAGTTTGTGTCGCTGGCGGTGGTGGTACCATATCCTGGCAAGACAAAAACATTTAATATTAATACCTATTTTATGATAACACTAAACTTTTCGAGAAAAGGTTCTGAAAATGATATCAACCACTAGTCTGTTTATCTTAATAAAAATTCTCTCTTTCTATATTATGCTACGAAAACAAACTGAAGAATTCCTCATAACAGAAATGAAACAGTAAGGTCATTAATACCTGATAACGTAAATATTTTCTCGTACTTTATTATTCCATACTTATTTTTTTATAATTTGAATCCCTTTCCCTATGATTTCTTTCTGAACTGCGATCGATCTTTGTTATTATTAAGTTATTGAAAATAAGAGAAACTTCCAGTCTTATTCTATCTTAACATATGTTCTACGGTATAATCATTGATACCAGAGGAATAATATATAATTTGCATTCAAAAAAGTCGAATAATACTTGTGTTTGTTAAATTCTATTTGAAATCTTCACCACGAGTCTGACACGATATTGTAGGGCAAGGGGTTAACATGAATTATGAAATGTTATAAATAAAAACAATTCATGGCCTATTAATTACTCACCTGAGAAAGCAGTTCCACGATAAAAGGCCTAGCAACGGAGGGTCTAGGGCTAGGTGGAACCATGCTGACACTGGGCAGTGGAGCAACAGGCGCCTCTTTCAAAGGAATGTACTTCGGCGGAGGTTTCAGGCCAGAGTCGTTTGCAGTTGCAAATGGGAACCGATCCTCCGTGGGACTACTAGTCGTGGTGATATCGACTGGCGGCGGAGACAAACCAACGACATCGTGCGAAGGAATCGTTGGAGGCTTCAAGCCCTCCTCTTCATTCTTATTAGACTGATTCAGCACTGCAGGTCTTAGAGGCGGTGGCATCATGTCCCTAGATGGCACATTCACTGGTTCAATACCTAACACATCTCCAGTAGAAGGCTCGACAGGTCTGATTCTAGTCTTGGTCTCATGTTTAATCGAGTCTCCTTTGTCCACTCCTGCCAGTGCGAAGTTAGTCTGATAAGCAGTCTCCAGAGATTCATCGTTCTTCTTCTTGTCGTTCAGATTGGTCACGGTGATCAACATACTCGGTGGTCTTTCAGTTTGTGTCTTACTGTCTACTTCTTGGCCTATAGCCTCCACTGGTAACGAGAATCTTATATTCATCCCATTTTCTGGCTTAGAATTGCTTGTCGTTATTGTTATTGGTCCTGGCACTTGAGGCCTGTGCTTTGTGATAATATGAGGATACTCAGGATGAATCCTTGTCCCCGGATTGTATTCTGGATGCGTCACTTTAGGACGATTCTTGTCAAACGCTGGTTTTATTACTTCTGCATTGAACTGAGGGTGAACATCGGTTTCCTGAGGAACAGTGTTATTCCGGAAATTAATTCTGATAGTGTCAGTCTTGTTAGAATGAGGTTCCTGCGCGGCAGGCCTTTTTTCGCCCAGTCGATGATCAAGAACCTTCGTAGCATCTTGCCAATTAAGGTTTATGAAGCCACCTAGATGTGACTGACTCTTATTTTCCTTGCGAATTGAACTGGTATTTACAAATGAATCTGACAATTCAGGTTTGGCTTCAGCAGGCTGTTTTATTTCAGGTTTCTTCTCAGGTGGACGGGTTATAGTTTCTGGTCTAGGATACAAAGCTGGTCTGGTTTCGACTTTGTTCATCGTGGGTGGTTTAGGATACCTGCTCGGCTTGTCCACTTCTGGCACAAATTGAGGAATGATCGCTGGTGGCCTTAAGTCTATAGTATCGTCACGATCATAGGGTCGGGGTGTAGACGTGTGTACCTCTGGATGATGCTTGTCACTTGGCTTCTGGTTTCCGTAATAAGCTGTGGGTACTCCTTGCACTATGTCGTAGTCAGGTCTAGGTTCTTTTCTCTTGTGACCGTATTGTGATGCATCCTCGTGGCCACTATAGACTCCAAATGGCTTACCTTGAACGATTGTCATATCATTTGGTCTTGTGTTGTAATATGTTGGTCCATAAGGCACTCCTTGGTTAGGTGTGCCTTCGTTCTTGTGACTGAATGGCATTCCAGAACTCAGCCAGAGGGGCTTCTCTTTTTGGTTTTGAGTCTGATCTAATCCAACTGGCTTGCCAATCACGATATTACCAGGTACCGTGTTCCCATTCAGAGTTATGTTATTAGTTTGAATATTAGCAACTTCGTCACCTTTCGTCTTCTCGGTTTCTTGAACCACTTTCACTTGATTGTGATATTTAACATATTCAGAGGCGCCGGTCTCTGAGTCTAGCGTCTTCTCCGTTTGCGAGTCTGACCAGGAGTCCGGATCATTATCTGGATCAGAGGGAGTCTGGCTAAAGCTCTGACTGTTTATCATTATTTTTGGATCTTCTACTTTTGTTTTCGGATTAGATGGATTGTGGTACTCTACAGCTCCTGTTGGTAAGTGTTCTTCGGCTTGTTCTGATGGAGGATTGACTGGCGTGATGAGAGGTGGCCTTTTATTCTCCGGGTAGAAGTGAGGTGGTCTGTCTTGGAGGTCAATCTGGGGAAATTAAATAATTCGTTATCATAAGTGTAAATGTGTCTCTGGAAAATTTACTTGTAATCGATAGATCGTAGTTTTTTATGCAAGAAACTGGAGCAAGGAAAAAGCTTACTTCGTCTACTAAAAGATTAATGTTCGACAAGATATAAAGATTCTGTATTTAAAATACTTCAGACGTCATAATATCTAAACTCACCTGAGGAGGTCCAAACGCAGGCTGTCTTTCAGTTGTTCCTTCGTTCCCTCCGTTATTCGGTATAGTAGTAGTTATCCTTGGAGGCTCGTGATGAATTTGAGGACTCGTGATCGGTCGATGAGGAAGCACAAACGTATTAGTATTTTGCGTCTTAAGTGGAGGTCTCTGGGGTCCAGTATAAACAGGCTTCCTGATATTTGGCCTCTCAACATAGATCGGTCTATCCAGGGGACGATTCGTCGTGGACCATAATGGCGGCCGCGGTCTTAATCTATTGTTTACCAGAATTCTAGGTGGCTTCTTATCTTTCCAGTTCGTATTCAACAAAATCTCGTTCCCTGAGTCTGGTTTAGGTAATAAAATATAGCGATGAGAATTGTCCGAAGGATTCGACACTTCAATCCTTCTAGGCGGATTGCCAGGCTCGCCAGGCTTCTGAATTTTTGGGAATTGTCCTCTAGGTGGCAGATGAAGGTGGTTCGGGGGATGCGGTAAACCATGAGGACGAAGATTTATATTCTCCGGTCTATGGTGCAACTCTGTGTGAACATGACCTTGACCTCCGAGGACATTGGAACTATTAGGGTGTCTGATCAAGTGTACGTCAACGGACGTCTTCACGGGTCTGAGATTAGGGGATTCTAATTTGTCCTGTGGTCTTTCGTAATTGAATCGATCTGGCGATAGGGGAATGCTGGATGGTCGACTTGGAGAACCTGGTTTTTCCGGAGCTCTGAAATTTAGGGGTGGAGATGGTGGGACCATGTAGTCTGCAGGATCATTTCCGTTCGAGTATTTTTGCAAATCTTCCACCTGTGCATAAAAAAGTTTGATTATTTATACATCGTATGTGGTAATAATTTAATAATTTCAGCATTTTAACGTTTAGTGAAAAATCTTACTCTTTGCATTCCAATGAATCCTAAACCGACTTCAGACTCTGGATAAGGTGAAGGATCGTCGAAGTATTGCCCACTTATGTGAGGCTCGCTGGTGTCGCCGAATATCAAGGCTTGAGTACCACCTTGAGGAATCACGACGTTAGCAACCTGACTGGGCTGGATGTTGACCAGTAATGGCTGTCCTGTTGATCTGTCGATGACGTGAGGCACTTGATGGACGATAGGCTCTGATGGTGTTGGTTTAGACTCCGAACTTTGAATGACAATAGGGGAACCAGGTAACAGAGGATCCTTCTGCGCCCATGGTGGTCGCTTCTGCTCTTCAGATGGAACCGTTGGCCATTGTTTTTCTATTAGTGGTTTTGCTGAATCCATTTTCTGTTGAATTTTTGTGATTTAATTAATTATACTAAATTACATTAGAATTTTATGATTTTTTATCTTTAGGTATATGAATATTTCGTTTTTCATCATTCTTTTAATATCAAAATTTAAATTGCATTCAGATTTCAAAATTTTTAAATCTTAACATTTCCGAACCGTAGAGGTTTATAGTTCTAAGCTTCCTGATCACTAAGCTACTGTTAATATTAAATACTTCGAAATTTTGTAATTTTCGATATTTCAACTTTCATATAGCATTAGACAGGATATTCCAAAGTTTAATTTCTACTTCCAAAATGTTCAAAATTTGAAACTGCTTGGAGGAGAGAAGTTCTTACTTGATCGAATTGTGGATGGGGTGGGGAGAACTTCGAAGGATCCTTCGCGCTCCAGGGTCTTCTCGATTTTTCAGGACTCCATTCCGGTTCCTTCAAGTTCAAATTTGGGTTTACATACTGTTCCACGTTCGGCCTGTCGGGTGGTTTCAATAAAGGATCATTTTCCAAAACATCCTGCTTCAATCCCATCCTCTTTGGCGGTGATGATTGTACTGGATGTAATTTTTGAGGTTGCTTCGGTATCAATGCTGGATTCGTTTCCACCGGTATAGAAACTGGAATCTTCAAGTGTTCTTCGTAAACTTGCTGCGCAGGATATATTTGTATTTGAGGTCCTTTGTGTGTTTGAATACTTTGCTGCGACTGTGACGTCTCTCGATCGTTTTCCAACACTTCGAGAACTGGGTGGACCGGAATATTGGGAACTGGTAACGGGGGCGGTTTCATTCCAATGTGTTCTTCGTCTTCCAGATACGTCTGAGGAGGTCTAGGCGCCATTTTTCCTGGTTTGCCAATTATAATGTCGCTGTTTGCGGTAATCACTTCTCCTGGCGAGATTGGGATACCATCTGCCAGGCTGGATGCTACCTTATGACGCGTTTCTGCTATATAGTTGTGATTTAGATTTGCAAGGTGAGTACCTAAAAGAAAAATTAAGTATACTCTTATTATTTTCTATACAAAATTGTTATTTCCTGTCGACTCTCTGAATATTCAGTTTTTTAAATTAACTTTTAACATTTATTTATGATCTTATAATTTATTTTCAGTTATATTTCGTCAGTGTAATTTTTAATTTTGATCCTTACCTATATTTTGGCTTTCAGCAGTTTCTATATCCCCATCAGCAAACTCGGCCACAGGTATATAAATCGGTGATCTTTGTGTGGTAACTTCTTGAGCTTCTGCTTGTGGTACTGTATCATTTCTGCGAGTCATCGATGGTTTTCCTTGTAGCAGACCGGCCATCGCCGTAATCACAGGCCCCAGAGCTGACAAACTATTGATCCCTAACGACCCCAGACTCAGAAGATTGCTAACTTGAAGATCACTTGTGTTTTGATTTGTTGGCCTTTTATTCTGATTGTTTTCTCCGGAAGCCGATGTTGTAACATTATTTTCCTATAATTTATATCGTAATTTAGGATTCAATAATGATTTATGCAAATAAATGATCTTTCTAATTAATTATATATTGCAAAACCAAACTTTATATTGTCGATCATATCTGAGTGTATTAATTTAAGCAAAAGAATATTTAACACGTTCCGTGCCACGGAAATTTCGGTTACGGTTTGCTTATGGACTGTATTGAGTTTTTAAATATTAAATTATATTCAAGTTTTTGGTCAGTTTTATATATTTTGATATGTATCTCTTAAAAATATTTTCTTACAGAAATTGACGTGTACCACACGTGGTACACGTAGCACTGAACGTGTTAATTGAAATATTTAATGTTTCGATATTATATGAAATTACTTGATTAATATGCGCGACAGGTTTTGGTTCACCGACAACAGAAGACGGCTCGGTCGCTACCAAACTTGCAGAAATAATTTCGTCTTTTTGAAGTTCAATCGTAGGGGTTGATTCTGGGAAATTCGTGGTGGTCGGATCGATCTGATCCTCCTCATCAAAGAAGATAATCGTTGACCCTGTCACCACGTTCTTCACTGGATCAGAATGATGAGCAGTTGTCAGCAAAGCGTTCATGTAACCAGCATCCAACAAACTAGGCGCTATCGACTCTGTGACAACATTCTCAACGATGTGCGAGCGTGACGATACTGTGGTGGATGTTTCTCCGTCTGCTCCAGCCTTTACACAAATAAATTAGAATTATTAAACGAAACTGATCAATTGAACCTAACAATTTTATTTGGAATTTGCACAAATTACAATTCTAATTGTAAAATAGTAAAAATAACAAGTTCAAAGTTAATTTAATAGCAACATATGGAAGAATGAGATGTAGGTAAAGAATGTAATGCATATAAAATGATAAGAGGAAGAAATAACAGAATTTTGAGCTTAAAATGCTAAACGTCTTTTTCTAAGGCTGACTTTGTGAACTTTTATATAATTTTAAATAATAAGTTACCTGCAGCAGCGTCGTGAAATATGTAAAAGTCGTCAGGTACGTCTTCGTGGCGAAGATTTGAATAGGTTCCGGGGTCGGGTTAACCAATGCGGTCTTTGTCGTCTTCTTCACTGGCACTTTCTCCAGGACGACATCGGTGGACGTTGCCACGTTCGTGCGAACCACAGTGCTACCTTTCTCCAGGAACGTATTGTAATAAGTATAGGTAATATAATAAGTCTTCATTGCATCAGTCATGTTTTCCTCCGTGTGATCTAGCGCTGTTAGTGTGGTCGTAACACTTGTCGGGCGCGGCGGTGGCGCGGACTCTGTTATTATAAGCTGAATAACGACATATCGGCAATTAACACTTCAACATATGTCTCGTTAACTTTAAATAAGATTACGTAAATATAAAACATTCATTTTCCTTATAAACTATGTCAACTTTTAAACGCTGTATTAACACTAAAAATACCGAGCATTTAATACGATTAATATGTAATCTCTACAAAAATTGTAATAACAGATTATTTTCAGTTTCTTCGGGTATTCGTTATAGTATTCGAGTGAAACTATTTTCTTTCGAAATCATTTCGAATAATCTATGCTTTTAAATGATCAACAATTGCGAAATAAGAAAATTCAGTCATTTTGAATGCCACGGGTAGATCTAGTGTTAAGTATATCTCAAACATTTCATGTTGGCGATATTTGATTTAATTGAATTAATCAATTTCTATATATTTAAATTGTAGCATCACAGTATCCTTTGAATGAAACTGTACAATGCCATTATTATTTAATATATAACGAAATAAATCAATTGCAATAATTAATTCAAATATAACAGATTCACCATAATACTTAATTTCTCAAAAATGCAAATTTTCAAGTGTCACATACTAACCTGAGTAACAGTATCACTAGTAGTTTCGATCCTCGTCCGTCCATCCTCCATGAACGTCCTCTCCAGCATTCTGGTACTAAGGTACGTGTTCGTTTCCGGTGTGGGTATTTCCGAAGGTTCCAAGATCATGTCTAAATAATGCTGCGGAGCGGTTACTGTATTTGCGATCACTTTGGAGCTGCTCTCTAACGCGTCGTTTACATTCGGATGATCGGTATTCAGAGTTAAATACGTGTACGTCGTTTTGAAGACTTCCGTTCGCAGGGTTGGCGATGCTTCCAGCGTTACAGCAGCTGTTTCTGATCCTGGTTTCCGGTGGCGTTCCTCTGTTGCGGTATTTGCCACGACCTTCGCGCAACAGAATTTTATTAACAATCAAACGCGACCTTGGCATTCAGGTTTATTTCTTAACTTGGAGTTGATCATAGCAATTACGGATTTGATTACATTTTGATAATAATCTGGCTCCTTAACACGTTAAATGCCACGGGAGTCACCGGTGACCCCCAACCAAATGGAATTACTATAGTTCATTCAATTAAACGATGATTATTTGAAAACTTTTCCATATTATAAATAATGCTAGTTAACGTGATGGCATTTAGCTAATTGAACTTGCAATACTAACAATGTAATTCAATCAAATGATTTAATGTTATATTTTTTCCATTTCGAATATTCTGCTTTATGAAATAATGCGGCATTCAACGTGTTAAAGTAATCGAGGCAAACAAGAACCTTTGAAAAGGAGGAACTAAACGTTAAATCCGTTGAAAGATGTAAATTTTCAATTTATCTTCTAATTCTCTCGAAACAGTAGATATATCAAATATACAGTATAAATATAATATTAACAATAAGAATGATTTCAAGCACACCATGATTTTCAATCGAAAGTGTCTAAACTCTGTCAAATAAGATAATGAAAATCAAATGAGAGGAGCATCGTTCTAATTTCTTTACGGGATAACAACAACAGTCTGCTTACAGTGTCAATGTATTCAAATATTTCGACTGTAATGTTGCTTCACGTTATCTCACACTTGATCCAATGGCTCCGATTCAACACGTACCGTCAAGCAAGACTTGTGCTCCTTGCTTTTTATCGTTAATGGCGACAATACGTTAACGCCTCACCTGTTGTTCCGTCGAAACAGTAGTTGTCCCGTCCTTGGTAATCGTGGTGAGGTACGTGAACGTGGTGGTGCATGTCTTCGTGACAAATTCATTCGGCTTATCTTGAGGAAGCATCATGACAACCGCGTCAGACAATGTCAGCGTGGGCTGCGGTATAGAATTCTCCCATCGCAACGCCGGCGTGGGTCCCGCGACGATCACCTCGACGCCGTTCGACATTACGCGAGTCGCTAGGTTGAACCTTCGACCTTCTTCATCTTTCACTTCGTGATCTCCTGTCATTGCAATTCACGCTATTACATCATGATCGCGCTCTCACTTCGGATACCTTTTCTAACATTAGCTAAACTGTAATATCAACATTTGTACAATCTCGAAACCTACGAACGCGTCGCAGAGTATACGTGTTATTAATACCGTAACAGAATTTGAAAGTTCAATGTACAGAAATTAATTTTGTTACGGGTCGATCGAAACACGCCTGGCTAACTGCAACGTGACGCACGTGCGCACGTGTGTTGCAGCTACGCAGGAGTTTGTTGATGCTTACTGCACTGTACTTCTTGATGGCTCGTGTTTCTGCCAGATTTTATTGTTGCGTGAGAATGTTAACATTACTCGATGAAAATTTGTTTTAAACTGTATTATCTGTATTTAATGTTCACATATGTATTTGGCGGTTTGTAATAAATGGATCTTTTTGAATTTATATTCCGAAAGTTTAGCAGTTTTAGTATCCTTAGTGTTTATTTTTTATATTTCATAATAGAGGACTTATGTGTGTACACACTTGCGACGAATAATATAGAAATAAAAATGTCTGAAATTTATTTCATGCTTAATTTTTACTTTGATTGTACCATTTACATGAATTAATCTGATTGATATGGAGTCATCGAGTATGTGAAACCAATTGGAGAAGAATGTATAAAATATGCAACAACATTTACTTTATTGTTTCCGTATGTGTCTGAAGAAATACCATTGGTAAACAAAATACTTTCGTACCCAACTTCAGCAACTCAAGTATTACCGCAATACTGTCAATTTACATAAACATCCACCACGAGGTGATGAAATTCTCCCTGACTATCACACAAATATTTACGAATGCATAATTTTCTATTAACAATTCAAATCTTCGTCCACGGATCATATAATCCAACGACGGGAATATCGATTCACATTCTAATACCGCTCACAACAAAATACCTAGATTGTTATATGTGGCAACTACATAATAATTTGCATATAATCATCGGGTCTAGCATCAACCTTGGCCATCCAGAAATCCCGTACAGTACACGTCACCGAAGGATCGCACCCGTAAATTACGCAACACAGAAAGAGTCAGTCGAAAGATCCTCGACTAAAGATTGAGAAGAAACAAAATGTACACCAAATAAACAGACGATCAAGTATGTACAAAGATCTTTCATTTACAGTATGTACACTTCGTCGAAGAGTTCTGTTGCACAGGGAAGAATTTAGAATGCCAGAAGCCAATCGGAGCGAGACTTGGAGGAGAATTTGTACAATCTCGAGTGGATAACCTCGAGGGGAGATAATATTAGTCTAAAGTTTATTTTGTACATCGATCCTCGTGTGCTCTGAATCCCAGCATCCTCCGATAAAGCGATCCTCAATTAAAAACAAACAATCAATGAAATTCCGTAACTGTCTCGAAAACCCAACGAGCATTCAGACCACACGAGGATCCTCATAGAAATGGCTCAGACGGCCGTATAGCTACTCACCAGCATCGGGCACTGGACTATACACAGACGGCACAGCTGACGACTCCACGGTAGGAGTGACAGTCACCGTGACGGGCACCGTCAACGTAAGTGTAGTCACTCTCGGTCTGACCGTCGTCGAGGACGTCACTTTCGTCTCCAGTCCGTTCTGTTGCGTCACCACGTACGTGTACGTCCTCAATCTCGTCGACGTCACTACAGTCTCCGTATAGAAAACGCTCGTGCTGGGTTCTAAGTCGGGCGGGGGTCTCGTCTGATGTTCGACGGTGCTCGGTTTCGAGGGTAAAATCTGGGGGAAGTCCGGTCTCGACAGGGACAGGTACAAATCGTCGGCTAGTCCGGCCTCGATGTCCTCGGGGGTCGGTGACGAGATCGAGGTCGTCACCGTCGTCGCGCCGAGGACCTCCGAGGCCCTCACCGGGTCCGGTGACTGGGTATAGTCGGCTCCCAGAGGAATCACGCTCGGTATCTCGGAATCGTCTAGGTATCTAGGGGTCGGGGAGTCGGATGACGACAGCTGAGGCGTCTCGAGAGGCAACACACTGGCGAAACTGGGCGCAACATCGATCGACGATGATGTGCCCGACAAAATGTCGGATGAAGACGGAGTGGGTTCGGTTAGGGGTTGCACCGGCTGTACTGGCAAGTCTTCTTCTTTAGCCGGAGGCTTTGTTGCAGTCTCCGGTATCGTTTCTTCCGTTTCTTTCTCTTCCTCTTGTGTCAGAGGTTTCTCTGTATCTGGTTGAATATTTGGGGTTGAAGATACGTGGGGTTCCATTTCGTCTTCGGTGTCTTTCAGTGGAGACTCCACGAATTTTGTTCCGGTAAGAGTGACATGAGATTCGATTTCTTTCGACGGAGAATCTTCGGATTGAGTTTGATTAGGATGAACATGCGATTCGATGTCTTTGTCGTGTGAATCTTCAGAGTCTTCTGACGGGTAATCTTTGAATTCTGGTTCAGTTTGTGATTCAATAGACTCCGTGGACGACTCGGGGTATTCCCTGTTAAATTCTACATCTTCTCTTTCAGTAGTTGTTTCGATATCTTCTTCGAGATGTGTAGTTGTTTCGAGTTGTTCATCAGGGATGTCGGTCGTTGTCGTTTCATCTACGTACTCTGTTGTGTCTTCCGTTTTGACTGTTGTATATTCTTCTTCTTCGTTATCTCTGAAGTCCGGTTGAGTAGTGGTAGTACTATCTTCTGGCAAATCTTCTTTAACGCCATCCGACTGCGTGGTCGCGACTTCTTCTTTCGACGGCACTGTTGAATCTTCAATGGGCTTCAAAGTAGTCGCTACATCGTCAGGTTTATGATCATCCTTAGAAACCTCTTCAGTTGTCGTTTCTAATTTCTCGTCAGGTTCCTCCGTCGTGGCCATTTCCTTCTCGGGTTTCTCAGAAGTAGTCACAACGTCGTATTTACTGGACACAACATTCTCGTCATCCGTCGTCGACTTGGTCGTCGGTACATCCTCATCTAACGATTCTTTCGCGCTCTCAGTTGTCGTAGTCTCATATCCGTCTTCATACTCTTCATATTCCTCATCATCGCCCGGTGGAAAGAAGAAGTTATCAGTAATGATCACTGGGTCGTTCGCACTGGTCTCCTCCACTACTTTAGACGCGGTCTCCATTGTTCTAACAGAAGTCTCCTCGTCAGGCTTACTATCAATAACATTAGGTGGCTCTTCTAATTCGGGCGTGAAAGTAGTGGTAACCTCTTGCTTAAAGTCTTCAGGCTCATCGGTACTTTCTTCCGAATATTCCTCTTCATACTCGGACGATGGAGCAGTGAAGAATCCGGTAGTAATGATAGCGAAGCTAGGTGTCGGTTGCACCGGTCTAACAGCTATCAGCTTCTTCTTAGTGATCCTAGCTCTCGTTTCAGTAGTAGTCGGTAGAATAGTCGTAGGTTCGATCTTTCGTCGTCTAGTGATGGTCACTTTATGGCGTCCAGGTTCAGGCTTAAAATGTTCAGGCTCGTCCGAGTGTATCGAGTTAGCCAGTCCCAGGGTTCTGACCCTGGTGACGACGATCCTCCTCGGTGTATGACTAACCGATTGAGGATCCTGAGTCCTAATAGGCCTGCGCCTGACGACGGTCAGCGTGTGCTGTCTCCCGTACTTCCTGACGACAGGGACGCGGATTCTGACCCGTTTCCTCGGCATCTCTTCTAGATAGTCGTTGTCGTTCGTCTCGATCGGATCCGCGGCCCTCTCGCCGTCCTCGTCGGACCACTGTACGCGTTTGCTATCGAAGTCGGCCGGGCGGTGCTCGTCAATGTAATCATCTGAAAAGTCGACGATTCTCGGTTCCTTGGACCAAATCCTCTCCGGTTGCACCCACCGGGTTACATCTACCACGTGACCGTGAAAGGATAGACCTGGGGTTGACTCGTACCCGGGGTTAAGCGGCCGGTGAGTTAACGGATCATCCAACGCACTCGAACATTCGCCGTTCTTTTTTTTCGGTTTTTCGTGCACTTAGTAGCGTTTTACCGGGGTATTTGCCTGACCGACATACAGGGAGTACCATGCTTGCTGGGTGTTTTGGCCGTGTGGTCGCGCGTGCGGCGGCGGGTTCGAGGCTCTGTGTTAGTGGGCGCGGGACGACGTTCTAGGAGAAGGGCGTAGAAGGGCTGTCGATGGTGGCAGTTCCAATAGGCAAGAGTACAGAAGACAGGGGGAGCGAGCAGGACGAAGAATTGGAGACATCGAACCTGGCGTGGTTCGCGTTCTACCGAAGCTGCGAGCTTCCCACGGTTCTTTGCTAACGTGCGGAGAATCGTTTTCACATACACACACATATATATATAAAATAAAAAAAAAAGAAGATAGAAGAGGTACAACAATCTCCGAGGATTCACTATATTACACCAGCAGTCCGCGATGAGCATCGTCGTTGCTGAATTTTCCCCGCGACGCGCGAGAACGAACCGTCGTAGAACCGTCTGAGTGACTAACGAGTATGAGAAAGGTCGTCAGCTTCGGTCTAGGTGGGTGTTTAAGTGAGTTATGATGGACTTAATTAAGAACGATGACGGTTAAGGGCGGTGGGGGAGAGAGAGGATAGAAGACAGAAACGATCGGACAGAGGAAGGAGGGATGGTGATAGGGCGGTTAGGTGCGAATGGACGTGGAAAGGTGCCGTCCGACGTCACCCACTACGCTCTCGAGACTCTCTGTCGGCGCGTGCGCGTCCAGCGAATCCTCGCTCCCCGCCAGCGTAGCGATCTCTTCCGGTCCCGCGTGTAGAGACGGCGGGACGGAAGGTCGCACCTCGACGGTATGGTCGGCGTCCCTTCGCCTCCTGGTAGGGCTGACCATCTCGCCGACCTTCACAGTGCTAAGAACAGTGCTGAACTCCCCGGGCCTCCGGCCGGAAACGTACAGAGTGACTACGCTGGACTCTTCTTTGGCCTGGCTAGAATGGTCCTCTTTCTTGTCGTTCGACTTTCCACGACCGTTGCGCGGCCTGGACGACTTGTGATACTCTTGCACATCGTCATCCTCTTCGGAGTATTCGTAGCTGTCTTGTTTGTAATCGGAGTCAGCTGGCTGATGTCTCCTCTCTACTTCACCGGGCAAAGTATTGCTCTGGGTGAAAGGAGGAGCGGCGAACACCGAGTCCAGCAAGGGATTCGAGTTTTTCGACGGCTGCTGGGGTTGTTGCAGCAACAGCAACAGGGAGTTCAGATTGGCAGCTGGCAGAGCTGCGGTGGGCGTCACGACCACCGTATCGGTGATGAACTCAGTCGCGGTGACCACGTCGGTCGAGGTGTCTACCAAGGTCGTCAGGATCTCCTTACCGCGGAACGTGAGTGGAATCACAGTGCTCTGCTGCTTCGTTATCGTGGTGACGTACGAGGTGGTGCGCGTGTTGTATTGCGTGGACGGCGTGCCCTGCGGCTGCAGCAGGGGGTTAGCCTGACCTAACTGACCGAGAAGCAGCTGTGACAGCAATATGTTCGCGAGGGGCGCGTTCCCGGGCAACGAGGGTTGTATCGTCGAAACTACGTTCTCTACAGAGTAGACGGTCGTGGGCACTATCACCGACTGCGAGGCCCTGCGACCGCCTAGAGTGGTCAACGTATGGGATACCCGGGTGGTGGATGTCTCGTGAAGCAAGAATCGGGTGACCTCGGTCTGGCCTTGGGGGTTAGTACCGGTTACCTCGCTAACGATTACTACCAGCGACCTGCCGTCTCCACCTGCTACGGTACTATACTGAGAGGGGCCTAACACCTCGGTACTCGGCTGAGCAGTTATGATGTTACGTTGCTCCGTGATGCCGTTGTTCACCACGGGAATCGTCACCTCGGTTGGGACGTAATGGGTCACTGTGATCGTACCGTCATAATCGGGATAAATCGTCGGCGACTCCCTAATGTCCTCGAGGGAACCCCTGGTCCGCGACGACGTTCTCCTACTACCGTTCCTACCCGACGATCTCGACGTAGCGCGAGATGGCGGCACCCGCCTCGTATTGGTCGTCTCGGACGATTTGCTCGCTCCGTTCCTCAGCCTCGGGGGCCTCACCCTCTCCGAGTTGCTCGTCGTGCGCCCGTTGTTTCTAGACCCTGAAGAGTTAGGCCGTTTATAGTTCGATCGACTCGAACCGGTCCCGTCTTTCTCTCTTAGAGTGAATTGCCTACCGTTACCGGATGTCGGGGATGGTTTTATTCTGGACGCAGCGCTCCTATCGCCGTTCGTCTTCGCTCTAGGCCTGACCTTACTCTGACTCAACTCCGTAGACTCGGCTGATGACTTTTCTGGATTGTTCGCGGATTTTGGCGGCGGCCGAGATGTGGTCAACGATCTTCCACGGTTGTTGTAACGAGCGATCGGTTTGGGCGCGGACTTTGCCGTGTCCTCTTTGTTGGTGGTCGCCTCAGTGGCGTCAGACTTTTCTTCAGCCTTAGCGCCCGGCCGACGGAAACGACTCGAATACGCTCTCAACTGACTCGCTTGACGGCGGACCCTTCTGCCACGAGTAAATGGTCTGATCTGTACAGCCGTTTTTATGGACTTCCCGGAACGTCGGTTGACATTCGTGGTTCTGTCCTCGTGCTCCGATCCCTCGTAGTCGTTGTCGGATATCTCTTCCACGGCTTCATCCTCGAAATTCTCCTCTCCCTCGCCTTCCAAATCCTCATTCGGATCTATCTGCTCCCCGGTAGGTAACTCTTGTTTCTTTCCAAATAGTCCTCTAGGCGGAAATATACCAGGCCCACCTTGTCGTGGTCTGGTAGATATCGGAGCAGCTCTGCCATTTGCCCTGCTGTTCGTCACTTTAGGGACGGATGGCGCGGTAGGTTTATTCAAATTGCCATTCCTACGAGGTGTCGTTGGAGGTTTGGGAGTAGTGCCAGTTCTCCCGGAATTGTTCAAATTAATTGGCCTACGGAATCTGAGTAAAGGATTTGTGGATCTTCTAGATGATTCTGTAGTGGTCTGCAGGGGTATAGTCACAGTCTCGCCGCCATCAAAGTCCTCGGTATATGGAGTCTCCTCGGTGACCAACGTAGTGGTAGTGAACTCGTTAGCATCGTTTTCTTGATCATCGTGTCTGACGGTTGCCTGGCCCCTCAATAGTGTCGAGGAGGGTCTGATGGGTGATCGAAATCTGGTGGATGCTCCAGGATAAGCGGAACTCGATCCACGGGTCGCAGCTCTTGCTGAAGAACCTCTGATCGATGTTGGTCCTCTTCTGTTCCCTTGGAACACTGAGGAAGGAGATATCCTGGGTTGCGCTCTGCCTCTGGTACTTCCTGATACGGCGGGAGTTGTGCTAGAAGGCCCTCCTCTCCTACCGTTGAACCTTCTGGAGCCTGATGGGGACAAGGTTGAAGAGTAAGGTCCAATTGGAGAACTGATTCGACCTCTGGACGAAGCAAATCTGTTAGCCTTGCCCGCTAACGTGGCTGTTATAGTCGGAGTTATGTCTGTCCTGGTAATTGTGGTAGCACCCTGCGCACCCTTGCGCTTGGGATTGAACGTTGGCCTGTTTCTAGAAGCAAACGGTCTGATAGCTGGTGTGAACGACCTCTTCCTGGTCGAGAATGTCAATCGAGACTTCTTCTTCGAACTTTGTCCATCTTTACCATCTTCGTCATCTTCATCGTTCTCTTCGTTTTGCTCAGAGTTGTCATCTTGATCAGGAGATTCCGTGGTAGGATCTTCCGATAGCGAAGACTGAATTACTGCCGGCGAAGGAGAGATCTCTGGTAAATCTGTTGGTTTTGCAGGTGGCTGTGTCGCTGTCGGAGCAATGTTGAGGGTTGGCGTTGCTGACAAGAAACTAGAAGTGCTCTCGATGATCTGTGCGTATCTGCCTTCAATGCTGGTGCCAATTACTTTCGATTGGTAGAACGTCGTTGTACCATTGTTCTCGATTTGACCGTGTATCAGTCTTACCAGTCCAGTTCGGTGACCGTGAGTAGGTGGAATGGTGGCCTTTCTCTCTTCGTCGATCTTCGTACTTGAAGTACTCTCGATCACTTTAGCATAGAGACCGTCGAACAAGGTACCAATCTGTTTTGTGGTGAAGAAGATTGTTGTCACTTCGTCGGCGTCTACTACGCTACCTTTATTGAGAGACAGGACACCAGTTGGTAGAACAGGAGTGGCGACAGTCGTTGATGGCAAAGGTGGTGTTTCAATCGATGTTGAACTTTCAACGACTTGGGCGTACAAACCATCAATGTAAGTACCATGTACGTCGGTCATATAATGTGTTGTTGTACCGTCGTTCACTTGACTGGACCTGGTAGTCGAGATCAAACCGACTTTAGGTTGTTCGGTAACCTTTGACGGCGTAACTGGTTTCTCTTCAGTTGCCAAAGCCTGTTGAAACACTGGTCCATCGATTGCTCTGCCAGTAGCAACTGGTTGCGTAGTAACCACTTCAGGTATAGAGACACTAGTGACAGTTTCCAATCTACTGTTCAATATAGTCTCGTTACCAATATACGAGGTCGTGAAATAAGTGTAAGTTGTATAATACGTAGTAGGTTCAGGAGAAGTGGTAGTAGCTTCAACAATACTAGGCGCCGCAACAGAAGAGGTGACATCTACGGGAATTGTCTTCTCCACCTCCTCTGACTTCGAGTTCTCGATTGGAACAATATCTGATGGTGTCACTTCATTATCAGCCGTAACTTTAGACTCTTCGACTTTGACAGAGGTTTCTTCAATAGGTTCCGAGTTTGGTCTGTAAGTCATAATAATTCCAAGCTCTACGGTAGGTGTAGGGGTAACACCTGGAGTCACCACGTTACTGACAGTCTCTTCTCGACTTGTCGTCACTGTGTCCCCACCTTTGTAGAACGTAGTCCAATAAGTGAAGGTCGTGAAGTACGTCACTGGCAGGGTACTGGTTTCTACAGGTGCCACAGCAGTTGGTCTGATAGTCTCGGTGGCAACGTTGGTGACAGTCTCCAATCGGCTGACCACGTTGGACTCGTCACCTTTGTACATCGTCGTGAAGTATGTGAAGGTCGTGTAACTTGTTTGAAGAAGAAGAGTGGGCGCTGGTTCTACGTCATGATGGTTCGACTCGGACAGCTCTTGATCCTCTGGAACCGCATTTCTCTTGTCCATCAAGTCTAGAACTGTACCTCCACCGGAACTGGATGAGGACACTACATCAGTAATCATGGAGCCAAGTATTTCTCCATCGACAGGAGGATTGGGTGTCACTTGAGCAATCACTTCTATACCACGAAATGGGTTCTCAGTCGTTGGTTGATCCTCTAAAGTAGTTGGAAGTTCCGTGGTTTCTGCTTTAACTTCTTCCACGGCTGGAATCTCTTCAACCTGATGAGCTGCCTCCTGCTGAACTTTCTTTGCCAGTTTAAGCGCTTCTTCCTGAGATTTCTGTCTCTGAATAGCTTCCAAATAAGCCAGGATTCCTGGAGGAACTGCTGGCTTAGGTGGTTCTTCTGTAGGAGTAGTTGCAGCGAAGGTTTCTTGTATAACAGGTAGAACAGCAGTTGGTTGGATCGTCTCAGTGACGACATTAGTGAATACTTCGGTTCTAGTCTCGATTTCTGTTTCATCATCAACAAAGATGGTGGTAAAGTAGGTATACGTCGTGTAGTAGGTCTTAATTTGCTCTCTGACGGCTTCTGTTGGCATTGCTGGTGTTGGACTAGGTTCTAGGTCAGGAACAGTTTGTCTAGTATCTTCGTATTCGTTCGGAGTCGTTCCAGGCTCTGTAGGAATATTCTGATCAGTTGTAGTGTCTTGTTCCTGAAGAGTGGTCAGTGTGTCCTCTGTTGTTTGCTCCAAAGTGGTCGGATACTTCTCAGTTCCTTTTTCGATCTGTTGAGGCATAACCGTTGGCAAAATTGGTTCTGAAACCTTAGTGGGAGCTATGAAGATAGGCTGATCCTTCTCAAACAAATCTGCCACCACAGCCGAGACACCTTTAGGTCCAACTGTCTGAGTAATAACATTCGTTTCAACGACCTCTCTACTGGAGACACTGGACGTGTTCTCTTGGAAGAAAGTTGTCAAATACGTGTAAGTGGTGTATAGAGTCTTGAATATTAGCTCGATCTCCTCATCCTGCTTGGTTGTTTGCTCCTCCTCCATTGTGCTGACCAATGGTGTTGTCTGAGTCATGGTTGATTCAGTTACTGCAGTAGGAAGAATAGGGGTGGCAGTTGAGTTAGGTGTAATTAGCTCTGTCAAATAAGATACTTCCGACGATACCACTTCTCTGGAACGTACTGAGGTGGTAGTTTGGGCGCCATCAGGAATGAAGAAAGTGGTGAAGTACGTGAAGGTCTTGTACACTGTGGACGGCAAGAGTCTAGTAGCTAGAGTCGCCTTTTCTTCCTGATCATCGAATATATTCTTATGTTTTTGCCCAATGTCGTTCTTGGGACTGCCACCTTTGATACTTCTGCCTTGAGGATCTCCAGGGACAATATCATTCGGTATTTCGTCATCCAACGTGGGCCTGACTGATTCAGTTGTTCCTAAAACTCTCCTAGCACTTTCCAAGATGTCCTTTAAAGTAGTTAATACACTGTCAGTGGTGTCTCTGAATGGAGTCGTCAGTTCATTCACTTCTGGCAAACTTTCTTCGCTAGTGGTGATAATTCTAGGCGTGGTGCCTACTGGCATTTCAGAAGTAGTCTCCTGTTCATC
Organism: Nomia melanderi; assembly: GCF_051020985.1. Taxonomy (NCBI): domain Eukaryota; kingdom Metazoa; phylum Arthropoda; class Insecta; order Hymenoptera; family Halictidae; genus Nomia; species Nomia melanderi. The sequence continues at coordinate 10,002,218 of NC_135007.1, forward strand.
TTCGTCGTCGTCCGTGACGGTAGTTCCGTAATCCACAGTAGTGTCCTCGGTGTCATAAGTGGCGGTAGCTTCGTCAGGGAAGAAGTACACGTTTGAAGACGTGTGAATGATCTGGGCATAGTTTGTACCAATATAAGTTCCGTAGATCATGCTCTTGTAGTGAGTGGTTGTACCATCCGTGGATGTCGTGGAGTCCACAACCTTCAGCAGCCCAGTAGGTTTCACAGACTTCGAATCTATGTCAGGCACCAAAAGAAGAGGTTCAGTGGACGTGGTCGCAGATTCAGTTTCAAAGTCTTCAGTGACACTGGGCTGAATATTAGCTCCATTAATAGCATCCAAAAGTGGGTCGCCCGATCCAACTTTCATACTAGGCTGCTCCAAGCTTGGATGTTCCACAGTCTTCTGCTGAGCAGGAACAACGCTTGTGGGTCTGATTTTCAACACAGCAACTCCATCGTCGGGTCTCAAAGTGGCGTCTCCTTTGATCGTAGTAGCAGGTCGTCCGACGGGTGCCGGCGAAGTGCTAGGAGAAAAAACGATAACAGTTTCACCCACGGTGGTAGTGAAGTCAGCAAATCCATGGTAAGTCACTGTAGCCAATGGCTTAATATCAAGCTTCTTTTGCGCGGGAGCTTTAGGCTGAGGTTTAAAGATCTTCGGTAATCGAGGCCTGAACGTCTTCGGCGGATCCTCTTCCAAGTTATCAAAGTTACTGGAGACATACTCGTGTTTAACGGTGAACGTCGGTAGATTATCAGCAGGTCGAACCTTAGCTGGCTTGAACCTCTGAGGGTCGGCATTGAGCTCTCGCCTGCTGAAGATATCATTTTCCCTAGACAGTTCGTCTAACTTCGTCGCTGCCTTTTCGCTGTCCTCTTCGTGATCAGATGTCTGTTTAGAATCCGCGGTGATCGGCGCCTCGATCTCTTTTAGAGCTTTGATGGGCGTATCTTCTAGAGCTACCCTGAACTGCCAGTCATCGCTAGGTGCTCTCGACGGGTAAACTACATAGGGTCTAGGTGTATCTGGACTGGGTTCTTTATCGTAGAAGACTCTACTCGACGTGGACAAGATTCTAGCGTACAGGCGACCATTGTCGAGAGTGGTGCCCAGCACCTGTGTAGCGAATTCCGTGCTAGCGCCATCCTGCACGAACGTTCTCGCGGTTTTGGTGAGCAGGCCGACCGGCGGAACGGACTTGCCGGGTTTGGCCGAGACTAGGAGAACCGTGGTCACCCCTGGGAACGGTCGTCGCGTGTGTACATTACGCGTGGATCGAGTCGGGAGGAGTTCAGGATCGTTCAGAAGCACCGAGAACACGGAATTGCCGCGCGTGAACGCGTCGAGCGTTGAGAATCGTTCAGTTTACAATTTGATAGCACGTTAGAGCGTGCCGATCGTGTCGGTTGATAGTTGGTCAAAGTGTTCGGTAGACGGTGAAGCGAAGTCAGAGCGGTCGTCGTCCGTGTCGTGCATCGGGCGTCATTCGTTCATTCGTCCCAGTCGTGTTCCGTTGCCAATTGGATTAAGGATCAATCGTCGTTCAATTGTTTTTTTTTTGTTTTTGTTTTTACATTGTGATTTTTTTTGTTCGAGTTTGTTCAAGTGTGGTAATTTCATAAGTTTGTTTTTTTTTTTTTTTAGATAATGTAGGTCGTCGGAGAGACGGAGTGGCGGGCGGACGTTGGAGGCAGACGGCATCCAGTTGTTGAGAAGAGTTGAAGGCGAGGAGCAGGCGGGAGCAGTAACAGAAACAGAAAAAAAAGAGACAGACGATCTTAGTAGACGAGTCATCGTTGTTCGTAGCCTAGAGCACCTGCTTCGTGTCCGGCTTCGTCCCCGTTCACCGAGTTTACCGATTTTTCGATCGTCACACGCGTTCACCGGCCGGAATCGGATCCGTTTGCTTTTAAGGTCCGCGGAAGTCATGCGCGAAAAAACCGTTATAGGTATTATGTATATTATATGTATGTATAAAAAGTGCGAGACACCAGGCGTTAGGTATTACGTATATACATCTCGAAGGACTTGAAAACTCGTTTAGTTGGACACGATAAATCATTCGAAATTTCCAATCTTTACCGGTCTAAATGATTCATACATGCGTGAAATTCATTTCGTACAGTGTCGATTCGATGTAGTGAAAGTCTCACGTGTATTCTCACGATTCTTTCGTTCAATTACTTTTTTTTTCTCTCTGATCTACGCTGATCGCTTAACAAGTCCCCCGAGGCTACGTTTCAGCGGTAAAACGTCAGGATTCGAGACCCATGTACCCACGGAGGCGGAATGCAAGATGTACAAAAAAAAAAAAGAAAAAAGACAGACACAGAGATAGAATAGATAGAGCACGCGTGCTCGAGACAACGGTGATTACAGTTTTTCAGAGTTCTCGTTTCGTTCGTTTCGTTCTTTACGGCGGGTTATACGTTATGTACACGGCCGCACCTCGCGTCGATACGCGCGAACGGAGTATTTTTAGAGACAGAACGAGATCGGTTTCGTTTTTTGCTGCGAGAAGAGATAGGCCAGACAGCGGAGACGAAAGAAGAAAGCGAGAGAGAACGGTTTTTGCCGGTAGAGTTGCACTCGGTTTACTTTTTGCAGCGGTGTAGCGAAAATGATGGTACACAACAGAAAGTGTCAACGTCGGGGATAAGATTGGTTAGATGGAATTAGAAATGGTTGTCCGCAAGTGCAACTCCGCTGTGAGATCACAAGTCATGATGCAAGACAAGCACACTCAAATGTTTCGGAAAGCTCACCTTGGAGGTCCCTTTCCTGCCTATGCGCCCTAACATCTGGTAACGAATCCGCATCTATGGAAAAGAAAGAAACATTTCTATTATTTATTTGATAAATAAAAACTTCACTGCTTTCTGGCAATCTCTTTCTATAAAACAGTCCTCTTCGTTTTATGTTTAATCCATAAAAATAAGATTTCGTGGATTTGACTTATTATGGAATTAATATTTAAATCGAATACAAAGTCTCATTTGTATTATATTATTCTCCAATTCGATCACATTAGTTTTAAAGCAAACAATTACTATTTACACGCAATTATTGTGAATTTTACATAAAAAGGTATAATATAAAATATGCATCGCAATGGACATCTCTATTAGCTCACCAGGAACGTTATTTTAACGTGTAATTAGTCATAATATATCTAGAGTAATCTTTTTATACGTCCGAATATATTATCTTTCTATTGTCATACACATTAACTCAAAATCTGTGCAAGACGCTTCCTATTAAACTGTTTCGTTCGCGTAAGAAAGAATCTGCTCTTAAATAGAAATAAATGAAAAAACCGATAGAAGACGAATTCTCTCCAAACTTATCAGAGTTTCGTAATTCAGCACCGGAACATCGAAAGATAGTTTTTACACGCTCTGTTTGCGGCAACATCACGGGAACTTCAGTGTTGTAATAAAAGTATCCAAGTGTAAACGTAAGATGTCTTTCATACACAACTTTCAGCGGAATAACAGTAATCGTCGGTCAGAAGGAACCAATTATCCATGCCAATTGCTCGAAACGGCATTAATCGGATGACAACTCGACCGTTTAATGGACTGTCCACTTGTTTTCTTCCCTAATTATTTACGGAAGATCTGCCATTGTCGATTGTTCCGCTGAAAATGTGCGTCCGAATTGAAAATTCACCGTGTCCCCGGGCGAAAAAAGCATTCTCACCGTTGCAATTACGATTCGTCTGGTCAGCCCGATTTAACGATAACCTAAAACTAACTCCAGCGGGATCAGAAGCTAACGGATATCGATGGAACAGGTGAGACAGGTGGCAGGGTTGAGCTGGGTCACCGGCGACGGCCATTCAAGACGGACGAAATTCCGTGAAACCGATGAACTCGGCAAATCAAACACGACGAATGAACGAAACAAGTCGAAAGAAGCCACTCGATCGGTCGGTCAGTTTCGATGTATGGCGTTCGTTTAATGATACCGGTCACGCAGCTATACCTAGGCACCGAGGGAAAAAATACAGGCATTTTTACAAGGCACATCCGGTCCAGAAACGTCGGGAACGATGTTCGAACCGTTGGACACGTTTCACTCTTAATTTGACTTGTTGCAACGCATTTCTCGCAGACCTGACAATTACTTTGGGTTTCGAATCGCTTTAATTTATACGACAAATTAAATGGTCGCGTAAGAAGTTTAGTTTCGTTTAGGAATCATTTGCAGTGGTCAGTTTCAACGTTTACCTCAATGTTCAATAATGATCTATTTAAGTATGTTAGTATGTATACTGCCCGAATGTTTGGGATTATTTGTTTATTCAGAGGGAACGTTGGATTCTTTGATTGAAATATATGTGGGATGCTTCGAAGTCTTATGTTTTATTCAAGAAGGTACGTACAGCTGCACAAGAATTATACGACTGCAATTAATACAGCCATATCCTTTCTGTCATTAAAATTTTATTACCTAATAAGGAAGTAATTTAACCTGGAAAATTGTCATATTCCGTAAAACCTATTCGAGGTGTATGAATTCGATGAAACAACGAATAATACATACTAATATACATTGCCGTTCATTGAAGTAAAACAAAGACAGCGAAATGCCCTTAATTAACTCGCTAAACCCAAAACTTCCATAGAAACATTAAATTATTTCCTCTATTTTCGTCATACAAGATTCTCATAAACACACCGATTCACTTTTAAACCACTAGCATTTTTCTCTGTCGGTGCGCATACATACAAACATTTTCTCCAAAAGAATTACATCAACACATCCACCGAATCGACTCACAAATAAATGAAAGCCTCGCACCTCCGACACAGAAAACTACATAATAAATCATTAATACCCGCCAACCATAAATTATCTTGCAAAACACCTAAGACCAAGCAAAACAGAAATTATCTATGATTCAACCCAATTCCATTTATATCCGGTGACCATTTATCGCTGCCTCGAGTGAAAACTTTTTATCCCAATTCCGAATCACGAGGAGGATACTGGCCGAGAGGAGTCGCTGAATAATTTATACGGAAACGAATTCGTTGAACGCGGCGGGACATCCGTGTCGAGCGAAATCAAGCACAGTGTGCGTAAACAGTGTACCCGCGGCTCCCCGTTCCTGTGCACGTGGCACGAGCCTCGTTGGCAGGCGAAAGATTCCCGCGAGCAGAAGAAAGGAGTCGGTCAGATAACTGTACGTCGCGGTCTCCGGACGACATCTTCAGCATCGTCGACACCTGGAAGGACCTCTTCGTCTCTCATTCCCATACGTACACTTTGTACAGTGTTCCACGATTGTGGCGTTGTTGAGCCGTTTACGCGTCCTCTCGGTTCGTCGCCGGTTTACTTACTCCATCGCGAGGAATTTCAGACCTTGCAGCAGAGCCCTCTTCTAACGCGATCAAAAAATTATCGAAAGACAACTATGAAAGTGAGATTCTCTATAAGAAACTGATACGTGCAGAGGATCAATTTAACGCTGAGCACATTGGCATTTCGTAACTGGTTATAACTGGTTATAAAATAAAGGTAAACAAGTTAGGAGATGAATCTTTTTGGAAGCGGGAACGAAAGGAACGACGAAAACTGGGAAACTGATTAACCGATATACAGTTAAATGGATAGGGGAAAAGAATGTTGAAGCATATATTAAAATCGGTTATTTGATCGGACGCGGTACGGGTAATACTAGTTGGACTAGGGTCCGAAAGAGGAATTCAATAAGGTTCTACTGTATAAAATTAAAAATGGGTGATATTGTTGAAGGAGTATCAAGTTGATGTCATTTTTCTTATTTGACTGATAAAGTCGTTGCAATCTTCACTCGATGGAGTAATAGTTATTTAGGTGGAACTTTGGAACTGCTTGTTTTAATTGATCTTCAGAAGTTGTTAATGCATTTGGCACTAGAATTTTTCTAGGTAACAATAATTATAACACTTTTTTAATTTATATACATGTTTTTTGCACCAGCAAAGCATTTTAAACTTACTAGACAAACAATCCTTCAACGTAGTGATGTAAACAAAAGTTCGTCAAAAAACGGTTGGAGAACTGTGATAATCCTTAAATAATCATTACACAAACGACTTAGATTAAACTTGAACATTTGAAAGAGGAGGTATCGAATAATATTAAGCAAGAAATTAAAAGAACATCGAACATTGAACTTTCTTTTTATTGGATAAAATTAGAAAACTCAGATCTCAAGTCGATTCTGATTGTATAATTATCAAGCAAAATGTAATGCTTTCTTTTCGTCGGTCGAATTTGGAAGATATTTGATCCCAGGTGAATTCTGATTTTATAATCAGTAGAAAGTATTATGGACGATAATAATTCCAGACGTATCGGTATTCGAGTCATTGGCCATTTAATACTGTCAATTTGACAGCGGCTAGACACGGATCCCGACGGTGGCCGTTTCTCGGTATTCGATCAATCGAGACCGACGTACTCTCCCGGTTCGAGGTCATCCTCTTCCAGGTGCATTGGGTCAGCTGGTCGACTTCGTGTCGCCCTTCTTTCTCCGACAGCCTGGCCTGAGGCCAACGGGTGCCGTTTTACCGTCGCTGCCAAGGGGGCCATACTGTTACTCAATGATCGACAACAATGGCGGCCGACGATCCTGTTTCTTCGCGGGAAACCGCGACTTCGTGCAAAACGCTTGAAAAATTCTACGTTTTATTCCGAAGCTTCTTATAATTTATTGCAAAACAAAGGATAGACTACAATCTGTTAATTAAATTAGAGCAACTTCAGTAATACAGAGAATTCCAAATACTTAGGAAACCACATAAATTTTTCGTTGAATAATAACTATCAGAACGAATTCAGATTTGATAATATAAGTTGACTTGCAATCGTATGTAAATGGCAACGTCTACAAGAATATCGTTGTAATACGATAACCGACACTATTTTACTTTCTCTTCGTGTTTGATGCTTCAGAGATAAGTCCTCAAAATATTCATCAAGATCTGAAATTTTAACGAGATTATGGAAACTTGAAAGTCGGTTTCCTCGAAACTTTTTGACATGGTAACTTTCACTATATCTATATTCACTGTTCCTCAGTCGTCTGAGCGGTTATAGAATAACACATATAAGTTCATCTCTATACGTGCTCCTCTCGCACAAAATACAAAATTATGACACGATACGTACATGAGAAGTACGCGACGTTGGTAGCGGATGTACTACTACCTCCTAATGAATATTAGCTCACTAATGAAGTAATTAACTTATCTATTAACCTAGTGAGTATCTACCACTCCAGGCGAGCCTCGATAACGTTTTCCAATAATTAGCGGGCGCAAAACGTTCCCGAGCAGTTCGATTTACCTTAGACAGCGAGCAAATTCAAAATTAATATTCAGCCGCAACACTCGCGGGAATTTCAAGCAGTTTCTAAGCGTGCGTCGATGAAGGGACTGAAATATGCGGTTGTGTGGTTGCGCACGCGTCGCCTTGATCTCCTTTTTCTCCCGAGCGAAATATGAAAAAGGAAATCCCGCGGGGATCCCGGCGCGTCGGTTTCGCAATAAAAATTCGCCCATTCATATCGGCCGTACCAGACACGCCGATTTCTTTCGCGGGAACGACCGTCGTTTCTCGGTAATCGTTCTCCAGGCCCGTTTATGCAGTCACGCATTCCTCTCGCGCAACGAGATTCCTCCGAGATCGACCGTCGGCCAATAAACGCGGCGCAATGGAAAAGTTACGACGGTCTTAATAGATTCGCTTCGAGCGAAATCCCCCGACGATGGACGCCCGGCACGTCACTCTTTCCCTTCCGCGTTTCGGCGGACAAAAAAAAAGAATCGGCAACAATGAGATGTAAATTCGGGACGGTTTCACTGACTCCTCGTAACACGCGATTCTCAAGAATGCTGTCTCTCGGTTACGCAATAACGTAACTCGAAAGTAACTGAAATTTCCACAGCGAAGCGAAGTAATTCGATCGTGACGTTTACGGAGTTTATGGGTTTATACGAGGGAGCGATATGTTAATTTCCTAATTGACTATGAGATTGCACGAACGCATCTAAGGAAAACGGGTATTACTTTCATTATGAAATTCGATTCGATGTTTATGTTATATGGTAATTGTAATTCTAATCATTTCTTTTACGGTCGATCATCGTTAATTTTAATAATTACTTTGACGGTCGGCTATTGTTGATTTTAATAACTGTAGACGATTTTTAATGAACGAGTGAACTGGTTTCTTTGAGATAATTGGATAATTGAGATATCGAGGAATGTTTCTAAACATTCTAATTCCCTTTTTATCGTTATTCTCCGTTAATATAAATTACACTTGATTGCTGTTTCGCGATATGTTTTTGTATTCTTTCGTATAAGTATTCGTGAATCTTATACGCGAATGATTTAAGTGATGCATTATTTATCATGATTTATCGTTCCGCGTCTACAGTATGTTTACGTTTCAATTGTTTTGTTCCACATAACGCCGTAAAATTCCAGATCCATTCAATTCTTCGAGAAGGATAAGATTCTCCAACAGGTAGCGTGAAACGTGACCGTGCATACTGTGGGTGTCCGCTTCGAGGGCGAGTCGCCGACACGCTGACCCTGAGGAAAACGTGTCGCAAGTTTTAACAATCTTCCCGGCGAGTTAACCTAGTTGGCGATCGCTGCAAAACACAGATTCTCACTTTCCGTCGTGGGCGAAGTTGAAGTCAAAGCCGATTCAATAAAAGTCTGTACCTTATCCGATCGTCAAATCCATTTTCAGCAACTTCAAGTTTATTTTACCGTGTACATTATTTATTTCAGCACGCTTTTTTATTTTATCCTATCACCGTCGTTCGTATGTTCATTCATTCAATTAACGAGTATTTATCATCACGTGCGAAATTCAATATACAGTGAACTGAAAAGTAAATATTAATATATTCATGCGAAATTGTTCTACAAATTTAATCAAAAGAGATATATAAAGTTAAGTATAAAATTCACTAAAGTAGGTAAAAAGTACATAAAAGTGCACAGCGTTAATTCAAGTTGCACGAACGCTCCAGGTAATTCGCATTTTACTGCGATAATCGAGGTACCGTATAACCGTCATTATGATTTCGATGAAGTTTATAATTGGCGTAATTACTGGTTTCACGTATACGATCCTGCTTTATGCTTTTCGGGATAGATTCACGAATCTGTAATAGTTTGACATTTTCAGTTTGTTTCAATCTCGGGACATTAGATCCTCCGATATTTCCTCGAATCATCGTGTTTATCGTGTGCAACGTGAACTGAATTTATGAACCGCTGTAAGAGTACCTTGGCAACGACTAGTAGAGTAATTGCCTTAAGATGGGACTCTTATGTAACAAGTGAAAGAAATTGATTTCTCTTTTTGCTACATGCCAATAGTGTAATATATCAAAACTATAAAATAATAGAAATGATAAAACTATAAAATTATAAACATACCATTTAAATATCCTGTTAATATTCTATTAAAATATATAATAGTATATATAATAAAATACATAATGACATATATTGCGTTAACTATAACAAGAGCTGCATGTTATTGATTATATTGTCAAAGAAGGTAATAATTACATAAATTATCAGATTAAAATGAAACGAAGATGAATAAGGACAATTTTTTGTATACCACGAGATGTAGCTTGACATCTGTGAAAGCGTGATTTTGTATAGTTAATGATTTTCTAAAAAAACAGTATTGGACAATCTTTAATTTCATTACTATTACAGGAAAATCGCGCCTTAATAGCGTTAGCCAGTCGCCGGTGGAATGTAAGCCTTCTTCGAGGCGTCGTCATGTGCTAACAGGTAAGTCTGGGATTGATGATGATTACTCTCACTTGCTCAATGGTTCTCTCGCAACAGTGCGCGGATCCTCGGCGCTGGCCATATTTAACGATCCGAGGGTGGAGTCCTCGATGAAGGGTTGACACATCGAATAGGACCTACATACACGCGTTTTCCACGCGAAGTCGACGCCATGACGCATGGTATAATCGCGTCGCACTGGACAGGGATAATTCAAGCGTTAAGCTTCAGGTTCCTGACGCTCGTGGTGGAAAAGGTCAAGCTGGTCTTGCTTACGTAATGGTAACGTGGACAAATCGAAACTAGATTTTCAACTATCCTTCTACTACCTTGGTGCATCGAGAATTTCGCTGGTCGAAATATAAAATTTGTAAGTTGAAACGAAGAAATTGGCAGTCATTTGTAAGTTAAAATAAATAATACGACGTTAATGCGTGAATTAAGAGTAAATGTTGAAACGTTAATTTGTAAATGGAAATAAATTGTGTAACATTAATGCTTGATGCGAGGTCGATTAAAGTAGTGCATAAAAACAGTAACAATTGTGCTTCATTGTTACAACAACGAAAATAGATGGTGAAAACAATTTTTAAACAACTATTCTGTATGGGCTGATAAAATGTTACTCAGAACTTTAAAGATTTTAAATGGAGGAGGAAAGAAAACCAGATTTTTAGATTTATTTTAATATTTATTGAAAGTTTGAAATATTGGTTACTTTGAGAATGTTGGTAGAATTTTCAACGAATTCTATTCCGCTTTATCGTCGCCAAATGCAACACGAGAGCTGTCTACAATTCTTCCACGCCTCCTGAATCACTGACAATGTAGCACCCATAATTATTCGCCCCAGTTACGTCGCTAATTCCAGCAATTAAACAATTTTCTACATTCTTCTTGGACAATTTTCCAAATCGTCATTTTCTCCGCCACTGTTTGCGATTCTCCCGTATTTTATCGTCCGCTAACAGGTTCCCCGGAACCGCGGCCGTCAAACGAATCGATACCACAGAATTTCGTTCGCACAAATCACCGTGGCGTCTAGAATCAGCGCGTATATATCATTTTCGCGAATGGCAATGAGCCATTACGGATTATTACCGGCGCAACGATTATCACGATTACACCACAGGAAAATTATTATTACGCTTTGAATCGCGAGGAAATTGCCTCACCAGGGGAAACGTCGGTGCACAGTCTCTCGTCCAGGAAATTGTAGATAAATGGCCAATAAATTTCGATATTTGTATCATTCCACAATAACATTCTCAGTAGGTAATTACCGGGGTTGGCAATTTACAATGGTTCCAGGATTATTCAATAGAACGTGAGGAAATTATCGTAGAATATATAAATTGAAATTATTAACAACCTCTCTTTAATACGTTCGCTGGCAGCGTCACGTATTTGTGACGATCAATATTTCATATTCTGCACAAAGAGGATCAAATTACATTTACGTGTGTTTATATCCAATGTTGCAACGCACGGCTCAATGTGCAGGAAGTCGAGCAAGTTTCTTTTTTTGAGTATTATTTGTATTTCGTAAAGACGATATATTTCATGTAATAAAGTATCTAACCGTGGAGGCTGCTATTGAAATGAATGATGGCAGCGAATGGGTTAAAGAAGCGTGCTCGATTAAGTTCTTGCCAAATATAGTCTAAGCAAATCTGTTTACGGTTCAACTAATTAATTTCGATCATCCTTTCGACTTATTTACGTGATAATTATCTTCGTTGATAAATGAAACTCCATTTAAATTCAATGTTCAATGTTCCAGTTATACAGATGGAAAACCATCCAGGTTTCCAGGTTCCTCGTGAACAGAAAGGTGAATTTGAGAAAAATTCGCGAATCTAGCGAATTTCGACGCCGAATTTATTTTATAATGTTCGTGAAACATCGATCTCTTGAAAACCGTAAAGAGAGAATTGATCTTTTGAAACAGTTATACGTTCGTAACTGGTTTGATTTCCGTTCGTATTGCAATTATTCGATTTGAATCGATTAGAGTCGGTTCAAGTAACCGATTAACTATAATGGATCGACCGAACGATCGCTCTTAACACATAGGATAAGTAGGAGGTGTCGCACGAGTTACGGACAACGCTGCGTTTCCATAAATCACCAGATGCTTGTTAGTAATTAATGTTTCGCCTCGCACATTGGCGTATTCCGGAGGAAATTCAGAATCGGTGGTTAAACCACGTTCGAATCGATTCTCCGCGAAACGAACGTTGTCCTGTGTTGATACCACTGTTACCGGTTCCCACGATCGAACACTTTCTCCCTCGAACCTACTGCGCGTATTGGATGCACAAGATTTCACGTTGCTCGCGGTTCAAACATGAAAAACGAATGAATTCTCGGTTGTTCGTGAATTTTTGTTTAACATTTAAATAAATTCATGTTATTTCTGTAAACTGTAATCTTAATATCAGAAAATATAAATAAGGAAAACAGTTAATTCGTAATATTATTGAAATTTACAATATTTATTGTATGCGAGGGTAGTGATATTTAAAAGAATAAAACTAATAATTTTTGTGTAATTGTTTGGAATATTTCTAATTCAAATGTATTTACCGACGTAAGAAAATTTCTCTGGGGTTCTTTAATTGTTGAGACTGTAGAGCTTCTGTTTGTATTTTATAGAACATAATCTTCTTATGATTATGAAACTGTTCTTTATTCGTAGTCTTATAAATTACTGACTACAGTTTTGTTTCCACGAGTATCATTTTTCTATGTTAAAATGACGATGCAACAGTCTTTATAATCAACATTATTTCGTAACATGTTTTTGGTCTTTATGCAATTTAATTTTTGTTACACTTGAGTACCTTTATTGCCGCGATTATTAAATTAGTATTAGAATAAACTTGCACTAACTGTGGCGGAAATTACTTGTTACACAACCTGATGTATATATTCAAATCTTGGGAACCCAAGGAAGAAACCAGTTATAAAAGCAGTCTTGGATAGTCCGAATAAAAAGGAACATGAAAAGTGCATTTACTTTAAACTGAAATAAAATCATTCTCCAAGAATACAAGGATTGCGCTAGTGATTTCAACGCCTGATAAAGAAATCATTCTAATCGTAAGTCTCAAACTAACAAATGAGTTGTTAAATATAAAAGAAAATTATTCTTTCAAAATAATTCTGTTTCTCCAAGTTTTCGCTTCTCCTTTAATCCAATGTTAATTCGACAAGAATAATTAATGCGAACAGAATATTATGTAAAGTGTTAAAAAATTATACGAATACTTATATAAAATGAATATTCCTTCTCCCTGTTCAATTCCACCTGAATTTTCCATTAGAATGCAAACATCCTCTGATTATTATTTAAATACCATTATCATTCAAATATTCCGAACGTCATTACACGCCAAACTGCAACAGATAACAAGAAATTACAGTTGCTGAATGGAAACCGCAATTTCCCGGCAAAAGAAGTCACGAATGCACATAACAGTAACATCGCCGCGGTGATTTCAATGCATGACGAGCAACACTATCACCGCCGGGATCAAGGTGCGAGGAACATAACCTTCAAATTTCCATTTATAATCGCGCCGAATAATCCACGATTTATTTTCCTAGATAGGAGTCTTTAAAACGCACCAGAGGCCGCCCACCATTTATTTTACTCGTTATCTGGAAATATAGAATTAATGTTGCCCGCGTGGCCCGTGAAACGCGTCGCCGGATAAGCGAAGGTTCAATCGCGGCATATTGGTCAGGCGAGCGTGTAGCACGTCGCGATCAATCACAGCCGCGTGATCAAGACGATACGTTATCAAACGCTCGGGTGGAGAAGCTGGAACAAGGACCCATTGAAGCCGCGCTTGCGTGCGAAGTGGAGTGGCGAGCAATACCGTTGAAAGTCGCTCCCCGTGTCCGCAACTGCCTTTTACTTCGCCACCCGAGGGGACTTTTTTTCTTTAATCCCGATAGGACGCTGACTCGGATTCACTCGAGTAATTATCGCGGAGCGTGGTCGCGGTCGACGAGCGGAGATAGTCGGAAATCAAACCGGCAGCACAGTGGTCTAGATCAGTGGTTCTTAACCTTTTGTTCACCACGGACTCCGTTTTACGCTGGAACTACCACGCCCGACAAAATGGCCGGTTTCGGTGCTCTGATTTCGCAATTATTCGTATCTTAACAGTTTATCTACCGCAAGCCTATCAATCGGCTTTTGCATTTCGAATGATTCACAATCAGTAACCTATGAAGCTTTAACGGTCGACAATTTTCTATTAACTCCTTGCGGATAAAACTGTTTTGAACTTCTAATATTTCTTTCATTCTCACGTGGAATTCTTTTAACTGAATTATGCATCGGAGTCTGAAGTACTAAAAGAAACTGCATGTTAGTCTCTTGTTAGTTAAGTTATTCAAATTATACGAATCCTGACGCGTTGCAGAAGTAGATGTTAAATGTTGTGTGATGCACTTTTATAATAATAGGTATAACACAACTTGTTTCTCATTTTTATATGATGATTCTCAATATCGATTGCACGCAAATTTCTCGGTGAGAGTGTAATAGATTGCACAACGTTACAAACCACAAAATTAGCAGTGGAGCAAATTTTACCTGAGGCATAAACAGAGCATGCTATAATCATAAAGCATTCATCAATCAACTACCTTCGCATTTATAAAGTTTTCTTGCTTGTCAGACTGCGTATCCTCGGGCACTGCTTTCAGAACTTTCCGATTGATTGGATGTTGAAAATTAAATCAGAGTTAAAACAATAACAACTAAAATAGAAAGTACAATAGTAACAGCAGTTAAGAGAATAGAATAAAAGCTAGAATAGAAAGGACGAAGTAATCTAGCAACACAAATAAACAAATATGGCGGAGAAGATAATTTTAAATCAATGTTTAAACATTAACATATCTAAATCAAAATAAAAACCCAAAGAACTTCTATTTTAAAGCTCTTGTAATAGATTTTCAAAGACTTTTAATCCCAAGAAAAATTATAAAAATTAACCTTAAATAAAGAATAAGAAACATTTGTATCCCTCGGAACTTTAATGTCACCGGTATTCCTTTTTATACCAGTCCTCTTAACGAAAAATGTAAAAGAACGAAAGGAAAAGGTTCCCATATAAGTAACAGTAATTATAAAAATAATAACTCAAGGTAGTGCACAACAAATTACAGACGATAAATTATTATGTTGACCAGAAATAAATTACGGTTTCGAGAAGACGATTACTCAGAGTCAGTGTACCATAAATACTAACTTCGTTCATTATTACTAGATAAATTTATTTTAAACGAATTTATAGAGCTTTAATTATCATCCGTAAGAACCGCGATTTATTTCCGGGCAACGTAATAAATTGATTTACGCGAACTGGATTTCCACCGCAAAAACTTGAATTACTCGTGAGGAAGTTCGCATGAGGTAAACATTTACATAAAACTTTTTCGCGTTTCCTTTTTCGCTAATAATTCATCATTAACTGCATCCACGCGCAAGTTCACGCAAAAACTCACGAACAGTGGCACGTGCCCGCCACGATACAAACGCGAGCTTCTCATTTCTCAAGCGAGATTTCAGTCGTCGCCGCGTTCGAAGTGACATAACACCACGCTCGTATGATAATTTTGAAAGTAAGTATCTGGGATCGACGGGACGCGGTCACGAGGCGAGAGGGGAGAACGACCCTGGCCAATCCTGCTGTCACGCTTTGACCTTAAAAGCGGCGACAGCGCCTTTCAGATAAATCATGACTGATTAAAAGTCAGAAATTAATTTAACACTACAACTGCCGAGCAGTGAAATTGCCGGCTTCGTAGTTTCTTGTGCGATTTATGGAAATATAATTATGGAGATTTCAATTCTCTTGTATCCTAGTTTGTGTTTATCGAAATCAATATATTCGCCCTTTCAATAATTGTGAAAGAAGAGACCAGAAACAGGTGATTCTTGTTCATTTTGGTAATTCTCTAGTGTTAACCCCTTCAGATCTGATTTTTGTACAAAATTATGTTCACGTATGTTAACAGCAATGGATTGTCATTCAACGCACCATCAGTAACGAGATTTTTCAAATAAAATAATGCTAGTTACTTTTCTGGTGAATAGACTCGAAGCAAATGTTCATACATGGTTGCCTGTCACAGTTTTAATATTTTCTCAAATATTAAGGTAGTAAAACAGTGTACATGTGCGTCAAGTCTGAAGGGGTTGAAATGATTAAAATTACTCTGCAATAAAGAAAAATCTCGGGAACGTTCTAAAAAGCGAAGAGATCTTCTAAGATAATAAGAACCTTCTATTATAGAAGAATAATCACGAGATTATAGCTATATTATAACTGGATAGTATTACTAAAATTAATTGTCTGTTTAATGAAAGGGTCAGTAACTAAAGATTAATGTACAGAAAAAGTAAAATCCTATATTTTATATCACGTTTTCGTGATTTCACCTCATTGTACGTAACCACCGGCCCTCGCAAGTATAATTTACGATTTATTCGCTCGAGAATCAAGCGTTCGCTCGTGGAAACTGCGATTTCTTTGAATTAACCGGTAGGATATTCTAATTGAAAGAGGGCGCAGGAACACAGTTTATACCGCTTCCGTGGAAAATGAGGAACGTCTTCCTGGTACTGTTGCAAATTAGAGAAAGCCAGTGGCAGGAAATTCTCGCGCCTATGCGATTCGATCGGAACCACGCAGTTCTGTGCCGTCTGTTTGTGTTATTCGCCTATTCATTTTTCACCAACCGCACTAAATATATTAATTACTTATTGGTGAATCCAAACTACTCCGTTAACAGACAACTCGATCGCGAGAAAGTTTTCAAATGAACTACTTGTGCAGATAGGGTTATAGATCCAAGAATACACACTACAAATGTTTCCAATAATTTAATCTCTTTAGGATTTCAATCTTTTTAAGATTAAAAAATTGTTATAAAAATAACAACCTACCACGTCCGATAACATCTTCAATATTAATTTTCTTCAATACATGCAATCAGAATTAGCATCCACTCATATTGCACATAGATCTCAATTGCAATTTATAACTCGACACAGCTTGTTCTACTACTTTCAAATCAACTACTCAGAAAGTCCTTTAATTACTCTCAGCGATTTCATTCACTTCAATACGGAGAAGGGTAATTTAACAATTTAATCGAACCGTATATTCGATTGCATGGAATATTATACTTTTAATCATAAATTAATTCGCTTTAGTCCCCTTCATTTTATATACAACGAGTTAACGTATTTAATTTTTATAATTTCCTTTTCATCATTCGTCAAACGTGGTCTGCTCTGTACATATGGCCCACCGTAAAAATTACCATTGTACGATCAATTATATTCTATCAGCAATCCGGTGTACAGGAACTACGAGACTTACACGAGCCATCCCACGCAAAAATGGTGACCGTTACAGGTTAATGCGGTCAGATACTCAATTTCATATTTTATAGTACCTGTTCTCCAATTTTTAACATCTCCGTCAGAGTCGCAACCGGTGTGCCATCGGATGTTCGATATCTAAATGGATATTTTGGTTATCGATCGCATTAAAACGAACCGCGTCGGCGGCGTCAAAGCGTCAACTGATAAACGGACGCTGAGAACCACGGCCGATAAGGACTTGTTCACGGAGCATGACCGGTGCCACGTGATCCGTCGGACGCACGTGACCAACACCATGTCAGGGAGCCAGGCAAACGGACAGACAGACGGATACGCGGCTCTTTCGGCTGTGCAACAACCACTTCTTGCATCTCTCCGGCGAGCGACGGTTTGCGTCATCGCGAACGCCGCTCGACCTGAATGCGCTCGGCCTATTTATTGGGACAACGTGAGAGAAGGCTGAGCGTTTCCTCTTCGAATTAACGCTAAAACTACCGAGCAGTTAAATGGGCTTTTTGAGATTCCTCTATAGAAACTTCAAGAGCGCATCCGTCGGGACTTTAATTGATTTAGAATTCAATTTGCGTATCGTTAAATCAATTTCTGCGATCATTTCTCCGAGAAACATCTGTCATCTTTTTAATAATTGCGAAATGAAGAAATCAGGAATTGGTCGTCCTGAGCCGTCTGGTAGTTTTAGCGTCAACGTTGATTCAATATTAGCGAGGTGAAACCGGAACGATGAGTTCGCGAAGAAAGATTTACGATAGACGCATGAGTGTGTAAATGATGAAATATGTGAAATATAATAGCTAACACTAAACCAACTACACCTGCAAAAATGACGGTTTTTCCTCTTGTTTCGCAATTATTGAATATATTGAAAGCGTTAAGTATCTGAAACGATTTAAAAAGTAGTTTCACTTCCATGCTGTTGTTAACAACATACAAAGGAATTGTAAAGGATCTATTGTTAGAATTTTTATAAGGATTACATATTGATAGTGTTAAACGCTCTGTTGTTCTAGTGTTAATACGCGAAAGGTTCTTATAACGATTGTCAGGCGAAACCATCTACCTTATTTCTATCTTTCTAATTATATTCTTAAAAGTTTCAATTTCTATAAAGACCGAGAGACGTATGTATCTTTCCGCTGATATATTTCATTGAAAATAATAATCAATTAAAAGTTTATGATACTTTAAGTTTTATAATCAAATGTATCGATCTCATTTAGATAGTGTTGAGAAGCGTTCATGGAATATTTCGGAGCTCCCGTGCCTCATTACATTTTCTAATATCACACACTGTCTATTAGCCTGCGTATTAATTCACTTTCCAGCTGGTAGTACAAGAAGACTAAACCAAGATATTCCAAGTCTGTAGAACACCGCTTAACCCTTTCAGTTTCATTATCCGAGCAACAAATCTTCATCGTAATAGACCTATTTACAGAACAAAAATTCAAATGGAAGCTGCTTGCAAACAATGTTAGTCGCTTTTAGCATATGTTCATAAACTCTAGCTCACTCATCGCGAACGAACGTTTATGTTCACGAGTCAATAAAGGTAGAATCTTCACCGTGGTTACGCGCGTTTGCCCGCCTGGTAATCCTCCGATCCGAGACAAAAGTGGAACGAGCCGCATTTCCTGCATTCAGGTGCCACGTTTATCCACCTGTGTTAATAAAGATAATCAGACGCATAAATATTCACGACCTATAATGTGCCAGGCGAACACGGAAACGTTACTTTCCCCGTGTATGAAAGTGTTATACTCTATGAAAATCGGTTGCGCCTGACAATGGCGCCGACAGCGAACGTAAATCAAACGGCGTTGATTTAACCCCTTACCCCACAATATCGTGTCAGACGCACGACGAAAGATTCGAATAAAATTTCACAAATACAGCATGTCCGAGAATAAACGGGAAACATTTTGGGGCTGGTTTCAGCATATCGAAACAAATATTTTATAAATATTGTATAAATGTCACTGAATACTTTCGAGTCTAAATTAAATATTATTTCTCTATTACCAATCGTAGTGCTTTAGAATAAACATGGATATAGAATGAGGATAGAATTTCTTTCTTCTCCTAATGGATTATAAACAAAGAAATAATTCTGCAGAAGGTAGTTGTAAAAGAAATAGCGCAAGAACACATTGATTGTCACGGTCACTGATGAACGAAGCTTTCAAATCGCCTGAAAACAATTATAATTTCTAAGATAACTAACGTCGAATGAAAATGTTCGATAGCGTACATAATTAGATAATAGTGTACCGTACGAACTCCGACGACAAGTAATTAATAATTGTTCTCTTTTTATCTTCAACACTGAAACTACCACACCCGTCAATACGAGTTTCAGTTCCCAGGTTAATTATCGATGTCTCAAAAGCGTTAAATATCCCCAATGATTTTAGAAGTGAATAGCTTCACTTGGATACTGTGATAAATAGAAATACTACTGTTACAATTTTTATAAGGATTGACTAGTGTTAATAAAAGGATAACTGACGCATAAAATGCTAGAGTTCCTCGTGGCAGTCCCTCGCGTTGCTACATTCGCGGTAGACATTATTTTCGTGAAAGTGTTCGGGAACTGTTGAAGCTTTATTAGCGAGCGCAGACAATGAATTGTAAATACCGTGCAAGCACGGATTAATACACCGTGAAACTGACTCGTAAACGCGTTTCCAACAGCCACCGAGTTCGAGTCGAGACCAATCGGGAAACGGGTTCGACGTTTCGTTTGGAAGTTATGGGGGCTTGGCAGGAGTGTGTCGAGAAAGGAGTCGAATCTAAGTCAATGGAAAATCCGACCGTGACGTCCACGATAAATCGGCGATTGTCGAATGACACGAATGTGAAAGTATTTTCCTCTCCGCGTGCCAAGTGAGATCTATACACTTTCATCGCGGACGCGCGAACCTCGCCTTCGGTTGATGGCGATAGGTCCGGACGCGACGGTGGCCTGAATCGAATAACGACTAATTAACGACTAACGGCGAGTTGTTATTTCGCTTGCGACCGATAGAAGACTGTTCCTATAAATATGCATATTACAGTAGATTTACAGCTGCCCCTTTTCCGTGCGCCACTTTTTCTGGTAATTATCATTTAGAATTATAAAGCAATTTTCCTTCTTTACGGTGGAGTAAGTCAGAGTTTGCTTTATTGTGAGACTATGGGAAACCTTGGGAAAATGATGCATGAATATTGAGAAATCTTAAACGTAACTTGCAGAACCGTTTAAACCGGATGACACGTTTCTTAGTATTTAAATTGATGAAAGTTCAGTTGCATCGAAACAGGTAATGAACTCTGAAAAAAATTGTCCTCTGATAATTAGAAAAAGACCTTCATTTTTAATGTCTATACGTGTTGCTCTTACTGAAATATTCATTTCACTAACATATTTGAATGTTACACTTAATAACAACATATATACTGTTTCAGCGAACGAACACTAACAGTAACACACGGTTGCAGATAGCACAGATGACGAGTACAATTTTTACAGAGAGTCTATTAGCCCTTTATAAATACCTACTATAAATTCTAAAGTTTTGTCATTAAATATATTGTAAAATTTGTATCTGTAACCTATCGATTAGGTTTATTTAACATTTTCTATTCAAAAGACAATAAAATACATCTGCGACTTTTCCTTTCATACACGTATCATTTATTCACACGTGAATACGTTTCGTTAAAATCTGCTCTATAGCTTTCTGTGACTGAATCAGTTAGCGATAGCTGATTCTTCATCGCCAGCGAATCAACTTTTACACTTTCATCTTCACCAGTATTCCAACTTTCTAGCAACACAAACAACAAACCCCCGACTAGTAAAAAGCCGCCTAATAAACTAGATCGCGTGGATCGATCGTGAATAGATTAGTTCGGAAAATCCGGTGTTCCAGGCTGATCGATAATAAAATTAAGTGGAAGCGAACACGGAACCCCGTATCGGTTAATCAAAATTTATCGCTAAACGAGTAACCGATACCGTAACACGTTAGAACCGAGCCGGCTGGTAAGCTGACCCGAGGCTCCCCGCGCACGATCGAGTAACAATTAATCGCGAACCGGCCTCGGGTGACCCAAATATCGTCGACTCACTTTCTAATTCCCCGCGAGGATTCGCCCGTGGCTCGCGGGGGCCCGCAGGAAGCATCGTGCACAGGATGAATAGCGAACGATGATTAACGGGCTCCTCCTTTGCGATCGATCGCCGTTCAAGATCGAATCGGCTGTCGGCCATTGTTCTGCGAGACCCGCTGTTTCTTGAATGCGATGGAACTGAAAGAGACCGTGGAAATTACGATGGGCCAACCAAGGACGCGACCGATACACCTGTCGTCGATCGAAATCTCCGCTCGAACCAATCGAAGAAGACAGGAAAAGAATTGATGGGATCACTGATGAACGTTCGTTATCGAGCCTCGAAATCACGGAGGAATTTTGATTAAACCAATTTTTTCCTGTGAAGAATGTAGTGATATTAGAAAGGGATTCTTTGTGTAACGAGTTTGAGCTGCTTTTTTGTATTACCAGCGTTTTCGTTGTAACTCTTAAGCCTTGAACAGTATTTTGGATTGAAGATGATTAAAGAACGAAGACTTTCTTTGAAACTAAAATACATTCGGCGTTTACTAACCCACTTTTTCTGTAAGGTATAAATAATATTCCAGTTTCTCTCATAAAATAATGGAACGATACGCAGATTTATTGAATACAGTTTGAGATATCCTTTACAACTCTGATATAATGATTTACGAATTGAACATACCGAAATAGGTAAGAGAAGTGTATTTTATTTAAATAAGTATTCGCTTATAGTAATATTCCTGTTTCATTTTCTATAGATAATAATGGCGTTTAAGAACGAGGAATGTACGAGAATAGGTGGAAAAAATGTACTTTATTTAAATAAGCATTTGTTTAAAGTAATATTCCTGTTTCCGGCGTTATTAGGAATGATATACACTTAGCTCTCTTACAGTCACGTTTGTGCATCAACTGCTAAGACCCCTGCGTAAACTTACGGTATTGTAAATGAAGATTCACCAAGATGGGAGATAATTCTAGTTTACGAATCTGCTGGTAGGAAATCACAGTTTTCCCTGGAAATGATTACCCTCGTAGAATATTGATTTTCGTTACGGCTATTCCGACGCGGCTGAGCACGTTCACCGCTCCTTTCGAAAAAGACTAATTACAGCGAACGATCAAGTGGGTCATGGACCACAGACGCAAGAAACATCGAAACATAAATCTAATGGTTCCGAAGCAGTCTGCGCCACGATTCAGCCGTTTTCAGCCTCTCTAACGGTTCCTCGACTCAAAGTGCCCTCTAACCGCCAACGATCCGGAAACTATCGATAATTGCCAGCCCGACGGTGATAACGTGTAACTGGTTTTTCTTTTCGCCTATCGTTGGGATCGGGAGTTTAATTGCGTTTCCGGTTTGCATGACTCTCGATCTTAATCTGATATCGACGATTTTTACGACTGAAATACTGTTGTGCACGTTTATGCGATCATCCAATTGCCAGCAGAGAAAAATGGCCTTTATGAAGACGATAAGTGACTCATGAGTTATGAGAGTTAAATGCGTAATTTAAATTACCATTAATTTTATTTCTCGTTACACGACGAGGTTATGCTACGAAATCTCGAAAAAGTGCGAGTTATTGTTGTTTATAAAAGGAAGGAGTGCTTTCATTCTGAAGACTGAAATACTTTTGTTCGGGGGATGTAGATGGAATATATTATTTACACTCTGTAAATTGAAATTTAATTTAGTTCGTAATGATGCATTACTGGTAGCTTTTTCTCTTTTATAACCTAACGTGGAATGTCGAATAGAAATATATCTCTATCCACGTTAGTTGGAAACTCCTCACGGTATCTCCGTAAAATTAGTGAATCTTAATAAAATTATATTAATCATGCAATTTACTGAGTAAACAAAGTCTTCCAATGATTTTATGATAAATTAAAAAATATTATTTACAATCTATCTGTCGAACACTTCTGTCCCACTAAAACTGTTATTTCTAAAGGTATGCCTACTGTAAACACATAAACCTCGCTGCGTACTCATTACTTTCTATTTTTACGAAAGAGAACCCGCATCATGAATGGAATAATCTAATACATTTCGTTTCCGTGTGTGTGGCCATAAAATATTTTAAACACGAAGTATTCGTACATGTATCGCTCCCTTACTGGAACAAAGTCGCAAATAATTTTAAACTATTTTAAATAGGTATTATTACATAAATATAACGTATGGACATAAAAAGTAGCATCCACTTTTACTCATTTCATTTTTAAAAGGAGATTCTATATATACCATAGTGTCGCACAGATCAACAATAACATAATTGCTCTTTACCAGTTAAATTATACAGATAAGTAACTAAGATTTTCGTCGTCGATCGTAAGATGTCTCCGTAACATATTTACAGCGATGACTCGAGAATCACGTTTCATGAGTTGCGACGGTGTTCCAGCAAGCGAGCGATATGCAGTGTTTTTTCGTCGCCGATCGCCACGTGAAAAATCGATTCACGGACCGTTACGCATTCGGCTCGGAGAGACCAGGCTGAGAAATGAGTGTTACGGAGCGGCGAGCTCGTATCCGCCTCGAAATAGGAAGCCCCGCGCGACGCACAATGAAACAATGAGACTGTTACGTGCGAGGAAGGAAAGAAAGGTAAGAACCCTGTGCCCTCGGGTGATCCCCTTTCGTTCGCGAGCACGCCAGTGAAACATCTTGGCCCTTCCTGCTGATATTCGAACGCTAAATCCTCGAGGTCAATCGACGAATTGGATGCAAGAACCAGGCAGCCTCGTTTCTCGTCAATGTTAACATCGAGATGTCCCGTTTCTACGATGAAGTTAAATCTATGAGCTTTAAAAACAGTTTTACAGTAATTTGATGAATTTACTGCTTCGATTGAATCCTTTGCGTTCCGAGCAATTTTTAATGCGACCTTTCAGTAAGTCATTTTTACTATAAGTTATCAGCTCCAGGAGTATTCATAATAGCGCGCCTCTGTGAAATATTTAAGATCCTGCTTTGTTATTAAAAAAATGAGTATAGTTTTTAAAGTTGTGTTTCGTTAAAAACAGAATTATCAACTTATCTTACAGCGTGGAAGAATGTAATTTATCTTGAATTTAAATTAAATATATTATATATAATAATTATTATTTGTATGAAATGTATAATAATTAATGTTTATATTAAATATACAATAATTACCATGAACATTAAATACATAGTAATTAAAATGATCGTTTCTGATTTTTCTAAATAGTTTCTCCTAATTCAGCTTCCTACTTTCATTGAACTATGTTCTTAATACTAAACTCCGATTTAGACATATTCTAGATGATAAATCAATGAATTTAAAAAGTCTATCGATGTAAAAACGATAAATTTCCTGCTTTCTATCATTTGCCATTTTTTCCTTAACAGCTCATTTTCCTGGCGATTTATCCGAACGCACAGCGGATAAATGTGTTCCACACGCGCCGTTGCGGTCGTTGCTAATGACACGTGAAGACGAATTTTATGATCGATATTGAACGTATCGTTTCATCTGGGAGCCTGCAATATATTCCACGGTCTGTTTGTTTCATACGCGCGCTGTCAGAGAACGATGATTACGTGATAAAGTTGTGCGCTGGTTCTGTTACGTTCGATAAATGTTAACTTCACGTTTATTTTCCATGAAATTTTATTTAATTCGTCCTGCACGTGAAATAATATAAGAATCGTCATATAAAAATCATTATTCTGATTCCGACTGGATGCACGCGAGTATCATACGTTTGCAATGTATGTAGTTTAAGTGTTATACATTTTGTATAATTTATGTAAATTTCTAACACGATAATATGTAGTAAATATTCAAAAGAAGACACGTGTACAAAATATTTCAATATGTTTCAAAGAGCGTCGTCCATGTTTTATCGGAAAAAGTTGAATATTTCTAGTGGAAAATTTCCTACTGCAAAAGGTTAATATAAACGCAAATAAAGAGCAAAGGATGCCTATAGATACAGTCTCGGGAAACCAACGACCATTGTTGTTGAATCAGTTAATTAATTTTCAAACAGTAACCTCGTGCGTTTAAATCATTCGTGGAATCTTCCATACTGGAATCGATTTCAGGTGTCACCGCGAATATTTGTAGAACTTTCTTCGCAAGGAAAAATTAATGTCAACCACTGGTCAAACACTGCTGATGGAATGTGCGAATATTTAGTCCCGCGATTTCTTTCACCTACTTTTTCAAAACGGCGACATTTCGGAAGAATCAAACAAGTATGCGAGTCACTTTAACGCGTGAAAGTGACACGCAAAATTTACTACATTACAATTGAATTAATAGTAAATTAACAACTGACTTCCAATAAATTTCTATTTTATTAAAAATAGATTACAACAAATTGTATTCCAAGTGTTTAATTATGTCCATCTACAACATAATACAACATAATATATAATATATACATAGACAACGAAACGGATTATAATAAATGAAAAAAGGATACATACGATAGATTAAAAAAAGATAAATCTGTTGTAAACAATGTGATAACTGATAAATTCCTAAACGTATTTCAGGTATTCTTGGAATCATTTAGTTGCATCAGTAATGGCATGATTCAATCATTAATTATTGATTAGATCATAAATTAAAGCCTCTTAGCTTCAATTACGTGTTTTTCTCTAATCACCAGACACAACACGCGACTCTTATAAAGTTCACAATTCCGTTCACAAATCGCATGATCGCGCCAACTCAGGAATTCAAACGATAATGATTATTCTAACCAACCGAGACCTAGCACCTATCGGTGCGCAGGGATCAGCAGGTATCGGCCAATTACGCGACTCATCGAAATAATTACGAGCGATCCCGAGGTCCGGCATAGATCGGCCGTGCCGGCTGATCTCAATACGCGAAACTTTCGAGATAAACTGGTTCCTCGTACGCAGATTGGAATTTGTCCCCGATACATCTCATTAACTCCGTGCATCCTATCTCGGGGCATCGATAACGAGCAGCTTTTCGCATACCGTCGTTACAGGCCGCCATTTTGTTAGACGGTTCAAATATTGTAATTTCGGGGATATTTTCGATCGTCTGCCATGCCAAACGGGAATCAGAAATTATTCATTATTACCGGAAATATATGGTAATCCTTAAAATTTCACTAGTTTCTCTGGAATCGATATAATCGATGATAAATAAAGAATGCCATTGCAAATCCGGTTTCGAAAATTGAAAACTTCAAGATAATCTAATGTATTCGGTGACACTTCGATGGACAAGAAACGTAGATGGATTCTTTCCATCTCGATCTTCGATCAAATATTTGAAATCATTGTTTTTTTTGTAATATATTCAAGATCTTTCAGACATTCTGAGACATTTTCTGTTTTAACTGTATAATAACTAAGATATTGTTCGATACAGTGCACAATTGAATATTGTGATCGGTTGATAATTTTAATTTGTGTAATAGTGAAGAATGCCTTATAAAAAGTTAATGAAGCGTCTGCGAATGTAAGTAGGTTTATTGTTAATAATAAAAATTTTTAGGTTTCACTATTGTTTTATGTAACTGTTTTATTTCTGTCTCTTTACTAACGTTTGTAACATCGTTTCTTTAAGAATTCTTAGCTTTTAGTTATCACTGGCGTTCCAATAAAAAATAATCGTAAAATAAATAGTATGTGAAACATTTATAACGTCTTTTTGTACGTGGTTGTAAGTGTATCAAATACTCGACTTATCGACAGACTTTGTAAATTCATCGGTTAACGATGCAAATCTTCGCAAAAACGTCGCAGTGATTAACATCGCGTTATATCGTAAGTTTCGCAGATAGTGGTAAAAATTGTCCAATCACGCGAAGATTATTTCACGCGAAACAGCGAGCCACGTGCACCAATAGCACGTTACACGCCCGGTATTTCCGTTCTCCATTCGTCTGGTGGCCGCTCGATCTCGTCAGCTTCCGTTCACTCGATTCTGCAATCGAGCTTGGACCACCTTTAACCCGCATCCGGCAAAAAACCTAATAAGTCTGTTAAGTCCTACACAATTGTGATTGCTTAACGAGCGACATTCTTTAACACTTTTTGATGTTCCTCTATAAAAACTCCAAGAGTGTATCCATTGAGGCCTCAATTAATTTACAATTCTTATTAATTTACAAATTTTCAAATAACTTTTCAGGGAAACACCTGTCGTCTTTTAATAATTGCAGAAAGAAGACATCAGTAATTCCAATTACCTTCCAAAAATGCGAATTTCCACAAATATCCGCGGTCTACCTACGAGAGATTTATACATTAAGAAATCATGATACCAAACGAGTTAATAATCTATTTAAAAAACCTCTACACGTTAACAAATTCGTATATTAACAGTCTAACAACCACACACGTAACAGAAACACTCCATACATCACGACATATCTTAATGAAACACAATCTCTCGATACTTCTTGATCCTATCACCCAAAGTTTCGAAGATACATCCAAATAAATGTAAACTTCATTACAATGGATGTATATTTCATTGCTTGTCTCTATGCTCAATTCCATCCCCTAATACGCGACATTAACGCGGTGCCACCGAAACACGTAATAAAGTGATACCAGCAAATGCGTTAACGATGCATGAAACATCAAATTATATTCTCTGCCGATCACTTTCTTCCGCTTCCGAGGGAACAGAAACACGCAACAGGAACTTCCGAGCGTGACAATGTTACAAGCTACCGTATTTCTACGAACCGCGCTCTGTTCACGTAAATTCGTCGCCTAATTGGCTCGTTAACGAGGCGTCGTCGCACGAGTTCGCGGAATGGTCGGATCGCGGGCGGGTGAGACACGTCGCGCCGCTGAGAATCGTGTCGATTGTTGTTGTTCCCCGACCGGAGCCCGAGCGGCGAGCGATTCGCTGACCCAATTCGCAGGCCCATCGGCCATGCCGGCGATCCACCTGCGTCAGTATCGGATCGGAGGATACGCACACCTTCCTTTCGAGTATCCGAGCGGCGAAAGGCGCTTCTTGGCCTTGACTGGCTCGAACGTGAAACGAACGCGTCGCACGGTACGGCCGCCCGTGGACGAAACCCGAAAATTCGACTATTCGCATAACGAAAATTGAAGGTTCAATGTGCCGCTACTAATCCATGCTACACCAAGTGATTTTCATTGCAAAAATAACAATTTTGTACAGATTAATTCCGTTTCTCTACAACGTTGGCATGGAAACGCAAAATATCCATTGTCATTTGAAACGGTTAATAATATTAATACACAGAGAATGATAAATATGTTTTGAGATTGAGAAAATTGGTTTTTCTCGTTCAAATTTGTTGTTATAACGCGAGGTTGAGTTAAGGAATATCAGCTTTAATCAATTCTTAAGATCAAAACTTATTTATCACGTTTTCTATCTTTCTTCCTTGATTCCACAACATTTCAGCTTTAATTTTAAACAAATTTATCGGTTTATTTTAATTTTATCGAAGATTCTTCGATTCCGACACAAAAATGACTGAATATTCCCACTCTGCACCGCTGCGAGCCACCGATCCGCTGTTTTGAGCGAGTGAACATCGCGATTCCTTCTCGCGAAGAAAAACCGGCGAGGAAAGATCGTTCCGGAAGAGTAAACGGCGCGTCCCGCGTGGAAATCCTCGCGGTATTTTACGAGCGAGCTGCCTCAGCGATGGAAAGTTCTGATACGTTACCCGGCCGTTCGATAAAATGATTCCCTTTTCCGATTTCACGGTTGCAGATTTTATCATGTACACCGCCCTGTAATTTTCTGCATGTTACGATTAGACTGCGGATCTTTGTGGAAATTCAAATGTTGTGGAACATAATTAGAGAAATAGAATTACGATGGAAAATGGTTTACGACGAGGAATATTATAAAGAGTACTTTAGATGTTTTACGTATTTATAACCTTGTAAAAGTAAACGGTCATGGTTAATATGTAACGTTTGACTTGTACAAGATAGTACCGCAAATAAATTTATCTTACAAAAAGTAGTAATCATTACGCGATTCGCGCACGTGACAAAGTCGTGTTGCACGAGTGAATAAAAAATGCGCAGTTGCGTATCAGAGACGTGCATGAGTCGCAATTATTTTCAGTATACGTTACACTGTGTCGTTTCCCTTGCATTTATATTGATTTAAATTGTTGATGAAATGGATTTTTAATCATCATCGTTCTATATAATTACGAAATAATTATGCACCGCATCTTGACAAGAGCGAGTACGAAATATACTTTAATCGCAAGTGACGGCACAAGAACTAGTTATAGAGGTTACGTCGTACCGAGTTTCCAAGTAGGAGTGTAGTAAATGATAATTCAATTTATCGAAGTTTCATACAAATTTCTGTTTATATGTAAACGTGAATTTTGTCTTGTGGATATTGGCTTGACCTTAAATTTAAGTTGCAGAGGTTAATCTAATTCTGGGTTTTAGTTGTACAGAGTTCTTGTATTTCGAGTTGTGCAAGTTTCTCCATTTGGAGTTGCAGAAGTCCCTTTATTTGAAGTTGTAAAAGTTTTAGTATTTGAAGTTACGAAGTTTTTGTAGTCCGAGTTGTATAAATTTATCTGTTTGGAGTAGTAGAAATTTTAGTATCTAAAGTTACCGAGTTTTTATATTTCGAATTGTACAAGTTTCTGTATTTCCAGTTGTGCAAGTTTCTCTGTTTAGAATTGTAGAAGTTTTAGTATCTGAAGTTACAAAATTCTTGTATTCCAAATTGTACAAGTCTCTTTGTTTGGAGTTGCAAAAGTTTTAGTATCTGAAGTTACAAACTTTTTCTATTTCGAGTTTTAGTTTTCCCATTTCGTGTTACAGAGTTTTCGTATTCCGAATGGCACAAGTTTCTTCACGCGGAGTTGCAACGCTCAGCAGTTCGATTACAAAGTCTTCACATTTCAAATTTAAAGAAAAACTGTTGCATTCCGAGCAGTAGTTTTTACAGCGGAAGAGAAAGAAATAAAGAAGCTCAACGAGTGGCAGGTGCTTTCGAGTTATCGACGTTCGACGGGTAAATGCTGCGCGAACGCGTCAACCGGGAGATGCGAGTAAAAGAAGACAAGACGGGTAATTCCACAACGGGGCCAAATCTCGGTGTTCCCACAGTTCGGCCCTGCGAGGGGTCTCCACGTGGTCTCCCGTGGGGCCCGATGTGGGCCGTGTGTCCCACCGAAAACTCGATTGCCTCGGGCCCATAACGGATCGGCACACTGACTCCGACCACGACCACGCTTCCTCCTGTAATTGCCCGACGCGAGTACGCGCTGGCTGCCCACTCGCATGCTAATCGACTCCTTTGTGCTGCCTCGGTGCAATTTGCATCTGTATTTATTATGTGTCCCCGCGTGTTCTCTTTCGTTCGGATTTACTTTCGAACGCACCGCGCCCCATATCTCCATACGAATCGACCTTTCGTCGCCGCGTGGCGTGTTCACCGCGACAGGTTCGAATTTCTGGCGCGCGTCGCGTCGCATCGGGACGGTTCAAGAACCTGAGACCGTTTCCGCGAGGTTCAAGAACCCAAAGCGATTACTCGCAAACGTGGGAGGATCTAAGAATAATCGATGACACCCGGAGGATCGTTGAGTCAGAGAACCTACCGTTTTCAACCAATGAACTTACCCTTTAATGGTAACATTAGGTACCGGAATAAGTTCGTGCGGTTTCTTAAATCAAAATTTAACCCTTTACACTCGAGAGGCGCCTTTCAGCCATCTGAATTGACGCAGCAAAATTGGAAAATTTTCAATTCAATATTTGTGTAACGTATCGACACGTAAAACATCGACATAAAATAGTTCTGCCCTTGAACTCATATAAGATAATTAATTGCGTTAGTTACGACGAACATCGTTAATATTCAGTCAGAAAGTAACGAATATTTCTAATGAAAAATATCGTCGAGTACAAAGGGTAAAACAGAGAACGCTTCTGTGATAATGTTTTACTTGACTTGATACCAACGGTATAAATGTCACTTGTTAATAGCAGTTTCATTCATTAAACTAGTGAAACTCTAATTGAAATCGGACCTCGATTCATTGTTAACAAGAAAACCGAGTTTCTTCGGGTAATAATAATGTCTCTTTCGTATAGGGATATTTGGAAATGATTACGCTGAGATGATCTTTGTTTTGTATAATATATATTATATTTTATAAGTTATATTTAAGTTTGCAGTGTATATTTTTCTATTGTCGTCCTTGATTATTGATACGTCGTTCGTCTTGATTCGTGAATTTCAATTTTGCATTCTTATCTAGTACAGAATACGATCTTTAGGGTAATGTAAAAGAGAAAATAATTTATTAAGAAAATTTTATTAATGATATGTAATGTTCGTCGTAGCAGTGTTATCCCAGTGGGATGCAAACTAGTGATGTCACAAGGATAAATATCCAACGTTCAAAATGCGGCTTAACAGTATCAAGGATGCAAGAACGAAGGAAACTGAAGGATCGAAGAAATTATTCTAGTACGCAGAACAGTAGCGGAATGTGGAATGGTATCTCGACGTGTGGCAAAAAGGAATGGTCAAGTCGTTGGCACGCCTGCTCGGGGAACATTGATCACGGTGACATTCACGGCTAGCGAGGAGTAAATAGAAGCTGTCCCTGGAGATAGGATTCGATTTATCAAGCAACAAACACACTTTATTGAGAACGATATCAAGCTGTTAAGTGGGTAATTTTTCAATCAAGCTAATTTTACAACGCTCCGCTGAAGAAAGTATAAGAACTGCTATACACAAACGAAGAGTTACGATACAATTAGGTGACAAAAACTATAGATAGATACATCTACACGTGTATGTAACATTGCAGATATAAAATATTGGGAACGCTTATTGCATTACTCGAATACTCGAACCGATTAATATTGTAAAATTAAGTAATGCAATATCTACCACGAAAACGTGTAAATTGATCGACTCCTTGCATTCGACACCTCGATATTACGTAACTAAGTGTTCAATCATAAATTGACCTATTACATCGATCTCCCATTCAAACGTTCATTTGTATAGTACCAATTCTGTCAAAGAATATTCTGATATAGCCTTTTTATTCAAACATTCGGTTTCTTTAATATTAATCTGTCAACAGTATCAAAGACTGTTTACAATAACCATTATTTCAACGAGTACTTACTAGAAATTCACCCGAAATGAACAGTACTTTGATAAAGTACAAAGTAGACTAGAAAAAATTGCATAAATGACACGAAGAAAATATTGTTACCTCAGACGTACAGAGTGTTTATTTTTATAGCCAGTTACGTGTTGTTCAACTATTTCATTGCGATCTATGCATATTTTGTGTTATTGTTATCGTAATTACGATCATGAAATCATAAATTGAGGGAAATAATCCCGGGTGGTCAC
Source organism: Nomia melanderi (assembly GCF_051020985.1). Lineage (NCBI taxonomy): Eukaryota > Metazoa > Arthropoda > Insecta > Hymenoptera > Halictidae > Nomia > Nomia melanderi. The sequence continues at coordinate 10,034,972 of NC_135007.1, forward strand.
GGGTACACCCTTTTCCGCACGTGGCAACGGTCTCCCGGACTTTTCCATGATCTTAATGCGAGCTATGGGAAAGGAATGGGCGTCCACGACTTTCGTTCCCAAGAAGAAACTCTTGCCTTCTCTTTAGTGAACGACGCCGGCGTGAACGCAGAATCGGGACGCGTATTCCACGTGAGCGACGGATGGAAATCTACATTGAACGGGATACGATTCAGTCGTTAAACAGTCATTTCGCCACAGTAATTGGTCGTGTATCGCGTGAGTCACCGGGTCTTTCCTGCAAATATACCGAAAGAATACTTCGAGCAGTATCTCAAGAAGTTTCTAGCATCCTTGCAGTTGTAACCCAATTCCATCGAGTTCGGCGTTCCTAAAAGTCCCGAATCATTAAATTATTATGACTTAATTTCACTTCCACGATGAAAGTTTTAACATAACGCTGGGTACATATTTCTGAAAGCGTTGAAACGATTAGGAGGATTCGAATTTATCAGCTTTTGATCAACTCGAGAAGTAATTTCAGATAAAAGGTGATTTATTCATATGGTTATAAATTATTAATGAATCGAACGATAAAAATTAATACGTATATCTTTATTCACATCGTTTCATTCCTGACGCACTGAATTAATATTCTTCAAATACTCGTTTCTAATGAATATTCTCTTATTAGACAAAACGACAGAAAAACGTTAGATCTGATTTCCATTGACGTTAATATTACCTAAAAAAAATTAATAATTTTTAAAATTATCTATGTACACAATTATTTATAATACATTAATTATAATTAATGCTATTATAAAGCACCATAAACTTTCACGAATCTATTCAACATCAAGAAGGTTACACCATAAACCTGTTACATTCCAATTCCCTGAAATTGACAATTTCACCAAAAAATTGATGTCTCGGCCTTATTTACATATTCACTGATTAAATCTAATAAAAATCTACGACCAATCTGTGGATGCAAATGAAGGTAAAAATATTTGATCGATCGATTATTCGCCGAGAATAAGAATCATAAGGTATTCAAAGTTTTTAATTTTCATAGGCACGAACACCAATTCGGCCGGTAGGTAATAAATTACTTTTTGTGCCACTTTTCTCTTATATAAGGAACGAAAAGGGGCCAAGTAGGCCCGAGATGGATCGATCGTAGAGGTGGACGTTCAATCTCTCGGAATCCGAATCATTTCCCCGGTAGAAAGCGTTTTCACTTCGAGTGGGACGCCGCAACGCGTGCACACATGCTCGGCTTACGGCGCTCGATTAATACGAACGACCGCGGGATGTTTATGATAATGAAATCGAGCGCTGCCCACACCGAGGCCGGCAACCGCGGCAATTTCTAATTAAGGCGTTCGACGCGGTGAATTTAATCGCATGTTACGCGGATTCGTCAGACTGACGATTCGTTTATACAATGAGATGTCAAGTGCATCTTCGCTGGTTACTTTAATAGAGTTCGTTGTCAATATACCATAGACGTTAATAAACAAAAAGTGAACCGCTTCAGAATACCGCGTGAATTGAACGATTCCCAACAACGAATATTACTTTTTATTTTTAAGATTATCCCTTTGCAGTCGGAAGATTCTCTCGTTGCATATATTCATCATTTTCTAATGAAATATCAATGGTTCTTTTCGCAGCTAACACAAATGTACATAACGTACGAATAAAGAGATACAATTATTCTATTCCATTGTTCCATTTAAAACTGCATTATAGGAATGTTACTATCGAATATCGACCTTTATAACTTCACTACATCAAACCAAACGATGACTGTAAGACTGTAAGTTATTACAATGGTATTACAATGCAATGCTTATAATAAAAGTTTCTCTATCTATTCTGGACATTTCCAGACAATGAATCTGTTGTTCAAAAGGCTGAATTCTCGTTTATAACGAAATTAAATCCATGAATTTGAAAAACACTTGTACAGTAACTTGATAAATGTTCACTGCTTCAATTTAATAAGCGAAACGATCGTTTCGAATTTAATCAAGATTTCCTTGTATATTCTGAAAACTGGGTCATATTTAATACAATATAATAAAGACATTAAGTCTTGAAGCATTTTTAACTGAGCTTTCACATTATGCAAAAATTTATCATTCGCAATGAAATATATGTATCAACGATCACTTAAAATCAATTAATATACATTATATTTTTTACGTATTTTTTTTATATGAAATAAATTAATGTACACTCTACTTTTTAATGTTCACATATATTGTAGTTAAGGATCCGACGATAAGTGAATTAGCTGCTTAAGTTCTCACGCGGATAGCGGGACAGCGAGCGTGTTAATGAAGGAAAAGTTATTTCCCGTTTAAAAATCTCGATCGTACGGAAATCGAAGGCTGTCGGTTCCCTCGGCCTCGGCAACGTGACCATGCGTCATTGCAAGATCCCGCGGCTAGATGTCGAAGAACTTCCAGGGGCTTGGTCCATGAACGACCTACTAGCACAAATACCGTGCCTTTCTACATTCTGGCTATGCCCTCAAACACATGGAGATGGACCCATTAATTCGTCTTTACCTCGATCACGCGGATTCCGGACACCGGACCTCGCGGGGAGTGGCAGTTTTCTATCGCGACTGCAGTTCTACTTCTATTGTCACGGAGGAACTAGTAAAAATGTTTTCGTTTCTTTGCGCCGACCTAGTGTAATGGTAACGTTGCAGTGCCAGAGGAAGAAGATATTCAAAACATCGAATTAATATTTCGAAATTCTACGGACATCGAAGAGATCGTTAAAATTTATTTAAATAAAGGTTGCAACGATTTATATGAAATGCGTCGGAATCATTGTTTTGTTTCAGCCTCTTTTCCTGAAAAAGTGAGAAACATGCGTGCTTTTTTCATTCAATAGATTCTGCGTTATTGTATTTATCCTCTTAATCGTCGGAATATAAAAATAAAATACTAATATTGTGAAGGTATGCATCTATATGTTTAATATGTCTATATTATGTGTGTAATTGGTTTTGATCGGTATCTTTTCATAAAATGTTTCTCTATTCATTTTTTAACTAGTTAGATTAATCTGCTCTATATATAGGATATAAGTTATTAACAACTACATTTGTTTACAATCATTCTGCGTACTTTGCATTTATGAATGATAGAAAAAATACAAGAGGTTTTAACAGATATTTCTGTTTATCCTCTCGAAAGAAGAGTGTCACCCTCGATGAAGAAGATCGTGGCATACATTCAATTTCTAGCACGAAATTACCATTTTTCATCCGTCCATCGGCTTCGTGCTCTCGACCAAAATATGCATAAAGAGAGAATCTTCTTGGAAACATAATAATGTCCACACTTTCAAAATGAACAATGTTTGATTAAAAATAAATGAGCCATTTCTTTGAAAGCGGTATAATTCCATTTTTGTACAAAAATGAGATAATGGCAGATTTAGTGACACATAGATATCCTCTTTTTATATTTATTCACGCAATCAATGACGTTCTCATAAATCAATCAAAAAAGAAATAAAACATCATCGCAAAAATGTTTTCGTTAGCTACAGAATCGTTCATTTTCCTTAACAATTTATTAATTATCAATGCATAATGAAATTTAACGAATCTGTAGTTTTACAAACATTACCCGGATTAACCCATATTTCTAAGTCGATTCAAACGCACACCCTTAAATATCTCGATTTACCAAAAAATGGAGTTATACCATTTAACAAGAAAAAAAAAAAGACGACTGAAACCATAATATTCTAATCCCATATTCCTTTTCCAAGTGAACGCTTGAGAATCCCGTATTTCTCATCTTCGAACGCACGTCGAAAATCGGGTTAAGCTTGATTTACATTAAACGTGTTGTAACCGTAAACGAATCGACAAATACGTATCGTTCCACTTTCCTACGAACATTTGTCGATCCCCCGGTTCACGTGTCGGCGCATGCTTCGGAGTTAGCGAAGATTTAACGCGGAATCCGATCGGCCGCTTGTTCGCGGCTCGCGAAGTGAAACAGAGGACGGATGCACGCGGTAGTTTCTCCATCCATAAAACATGACCAAAGGTCGTCGTATCGCTGGCGGATACTTTCTCACCGGTTGTATTTAATCCCCGCGTACCGCACACGTAATCTGGCGTGCACGGTCCCGCGATAAAGGCAGAAAATGGGTGAGCGGATGGCTTGTTCGAGATCGCGTAAACCGATCAGGCCTCGATAGAGCGGCACAGAATCTCGTGGGTGACCTAAACTTCCTCAAATGTACACTGGACATGCTCGATAGAAAACTACCGTCGTCCCGAACGAAGATCTATCGCGGGACCAAATATAGAACGCCTATTGGGACCATAGAAAGTAGACTTTACGGAGATCCACGCGGGAGAAACGATAATTGAATAATGATACCACCCCCCTTCGCGGAAAGTGTTCGATCAAGATCCTCGGAATGTAAATGTGTGCTTTTCCTTAGGAAAAACTTGTCTCCCGATGGTTTTTCTTGGTAGTTTCCCCTTCGACAGCTCGCCGCGGAGTTCATTTGAAACAGTCTGCCGTGAAACGGGGACTTCAACGAACACGATCGTGCCTTTTTTAATTGCGAAGTTAATTGCGTATGTTGAAAGAAGATATTTGTAAAATAAAAAGTTCGGTATAATTGTTGGTATCCAAGAATGAATCTTGCAATTAGAAACACATTAATGTGGTACATATTATGTTGTAGTAATTATTACAATGCTTATTGTATTACATTAGAGTAGGAGAAACCTTCTAGATCATAACACTTTAAAAGACTTTTAACCCTTGCACTCGGAAGTTTCTCGTTAGAAATATTTAACAGTTTTCGACGAAGCATAGGCGATATTCTTTGAAACCAAATCGAAAGGAAATCACAAGTACATTGAGAAACAAAACTATTTTATTCCGTAGACGGTTCGCCCTTTTTCGCCGATATAATTCGTTTCACAGTATTTCCTTAAATATTCCTGATTATGTATTTCTATTTCGGTCTCGTGTATCGCTCGGTCCTCTCGCTTTGCTTTCCCTAGCCTACCGTTTCTATTATTTTCGTTTTTACCCACCAATATACACGATGACAAAGAATTACGATTCAAAGCATCCACATAGTCATTGAGCTTAACGTCTTCAACTTCTCTCTCAACTAAAGGGGTGATGATTACCTCTAAGCTATCTACCTTTGAAATTACCTTAACCTCGCTAAATATTCTCGTTTTTAATGTCTATTAACCCGCTAGTCTCTAAGCTCTCCTCAGATTTGACAGGCGTGTTCGGTATCAAGAAAGAAGCCTCATTCGATAAGTTCGTGCAATTCCCCCTAGTAATTGCATCACAAAAGTCGAACGAAATAGTCCCTAATTCCTTAGTATTATCTTCAGTCGCTTGACCGCTGTTCAATAAATTCTTGGGCGACATTAGAATCGTTCACAGGCGATAAAAATTCGGCCAACGCACCCTTCGCGTTGTTAGCCTCACGAGCATCGTTTTTAGCGCCGCTAAAGGCGCTTACCTCACGCTCGTAAACAAATACTTCCTTCATGTGCTTTTCACCTGTCGTCCGTCGCACTGCCAAGCTCTCTTCGGTTGCCGATATCTTCCTTGGTGATGTACTCCATGCTTCCCGTTGCTGGGACTCGACGTACCGTTGCTGCTGTGGCCCATCGTTCCTTCGCTGCAGCGCGTCGTTGGGCTGCTGCAGTCCCGTTTCGTGTTTAAGCCGCTCAATTTCAAACGAATCAGCTCTATCTCTCTTTGAATGATCTCCGCCTCCTTCCGGTCCAATGCTAGTTTCCATTGATCAAAATCGATCTGCACTTTTACTGCTTGCGGGTTTGTATCACCTTGTTCTGATTTCTTGAGTTGGCACACACTAAGCACGCTGTAGTCTCCTGAATTCACGTTTTTCTTTCCTGACATCGTATCTCAGTTCAAACTAAATTATGAGACCACTTATTAAAAGTTCACTAATCTTTGCGAATAAAAAAAATCGGTCTAAATTTTCCGTTCCACTAACCACGTCGCAATACAACTAAAAGTTCAAAAGTTCTAAAACGTACAAAATTCACAGTGTTAACCGGCCTAAAGTAGCTGATCGCATTTTCTTTATCACGCACCAACCTAAAACTGCACGGATCCCACTTCTGAAAACTGTAGGGCTACTAAAATAAAAACTAAATCCGTTGTCAGGTTAAATATATTTATTACGCGATGTGGCTCTAACGAGGAACGGCGACTAACTTTTCCTCAACGCTTTTCTAAGGAAACTTCTTCAGACGAGGGCGTACGTGACCCAGGTCCTGGTGGTCCCCTCGGTCATAAATTAGTCAATGGGCCTGGTCTATCTCTCAGGCCCCCAAGTATTGACGCGAAAAACGGCGAACCGTCTACAATTCCAATATTTCACGTATGGAAGCATTATACAAAATTCAACATTAAATATCGGATTTTATAGTTTTATTGCGTCAAATCTAGTGGTAACTGAGACTCACCTCCCGAGTGAAAAGAGTTAATATAATAAACCAAAAACATATCTTAAATCACAGAAAGTATAAGAAGTAGTACAATAATGAAAACCACAGTTTTTAGTGGAGGCCTTCGACTATTACCTATTCACACTAGAAAGTGTTCCTCCTCCATATACCCATCGTTCCCTAACGAAACACCGATAAAATTTTTAATACTATTAAACAGAAATAATCGGGGGTTACAACTATTTTATTTCAATATTTCATACCTTAGTGAATTACTTCAAATCCAATACAGAATATAGAATTTTATATTTCCATCCTAAATCAAATGACTGAGCTTTTCGAGTGCAAACGGCAACAAAATGTTAGAAATATGAAACTGAAATGATTCATTGAGTTCCTAAATATAATGTCGTAGTTTAACGCTGAACAAATATGTGTTAACACGTTCGCTACCAACGTCACATATTTATGACGGCTGTAATCCTATATTTTACATAATGACAATGAAATTAATCCTATAGACATTGTTATCAGAAATTATAAACTACGACATTATATTTAGGAACTCAATGACTCGTTTTAGTTTCACTTTTCTAATATTTCGTTTAGAAGATTTATTGGATTGAAGGAAATATTATAACTGAGAAGACCGTCACCAAAATAAGCTAGTGATCGTGTTAACCGGTTAACTAATTGAATCAGTCCCTCGCAATTTAGTGTTCCAAATACGATAACTCGCCCCCGAAGGGTTGAACATCCAGCTGTCCTCGATCTTCCTGTCCCAAGGAGACATTGCCCCGATCACGGTCCCCCAACAATTACCGTGCACTCGCGTGCCTCGATACCTTGCAGCGTAGGTGAAACCGATAGCCGCTTACGCAACTAGGCTCGCGTCGGGTGACTCGGTGCTAGCTGCGTGCGGATTCTCTTTTCCCGCGGATGCGCGCGCGAATTCGCGGGCGACCACTTCCTGGAGAAGGGACCATCCGTCGCGTCGTGCCACGATCCGCGAGAAAGCGTTCCGTGAAAGCAGCCGGCGCACGGAGTTCCGACTGACTGAGAGATGAGACACCGCGACGGAGATTCCGTTAATCAGAGTGACCGTCAGAAACGCAGAAAGTGTGTCTTCGGGACTCCCGACCCCAGCTCGTACGTATAATATAAAATTGAATGTTGTCTGGGGGATCTAACATGGAAATGATACGCTGCTTATCTGCAGACCTTCCTGTTTAGTTTATTCTTCTGTTTAATTTATAAAGGAGAGTTGGGAAACGCATGTACCCTCGTGATTGTCTCCGCTGGGTGATCCTGTATAATGGCATGAATCAGTTCCGGGGAACAAATGTACATTTCGATGGTAAATACGCGAGGTGAAAGTTTTCTATAATTTGTTTGGGGTGTTTGATACGAACGTAGTGATAACGTCGTTTATATTTTGAAGATACCGAAGATCTGTTGTGGGTTTTTAGTAGATAAGAAGTAGGTTTTTCTAGTCTTCTTTGATGGAGGGAAATGGATTTTATAAAGATCGAATAGATATTGGAAATTATTGAAAGGTAGATGAAATTCGAAAAAAGGTAGATGAGAAGTGGCTATTCGCAGATGATTTGTTGTATTTACTCTTATAATGAATTGAAGGAATACATATATTACAATATCTCTCCAGTAAAAAAAATATATAAAAGTTGTTAATAGTACGAATAATTCATATTCTAAGTTAATTTTGAAAACGATGCTCGTTTGAGTAGACTGTAGGAAATGTAATACTGACGTATTGATTCTAACGAGTGTCTGATCGTAGGCAGCCCGTTTCTCCTGCGCTTAGATTTCCTCCTATATAATTTCGCTACTTCAGTTACGTATATTTTTTTGACATAGTTTCTGTCTATGTAAGTGTCTTCCAATAAGTCTTCAAGTGACCACGTATCGTCTAAGTAATTTCATAAATTATAAAATCTTTATGAAAGTCATTTAACACGTCGACCGCCACGAGAATTTTCAACGTTTTGTCTAACGATGCATATTCTTTCATAACAAAGACAAATGGTGTTAAAAATAATTATTAATGACTTGGTATGACAGTACACGTGTTACACTATCCTCTTGCGTTGCTAAATATTTTGATTCAATATCAATTTTCTTATTGTAATTGTTTTCAAGCAAAGTGTTAAGAGAAGTTTATCTTCTCGTATAAGGTGAAATTTTCATTTTCCAGTACCTACTAAAATAGTAATCAATTTATTGGACAAATTTAATGTTTCTATTGCACGGTTATTCGAAAATCGTCGATGGCGAAGTATACAGTTCAAAGAGGTTAGAAGAGAATTTAAGATGTGTGTTGTGGCTCGACACTAAAGAAAACAAAGACCCAGAGGTTGCATGATCTCGCGTGGTACTAGAAGTTGTACAATCGTTCCATGAATTGAGTGGGTGAGGTCAGGGCGTGATTCCTTCGACGATCATTTTCCTCGTCTCGCTCACGATTCATCGTCCTGTGCATTGTGTGAAGGGAACACGACGAACTTTAACGTGAGAATCTTGGAAACTCTATACATACCGATTAGTTTAAAGCCTACAATTTTCTACGGGTACCTTATATTTTCGTACTATGCAAATAAAAACCAAAATTACAATTCTCGTCTATCTGTAATATAAAAGTTTGTGTTTTCTTTAAAAACATTAATTTCTTCGTATCACCTTTAGTTTCAGAATGAATTAGAATCGATTGCTTCTTATCGTACCTTTTATTATAAAAATATATAAATTAATTTAACGCTAGAGAACAAAATGTTAAACTGATCACTATGACTCTGATAGTTTTAAAAAAATTTGTAGCAAAGCACTTAGAACGAACAGATCGTTTCGAGTATCTTGTAATAATTTCATTCGGAGCTATTATTTAAAAGGAGACGATCAAATTATTCTTTTATCACTTTCAATGCGGTACAAGTGTTAAGAAACATATTCGTAGGTTTCTCTTTGATAACACGAATGATCGACAAGGGACAATGTCGAAAATTAATGAAGGGAGGTGGTATGGTTCATGTTTATTCCGCTCGTCGAATAGAATTTCTCCATTGTATCGATTGTAGTTGGCAATATTATTAAGGTAATTGTTAGTGCGTCGCGTTGCCATTGAGAAACCGGCAATGTCAACGTGCGGACCATAGGCGAGCGTGTACGTTACGCTACCTTTTGCTTCGCCGCGGCCGTCGCGCATTCCGAATTCAGTTTGACGAGCATTGATATTTCCCTGGCATCCATTCACTCTCCCCTGCATCGGTAAACGGCGAATTCTCACTCAGGAATTCGTCACGAATGCCAAGTCGCGATGTTGCGAACGCGATTTCATGGGCGAGGCGGCGGCGGCTGTTTTAATCCTCCGATCTGTTCGTCGAGATACAGATTTCGTGAATCTTAGACCGATAATGTTAGCGTTTTATCTACAACAAGCCCAATTGGCTGCTAGATTCCGAATGCTTAACAATTCAAAATCTATTCGGATTACGCTGTTCTAGGAGAAAAGAAATTAACAGTAGAACTACCGATCACTTCAACTGACTTTTATAAATTTCTTTATAAAAAGCGTAAGCGTTCGTTTATTGAGATCTCAATTTCGTTGCATTTCAGTTTTGCTGTTACTGAATTATTTCCGTTAATAATTTTTCGTAGAAGTATCTGTACCTTTTCAGTAATTGTAAAAGAGGAAATCAGGAATAGGTCATTCCGACCCAACTGGTAGTTCTAGTGTTAAAACAACGTAATGGGATTCCGTTATACTTGAATTTTAAAGTTATAGAGCTTTACGAATAGAAGCATGCACTCCTACGCGATAGGGGAACTTGTAATAATTATAATCAATAATATATAAAATATCAATATCAATATTATATCGAATAATATTATTAACGTATAATAAAATATATAGCATTAATATAGTATTATAGTTAATATCATTAACATTTGTATATTTCATTAACAGTTCTAGGTTTAAAATCAAATGAATAGTACATCGACGTATACGTTAACTTATCATTCTTAACAAAAAGAAATATTTTCACAAGAAATTCTATTTTAACTGTCACAAATATAGGTGGTTAATATAAGTGGCTTTGCACTCGAGAGGTGACCCTTAGTCACTTGATTTTATGTAGCAAAATCATAAAGTATAATGCCAAACTTTGAACAATGCATCGGTATATAAAATATTCGAATGCAATAGCTTTATTTCTTACTTTATGTGCGTTCTCTCATTACTTAGACTCAAAGAATGTCGTCTACGATCGGAAAATGTTGAATATTTCTAGTGAAAAACTTTCGACTGCAAAGGGTTAGTATGTAGATTCCATACGGGTAACTTTCCGATGAATCTACTCGTTCTCAGTTTACCGATAACGAAATATGTTGTTTCGACGCGATGCCGTCGGCAACTAAAAGGTCGAACAGCAAAAATTTTGTTATCGCGTTCCAGGCTCGCGTTCGGTTGCCTCCGTTCGACTCGCCGGGACGGAAAAAAAATATCCACGAAAAGCCCGGTTTCAGGAATTCGCAAACTCCAAGTGATTCATGTGTATGGTGATTTCGGTGAGTCAGAGGCCGTTGCATTCGCGTTTTGCATCGGAGTAAGTACGCGTACCGACATGGAAAATGTCAGTGGCAGGAGCGTAGCAACGTGAGACGCATCCTCAAGGATCGTGCACTTGCACTTTCGAAACGCATGCCAGCGAGAACACGTAAACCCATCGACGTAGAATCCGACTGGCTGGAATAATTTACTGTAATCGTCTTCGTGGATCGCATTCGCACCTCGTCTGGGTGGTGCAATTATTTTTAGCCGTCCAAAGGCCGGAATCCGCCGTCCCCGCCTTTATGAATATGACTTCCTATCATCGCGGCATCTCAGATCGCCGATACCGGTGATTATTTAGAAACGAACGGGATACGGAAGCTTCCTATTCAGAAACGAAATCGACAGTGTTCCAGGAATTGTTTGATTTCAATGATCCAGTCACTCGAACTGGTTATAATTAACCTTTTTCACTCCGAAAGTGTTTCACTGGGAATACTTAACGTTTCCTAATGAGACGCAGACGACGCTACTTGATCTAACATCACGAAAAATCAGAAATTCAGGCATAGAACGATTTTATTTAAATTTTTCATGTATTAATGCGTTATAGAAAGTTTAATATTAAATATCAAACTTTATAATGTTGCTGTGTTAAGTCGATTGGCGACTGAGAGCTCATAAGTTGAAACATGTAAAGTTGAAACACTGTAAACGGAGTGCCAATTAAAGTGTCTTTTACTAATTTAGAAAATGTTATGTTTATTGGGTTATTTGAAAAGTATTTTAATAATTTTTTAGACAAATAGGTAAGTTTCATTTTATGAAATTAATGTTCGTTAAATTGCCAGGTGGTAACTTTCTGTTCCCTTCGATATTTATTTGACACATCAGGTCCTTTAATATACTGTAAATGTCACATTGATGGAAACGAGAAACCTTCTCCTTCAACCAGATCTACAAGTTCTTAAAGTAAAGAAATTGGAACTTTCATATAACGCTATAACTTGTGTATCAATGGTAAAACATGCAGACAGTTAATTAGGTTAATGAAAAATAAAGTCGTGAAAGTCACCAACACCGTATCAATAATTTCACCGCGTGATCAGTAAATGCTAATGAGAGGCTGCGCGATAAAGCAATATCTTCGCGTTTAAACTCGGAAACACTTCGTACTAATTAATCTAATCTAGTGGACTTAACACCTAAAGCTCGAGATAGCGTATCAATTTGAAATTTTCCGCGATCCGTCTAGACTAATACGTAAATCAAAGTCAATTTGATGTTATGACTATAATGCGCGGATAACAATAAACATAAACTTAATTAGCGATTGTAACGTGTAAGAGATTCATTCCGACAGATAAATCCGAACGGTGCGATTGTCCTGAGAAGCATGCTTCTGCCATTACTGTAAGGAACATCTTGGATCGTCGGAACAATTACACGAGCTCAAATTAAAATGCGGGATTAGGACGTGAAAGCCATTAATTAAACTCGTCACCGCACGAGATAACTCTACTCCAGATCCCATTGGCTCCGGCTTTACATTCTTGTGCCCCCCTGTTTCGTAAACATTGTAAAACGCGGCACGAGGCTCGCGCGCGCGTTTCGACACGCCGATAGAGAATTTCGCCCGGTATAATTATTAATCGGAATTCCGTCGATGCGAGCGTCCCGCCCTGGCGACCCGTGACTGCAAAGGGAATTAGATTTCCAAATTGGTGACGAAACGCGCAGAAATTCTACGCTTTGAATCTACAATCGACGATTTCCACGGTGCTTCATATACCGGTTCAACTATACAGAATGACATTCGAATTCGGGGTTTAATTAACTTTCTCGAAATGTTCTCATATATTTATCTCTGTCTTTATATTACGAGCATTCTTTCATTTCTAGGTGAATAATGTTATAACAATGATAGCAGATACTGATTCTATACTAACAATTGTGAGAACGTTTATTTGAGATTTTAAGGAACACATAAGAACTTCTAACGTTTAAGCATTTATGTTTGATAAGCAAAAATATTCTGTATTCAAACAGTGTCAAACAATGAAAGTGAATGAAAATGTACATTTATTTCGAGAGTGATTTGCCGTCTCGGTTAAAGGAAGAATATGAGTATTCTAATCAGTCGTGATGTTACGAAACTATTAAAGATAATAAAAATATCACCAGCAATGTGCCACACAGATGGACTACAACACCGATCAAATCTTGTCAGTCCAGAAGGATGATGACTCGAGGGAAAGCATGTGAATTACGTCAATGCGTCGCGTCGACGAGGATCTTCGCCGTTTCCCAGACACTTTCTACTCAACCGTTCGGCCCAAACCAGCGGTTTCGCATCATTAAGGGACGACGTTCAGCTCGAGTGAAGCAACGAGCAACAACCCGCGAGCGTAATAATCGGCCCAGATGCAAGCGTTTGATACTACTCTAACTGAATTCATTTTCTTTCTGTTCTACGTCACAATGCGCACCGCTTGTGTCTCTCAAGAGAGCTATTTGGAAACTTCTGCAACGAGCGCGCCTTATGACATATGTTTACCAGTTTCAGACACTTTCTCTCGCAGAGATTGCCGCACTCATAATAGCCATCCGCAATTACCACGTGATTTAAAAAAACTTTATGGGCTAGAGAGACTCAGATTTCAATCAGTATTATTCCATTGCGTTTCCTGTTTTCTGGGAGGTACTATACTTTCAACTTCGTTGGGAGTGGGATGATCCAAATGAAATTGTTCTCTTATAATGCCGCTTAACCGCGTTCAAACATCGTCAAACGCGATCAAACATGATTCATTATTCTTACCAAGAGTTATTGAATGTAATTGAATGAAAGGGTAAACAGTTAGATTACTATGCCTGTCTGAATATAATCAAACATTAGTAAACGTGAATTATTTTTTTAATAAATATATTGGAAACTAATATAACAATAGGATTACTTGATTATAATGTGATAATACATACATTACGTAAATGTGAATTATTCAATAAAAGTAATTTATTGTTCTTGATCATTTTCCATTGTGCTGTATTACTGACTCAAAGGTCAAAAGTATTCCAAATCAATTTTTCAGTGTTTCAGTAATATACCTCTAAAGTTTATACAGTACTTTCATTGCTGCAAATGTAGATTATCAACGATTCATTTCCAGGAACAGAAACGCAGGCATAATATACTTTAATTAAAGACTTTACTAAGCTACAAATAAATGAAAAGTCTTTATCGAACATCTGACTTTAAATATCTGAAGTCTAATTACAGTTTTCTCTTAGCGTTTCGTATTTTATCTCTGAATGAATTATTAAAATAATTAAGAGCTACGCACTATTCGTATGTTATTTTCTCTTCGTTAGTAAGTGCTGAGAAATCGTTCAAGTTTGCAATACCAAACTGCTACTTCAAAACAGTTAAAGACCGTACCTCCGAGTGGAAGGGACCTTTTGAGATGAGATCATAACGGCTCGCAAACTCCCGCGATGCAACTTTAAAAATCTCGGATGATCAATCTCTGTAAACGTTGACCTCGCGCGCGTAACGCGCCGGAGCCACCTGCTTGACGTCGTATGCCGATTATTCCGCGTCATTAAAGTTCCACGCGCTACGAAACCGTGGAGGAACCTGCCGCAGGATGAAGAATTCAGCGTGCCGTTATGTACATCGTTGCATTGCCATTTCGTGTTACATAAACGCGACCGTCAGAGATCGCTCTCTTGCCTGCCATTAGAACAGAACCGGCATTTCAGCGGGTCCAGGAGATACGATACTATTTTATCATCTCCGGTAACATTTGCATAAATCGAGTATAGTGAAATTATTCTGTCCGAGGTACCATTGATAATTACAGAGAAGATCGTTAATGGAGAATTCGTCCAGTTTCTGAAAATATCAGTTCTTCGATCGGTTTCAGTTTGTATGGCTATTTGTAAAATTACTGCAATGTAAGAATGATCGACGATAATAATATTAATGTGTAAATACCTTTTGTGAATACGTGGATGACGGTATTCTACGTTGAAATATATTTTTGAGAGTATATTTTCATTTTGAGCTTTTGATACTTTTGATAAAATTGTACACACGTTTCTCTGTATTCTTTCGCATTATGAAGCTCTCATAATCAAATTAATTATTCATTCCTCGCCAAGTCCTAAGACAATTACGTTTTCGTGTTTGCATCCGTTTCATGTTCGTTTCCATAATTGGTGGTGTTTACCAGCAAGGAATAGGATGCTTCAATTATCTCGTTTAACGCACTTATTACAGAGCACGATTGAACTGCGCGTTACCTTCACTTTCACGATCATTTCATCGTTCCGCGGTTCCCTGTTCATTGTCTTCGATTTTATTGGAAATGTATTTCAAGCGTTTCAATTGTTATAATCACTGAGCCAACGCGGTTATGTCCAGAAAATGAAAGTTGAGAAACTTAACGTTTTGACTTCTGAAATTATTATACAACACATTCAGAAGCTATAAAAGGAAGGACTTTCTGGCCTAAAAAAAAACGAGGAAACGAGTAAATCCTTTAATAACGAAAAAGAATATTATTTATTCCATTAAAATTTACGAAAATCAATTTAACCGCATTAGCTTCTGAGCGAGTCGATTATTCAAAGAAGCATTAAGCCTCGTACATATTGGAAATACGTTTCAAACGGACATTCGGCGTTTCAATTATCGAAAGAGCCATTAAGTATTTTACACATTAAGAGCATGTTTCAAGTATTTATTCAACGTTCCGATTATTTCAGCAATTATCGGAAGAAGCATTAAACATTTTACGCACTAGAAATATATTTCAACTATATATTCATTCAACATACACACGCGTTCCAATTATTCTACCAATCATCGAAAGAACCACTAAGTATTTTATACATCGAGAACATGTTTCAAGTATTTATTCAGAGTTCCGATCATTGCGGCAAATAACGAAAGAAACGTTAAGTGCTTCCTACATCGAAAGTGTATATTATACATACACACTTTCCGTGAAAAAGTTCGACGCATCCTATTGGACGGATTCAGCCGGGTAAGTTATCGTAAGTAGACATAAGCGCTTCCCGTGTAAATTCTGAACGTCGTCGCGTGCCTATCGGGTCGTTTCGAGGCATTTCTCGGAGAAGAATGTCGTTAAGTCAGTGGCCGACTGAGATGCCGTTCGTTCTCCGATTGAATTATCCCGGCCAGCGCCGATGAAATCCGTCCCATTACTATGGATAAAGGATATAAAACACTTTCGCCGGCACCGGGTACCCGGCGATGACGTCAAATCAAGCAAAGGAGATCGCGGCTGAATCGAATTCTTGCCCCGAGGCGGAGCCTCGTCGGAGATTCCTAGGAATCGTGCGCTTTTTCGCGTCGATTTTCTCTCTCGCTCTCTATTCCTGGTTTCATCTTGTTTTCTTTTGTTTTTTAGTGCCTCTATTACTTAATCGAACGATCGGTCAGGCGACCGAAGCATCGAAGCTTACTGACACAGAAACTTTACTGCCGCCGCTGAAACGTTCCACTTGATCGAAGCAGCGTTTTTGTGGGAAGCAACCGAGCCGCTTGGAAATAATGGTAACGCTAAATTATTAGAAATGATTTGCCTGTTTAAGCAATGAAATCGCAGAAATCCGACGGGGTTTTGTGGAATATAAAATTCTCATTCCGTAAAAACCGATCGTTCGTGCACGGTGTGCCTGTAAGTATTGGGCAGCATAGTTTCATCGGTGAAAGATCAACGATAGCTTCGAACGGAAGAATTTTAGTAAACAACGTGTTCGTAACTTGCGTTTACGTGTAATCGATGTTCATTAATTTTGCGTACTGTTTTCCGTCCACACGGTGGTGTGTCTTTTTGTAGTCCTAATTCGAATTTCTGTATAGAGAGGCAAAATTTATTACGATTATATTTCATCAATTATTACGATAGTATTTTCGTATTATTCTGACACGACGTTCAATCATTCTTCATTCAAGACAGATTTACGATTCTACTTTTTGCACTCATCGCCTATCGGTGACGGTGTATAACACGTAATATTCGCACAGTTTCAATGCATGGATTTACGTATTTATTAGATGGAAAAAGGTTGAATACATTGACCATAGTACTAAAGTTCTTCGTGGAAAAACAGGAACTAATGTCATTAGTTCTTGTTGTCTTATTTAAATATGGGAAGTGCGTCATTTGTCGGGCGATCATCGTAACATCGACTAACAAGCGAAGCTCCGACGCATTTGCTCGGCCAGCCAGCTAGCTGTTTAACATTCCGAGAACGTATATTCTAATGTCCTCCATCCGTCCATCAAATTTCACATTTTCCCGCACACCGAGCATCGAACGTTGGTTCATCTGTTCTCATGGCCGAGCGGCACGAAATTTTTCACGGTCGGCCGTGAATACACTTGCGTCACCGTACAAACGCATGCGCGCGATGACTTTCAATAGGAGACGCCAGAAAATCGATGGAAATTGGATAAACACACGGCTCCCGCGATAATAGACGATCGCAGTGCGCCAAGTGTTTCTCGTACTCACCGAACGGAACTTAAATCATCGACTGCCCGCAACGGAACGATACTCACCTGAAACAAGAGAAACAGGAAAACTGTTATTGTTCGCGGGTAACTCGTTACGAAATTGCGGTCCCGCGACCGGGCATTATCCTTTCCTCAGTTAGCCGTAATTGAACGAGGTGTGACTCAATTGCGTCTAACATCGGGAAATTGGTAAATACTTAAATAGGGATACTTGATAGAGTAACGTGAAACATGAAATGCTCTTGGCATTCCTTCTGATACCGTTTTCTTTCATGATCTCAATTCGCGTCTCTTTCGTTATCGTACTATAAATTTCTTAAACAAGAAATATGGTAATTCTACAGGATCATTAAATGAAATTTCGTCTTCAGTGCATCATAAGTGTTGAATATTTATTTGCAAAATAAACACAACAGCGTTTGAAACTAAGTATGTATTCATTAATGTGTATTTTAAGAAGGTGATTTACAAAACTGAACAGGAACGCTGTTCGTTGCTTGAACGTTTACTGTGAACTACCGAACGACTCGAAGGAAAAGACGCTCAGCGAGTGCAATAAAAATGGTTTCCTCCTTCTTACCATTAACAATATATTTAATGCTTACTCTCAACAATCAGATTTCAACATCGATGAATATCTCCGGCGAAAGGAGAGTTTATAATGTAACCTTTGTTCAAGAAACAAAGTGACCACTCAAGTATTTCTAGGTTTCTCTAAAGTTTCGAGACCTTTTCCAACGATATACGTTTCCGACGCGATTTTCTATGGAAAAAATGTTAATATCGTGGTTCAACGATCGGAAATATTTCGGTTGGCCGCGAGAAACATGAAACGCGTAATCCCGGTCGACGGTGATTGACACGTTTCGGAAGACTTAGATAGAAAATAAGAAGAAACGAGGGCGAAATTGAAACAGGAGGTTGTATCGACGCGATGCATCGAGTGCACGCTATGCGTGCGATCCTGTTCGCGTGTAAAGCCGTGTTTACACGGTTCGGGGAGCACATGCGGCAGCATCTGGCGGATCTTATCGAATCCATCGCGTTTCGTGCCACGCGATCATTGCCGCCGGAACGTCCTCGGCGCTCGAAGACGGGGAAAGTCGGCGATCGATTTTTATTTCCGCTAAAACACGTTATGCCTCAATTATTCGCCGCACAGAGAGTTAATGGTTGTTTCCGTGAAAAATATCCCGCTAACTCTGTTTCTTTATTTTATTGCTGGTTACTTATTATACGGACTTCCTTTGTTTTTAAAAAATATAATATTAATAATAATTCTAATAATAGTAATGAAGTATTAGTAACAATAATAATAACAATGATAATTTCATATGATATATGATATATGATGTATGATAATTAGAAATTCATATTAACAATGTGTTGTATCGACCGAAAAAATGAACATCCAATAAAGTTTGAATCTGAAGCTTATATTTTAGCATTTAACACATTGAACGTCGGACGATTTCATAAAGAAACATACACAAAATGGGAAAAATATAATATTAAATCATTTAACAAAATTGGATTGTTATCATAGCACGTTCATCAAACTGAATGTCACCGCAATGGGTAGCATTATTTATAACATAAAAATATTTGCGAAAAATCATCGTTTAATTGGATGAATTATAGTAATTCGATGTATAGTAATCATTATTTATTAATTATAGTAACCATTTGTTTCACCAGAAATTTCGGAATTGTATTCCTCGGAGTGAAATATTTCGAAACACGCTATCGATATATGGTTAAAATTCTGTTCCCCTCGGTACGCGTGTAAAATTACATTTTCGAGATTAAAGTTTTTACGTAAGGCAATGAACGCAGGCACCTACTAAATTTCTCTTTTCAGCGTGGAACAGGATCGACGAATGGCATGTAAAGTCAGTTCAGATCTGCGTAAGACACGTTCATATCGAAATCTAAATGAGTTTTAGAGTATCGTGGAATAATCTTCCTCGGAGATTAGCCCGATCAATCCATCATCGTGCATGGGGAATCAAGGAAATCCTCGGTGAACACGATGCGCCAGCCTTTCCGGAAATTTTTCGCGCGACTGAGAACGTTGATTGCAATGTTTCCAGCCGGCCACTTTCCGGAAGTGGAGGCGCTCCACGCTCAGAAATTATATTTAATAACCGGCCGCTGTTTACGCTTGATCCTTGAACCTGTTGACGTGCTTCACGCATTGTCGTCCTTGCGTTTCACTTCGAGGAGGAAATAATTCGACAGCGACCAATTATGTGACAGTACGACCGACCAACAAGTTCGTGGAGACGTTCAGTAACGTGTGGATGCTTAAACTATGATATTTTACAGAACCAGGAAGTTGTATGGTAAAAAAATATTAATATATTTCTTTATTTTCTAATTTGTTTATTTGTTTATTTCTATGTTTCTTTCTTTATTTACTTTTTATTTTCTTTATTTGTTTATTTACTTCTCTTAGGTGGTCACATCAATAGAAAGGTTAGTCACCATCAACAGTTGAATGTTAATGTAGTTAGCATTAAATTGTGAATTTTGAATAAAGATTACTGTTGACTTGTATGTTGCAAATGAAAAGGTTACTTTTAGACTGTAAGTTGTAAATGTCAAATTGATTGATAAATATGAAAAATAAAATGCCAAAGGTATTGAACGAAAAGGAAGTAATAAGATATGTTAGTTTTTTTTATTTAATTGGGCAGTTAATATAATAATACTGCAGAAGGTAAAATATTCAAGGACTGAATATTAAAATTCCAACGGGGACCATTAGTCAATTCCGTGGATATTGAACGTGACACTCATGCAAAAGCGAAACGGGCTGTAAATTGAAAAGAAAGACTGCAAGAATGACTCCTTATCCAGATACTTAATATACCAGTATACAAAGTGAAATGTTGAAGCATTGAATTATAAAATATTAACGAAGGTTACTATTAAAATTCAGTAAAGATCGAGCATTACAAAAATGATAAAATTGCTATTAAACGCGACGACTATTGAGCCGAACAGAAAAATAAAAATTTAAGATTGAACGCTATCGAGATCAAAGATTTTTATATTATTTACTGTGATAAATAATGGAATTCATATTAGTGTCGAAGTGAATGCTTCCTACTACCAATCGTATAAGAAGGATAAAATAAGGGATCTTTCTCATGCACTTGTTCAAACATGGAACCGTTGAGTTGCAAAATTACAACGGAAATTAATATTGAATTGCTTAAGATTGG
Organism: Nomia melanderi; assembly: GCF_051020985.1. Classification (NCBI taxonomy): domain Eukaryota; kingdom Metazoa; phylum Arthropoda; class Insecta; order Hymenoptera; family Halictidae; genus Nomia; species Nomia melanderi. The sequence continues at coordinate 10,055,803 of NC_135007.1, forward strand.
ATATAATAAGAATCCAGAAAGTGAGCCGTTGACACAATGAGTTATCAGATTCAGAAATGACAGATCGTTAAAATTACCGTCTTCCAAGATACACGAGGAACAAAAGAATGTTCCCGAACGTGCAATTTCATCTCCGCCGGCAATAAATAAGCTTCCCGTGGATTCTGAGCCGTTCGCGGCAATTCTCACTTATTACCATAGAACGAGGCAATCGAATGGGAAGTAACAAGTTGTTTCGTTGTTTAATTAGCTCCTGTCTCTGTTTGTTCGATGGCTTGATTTAGATTTCAATATTACTGGAATAATAAACTATGATTTCGGGCGCGAAGATCATAAGTTTTACAGATGACTCGAGGTTAGGAAAACGTGGACAATAAACAGAAAACGTGATTTCTAAAAATTATACATACGGAAATAACTGCAAGTATATCAATTCTACAATATTAAAATACTAATATTATCCGTACACGTGAGCAAACTATTTGACGTAAGATGTAGAAACATTTTTGTTTTTGCTGAATACATAATACATTAGTAACGCATCTTAACATGTAATCAACGTCATTCTGTTAAAAATATAATTAAACCTTCGATATTTAGACACGCAGGCAACTGCTGTTCATGTAAAAATTAAACCGAATACATCGATACTTCTGATGTGATGCAATTCCTATTACCACTATTCTTTTCCTTCCATTTGTTACAATCAATGAACCGTTTCCTTGAATCATTAGCGACTCGAGAGGACAAATAAGAAGTTCTACGATCTCTTGAATCTCATAATCAGTGAATCAGAAATATTCCAATGTAAGAGGCTATCTACGTTTTTGTGCTGTGACTAATCAATAGAAAATTGTTGGGATAAAATGAAACGATTCTCTTTTAAAAGATTTTGGCAAGATACTTATTCTTCTGCTATCAGTTATTGTATTTTAGAGCAAACATATATATAGAATATGCCTAGAATTTTCCTCTTTTTCTTAATAAATTATTAATACCAAGGTAGTTGCATCGATCACAGTGGAAAAATATGCGACGAAACTTTTCGACCAACCAATAAAACCATTAACTCGTGTCTTTCTAAAAATGGACTTACACCACTTGAAAAAAGAATATCCCATTCATTCCGAATCAAACATCACTCATTTCGAAAACGTGAACATTACCATGTTCTCAAGAAGATCCTCCCTTTATGCACATTTCGGTAGCACGAAACCGTTGGACGAAAGAAAAATGGTAATTTCAAGTTAGAAATTATATGCCACGATCTTCTTCATTGAGGATGACGCTCTTCTTTTAACATGATAAATAGGAATATCTATTAAAACTTTTTGTATTTCTTATACCTCATTGATCGTGTAATTATAAATATAAAAAAGGCCTATCTATATCCCACTAAAACCACCAGTAACAAATTTCTTCTAAAAACAGACTTACACAATTTAAAAAAAAAAATGGCTCGCGCAATTCGCAAGAAGGAACCAGAGCAAACGATGAGCGGATCAACTGGAAGAGCAAACGTTGCTTCAGAAAAGGATGATCAAGAAAATGGAATCTACGCCCGTGTGGCCGAGTTGATTCACGCCCAACGCCCGGGAATAATTGTTGTACAGTGGCAACGATAATTGCCGAGGCGCGCTCCGTGACGATCAATGGGCCAGGTTTCGTGGAGGATCCCACGCTACACGCACCGGGACGCCTTCCACCGGGCTCTTGTTACGGTGTTTTCAGCGAAGAAGAGCCTCGCGCCGTCTCCACGCTACGTAACCGTTATTATTTACTCAGTCGGTCGGTACTTTCATCCTTATGCAACAAGCCTAGATCCTATCTCGGCTTCCTCTCCTACCAGGCGTTCCTCCGAGCTTTGCGAAATCGGCAGACTCTTGCTCGCTTGGGAACCCGCGGAGCTTCGCTCGCCCCATTTTCTGATCGGTCACGCTCGAAACTGACAATGAGCGATGACGTCACGCGGTATCGCTTTCGTTCGGTCTCGAAATCAAGAAGAGGAGGCCGAATCGGTTTTTCAAGGGAACCTCAAATAATGGTGCCATTAATCTCTCCCGGATTTCGTAACGACTAGGAATGAATTCAGAAGAGTGCTGATCGTCTAGCGGAAACGGCAACAGGAACGCCTTGCTTCCGACTTAGCAACGGTTTCGAGGACTAACGCACGGGAAGAAGCTTTAGGTATTGATGTTCAGTTATTTTTCTGGTGAAACGAATTCAATTTAATAGTAAAGAGGTGAAGTTCAATTGAAACGGATAAATGTTTAGAGATGGAATATTGGAAAGGAAGGAAAATGAATGATGGTAACACTTAAGAGACCGCTGGCGACGTTTTGCTCCTTCTTGTTCTGTAAGTGGTTATTAGGTAATTTGAAATGTTGAGAGGAAATTAGTAGCGGTTTCTTATGAATTCGATGGGGTTGTAACACAATTATTGGGTTTTTGTGTGTTTCCTTTGATTCTCGGTCGAGGAAATGATTAGTCTTACAGAAAAATCGGGAATAATTTGCGATCATTTAAGTGTTACGTTCGTGACAGTAATGAGCTCGTTAGTATCGTTAATCAACGTAAAACAGGCCATTACAATGTAAACGCGCCGTTGACATTTTTAATGAGCCAAAACATGAATGTAATCACAAAACTTGGAAAATGTGTTTTACATAGACATGGAATAATTTCTTTGTCATCGAGAAGTTATCATTGCAGTCTGAGATTTAAGAAACAGTGAATCATAAAGAATTAAGATCTTCAGGTGCGCTGTCCCTATTAATTATTTCCATGTTCTTCCAACTTTAGTCACTTCCCTAACTTTTTATTTCCAATTATCACCTTTGTAACTTCATTATTTTCACTTTTCCCGGATCAACTTCCAAACCTACACGAATGTACCAACTTAACTTGTCAAACTCACGTATAGAATCCACTGTTAATCATTTTGGAACTTTTTCCCATACATATCCGAAAAATACCATCGATCATTCGTTCTTGCTATGATGCAAAATGTTTTGTTTCGAAGACAATTTTGAAGTATTCTATTCGAAATTTTTACATATTATTTCTAACATGTCAGAGTGATATGTCTAACATATCGTGAAATATAAAAATAATGTTTCAAACATTGCAGACAAATTTATGCAGTTTGTTGAGAAAAATTTAAGAGCAATTGAAAAATTTAAGCAATTTTTCGCATATACACGAAAGATCACAATGGTCAAAGGTTTAAAATCAGAATTATCCTACAGTGGTCGCTTTCCAATTACAATGCATGAGAACAAAATACTCTCAGTCCACGATCTGGATGAACGAACGTTATAACCTGTTGAAGACGAGTCTGCGTGTCTCTGTGTATCTGGCACGATAATGGAACCAGTAGCCGGACAGGAGAACATCCACCTCGTATCCCACATTCAGCTAACAGTACATACAGTGTGTGATACGTCGTCTGCCATTCGTGTTCACGTGTAAAAAAATTTATATATATGTATGAATATACGTAACTCTATAAACGTATATTTATATATATACAGTTAAACCTGTTTCTGTACGGTGGATAGGGACCGCATAAAGAAAATGTTCAGAAATTTACGAAATAGCGAGAAAATGCTTTCAAACAAAATAAATAACACGAAGCGTATGCTGCCAATACGTCGAACAAAAACAATTGAATGTCCATTATCGGGAAACTGTTGATAACAAATGAACCTGGCGACTAAAGGCGAACAACGCCTCACAGTACACATATGTACACTGATAGAAAACATTACAACGGTGTTGTATGTAATGCCAACGCCGTTGGAATTCATGTACCGCATAAAAGAAAATAATGATCTATATATAATTTTAATATACATATATAAACAAACTCGGCTACCTATCCACTTTCGAGACACGTTTCACCGAGAAAAGCGGGAACTGCGAGTCGAGCAAATTTAACTTCAGGACGAATAAGACCGGTTGTGACGAAGGAATGGCCGAGGTCGGTGACAAGACTGAGGAACGGTGTGTCTCGACCGCAAATGAAACTACTGGAATATTTACAAATCCTTAAAAACCACAGGACAAAGGAATCGCGTCGGCTGCGTACGGATTCCTTTGAAATCAAGATCACATTATTTTGTTTAACCTTCCACTTGTCCAGTGGTATATGTTGTTATACCTAATCTTATATTGTGTCGTATATTTTTCTTCATTGTTATGTTATTAGTTCTTTTTTCAATTTAATGTATAGGTATTAGCTTTATTTAGTTACGCACTGGTTAGTTTATCAGTAAGTGATGAACTCTCAAGTTTAACAGTTGGAAGAAGTTCATTATAAATGTGGATATCACAGAAGAATTCGATAAGAGTGTGTATAAAAATAATAATTTGTGTGTTTAATAGACGATAAACCTTTTTGGAATATCGACTACGTAATGATTCGAATGAATTCTTTTTCGATTAACATTCGTTGTCTTCATTAACATTCAGTAACTCTATTCGTTATTCTTAGCCTGTGCTTGTTTACTGAATAAAATTTTGGATATAGTTGTCGACGATCGTTGGAATTTTACTAAAGGTATGATAAAGTCTATTGTAAAAATAATAAATCGAATAAGAGCACAATATGGAATATAGAAGAATGATTACAACCTTCGTATAGCTTTTAATAGTAGTTTTGAATCATTGAGGAACTAATTAACAGTTGATAGAAGCGAAACCGTAGAATTTCAGAAAAAGTGACAAGGAAACCGTGCGTGGGTGTACTCGAACAGGAGCAGGGAACTAGAACCCGTCAGAATCATAGATAAGAAACCGGAAAATATATCCGACTAATAACCACCGAATCCAACGTACTAAATCATGCTTCCGTGACATAATCAAAAAAGAAATATGTTACGTTGAAATCGATTACGTGTGCCGTTTAATGGCGTACTGACACTTGGAAAAGCGAGATATTTAACGATTCGGCGAATTACTAACCGAACAGATTATTAAATAAGATTACAGCAGTATTAAGTTAAATATTATTTCAAATAGCAAACAAGAGTTACCTTATTTTCACCTGAAATCATGTGCACAACCATACAAACGAGTAGTCTGATTAGCTGTAATAAATTTTTTAAAAAGTGTGTTTTACCTAAAAATATATTTTACAGAAAATGTATTTGCATCTATTCAATGTCATGATTTACATAGTTTTAACGCGGGAACAACCGAGCGTTTAATATGATTCATACATGATCATTCTAAAAATTGTAATCATAGATTTTTCTTATTTCTTTATATATTGATTATAGAATTCAAGTAAAGTTATTTATTTTTAAAATCACTTCGGATATAACGATAAGAAAATTAATGTCAAACAAAAATATTTAATGAGATAGGTAGCTGGATATCAACCTTAATATGAATACTGTAATAACAAATCATTAATAATCATTTCTGTTACCATTTGCCTTTGTTATGAAAGAATAACAATTACGATACAAAACGCGCGAAACTCTCATGGCAGTGAACGTATTAAGATATTAATAATTGCGAAACGAGAAAAGTGAAACCTGTCATTTTGATGGGTAGATCTAGTGTTAATAAGATTAAGGGAGATGCAATCAAATGTTTGTTCCCAGTTAGCTCTGAAGCCGAAGTTCCACCATCGGTAATTTTCGACTACCTCGTCTATCAGACTATTTTACAAATGTCCAAACAATTTTAATCTACCTGTACATCGCGTGAGTAAGTATATATGAGTAATCGTTTGTCTTAAAACTCGACAGCTCTAATCGATGATTCATGGCTTAGAGGTCTATTATACGGAGGGACTTCTTTTGATCTCGTTAGAGAGCCGTTTCACCACTGCCGCAAGATATATCGTCATCTTGACACTGTAACGAAAAATGACGCGAGTAGATTAACCTGCGGCACGGATGAGTCGATCCTTATTGCATAATTCCTTCATGACCGCCGTGCTCGCTGAGACAATCTGGCTAACAGAGCGAATAGCAATTAAGTAGAAAGCTGGGATGTTCAACTCGTCACTCATTACTCGTGTTTCGTGCTGCGCCGGAATAATAAATTCATCTCTCGCGGGTCGAGCAATCGTCGGAATTTCATTTAGCGGCGTTTAAACATTCAATTAGGATTACATTTTATTGTAGAACAAGTATCGCGAAATTGCCAATCAAACGTCACGTGTTCGTGGAAAAATCGGTTACACAGTTTTTCAACCGTTTGAGAACACAGTAACTGATACTTATGTATGCACATTTAAATGAATTATTTTTGTTTCATTATTCATCCTTTTCGTCGTTTAGCTAATTAACTATTTACTTCTCCTAATGAAAGCAGCATTTGATTGGATATTCAAGTGCTATTGTTTTAACAAGAATACTATGTGCAGTAATGTGTGCATATATACATTAGCAGTTTAAATTTGTGAGAATTAGGTATCATTTGTATTTATGTTATGTTCAGTTACATTTACTTCGTATTAACTGATAACTCATTGTAATAAATTATTATACATTTCTCTGAGATTAATTCAATCTTCTACTAACCAATTTTTCGGATGCTTACTATTCCCACGAGAATTGCCCGAAACATTGATGCGTTTAAAACGAAGTAATTTCAACCGACAGCAATGCACGTTAAACAACAATACACACTTTACATAAGCAATTTCACAATAGTGAGAATCAATTGTAAAGAAAATTGCGAGCTTGTAATCGGCGTGATCTAATAACAACATTACTACCAATTAGTCCCAATTTAAGGAAAACAGGGAATAAGAGAATTAAGATTAAAGCAACCGAAACACCGATCCAACGGAGAAACAGATTTTTATCCGACACCGCTTCCCAAAACGTATTCGCGCGTTTCCGCGGTGAGCGGTATTAACACTAAAACTAACGAGGATTTAATACGATTAATATGTAATCTCAATAAACATTGTAACAATAGATTATTTTCAGTTTCGTCAGACATTCGTTATAGTATTCAGACGAAACTATTTATGTTCAAAATCATGTCGCATATTCAATGCTTTCAAGATAATATTTGCGAAGCAAGAAAATCGAAATTGTAATAATCGATTATTTTCAATTTCCTCGGACATTCATCATAGTATCCAAGTGAAACAATTTATTTTCAAGATCATGTCAAACATTCAATGCTTTCAAGATATCACCGATTGTAGTTTTAGTGTTAAAACCGAGTAATTACTGGCCAGACTGAATTTCACTAAATTAACGAGCCGCGTGGCACGTGTTCTTCGCCGGGGTAGAAAGTGGTTAACATTTTGGCCCCGTTTTTTATTGTCGCGCGGAGGAACGGTGGGGAATTCAGCGGCAACCTGTCACACATTCCCGCGTTGTGTTCCTTTCCCACAGACACACTGCCTAGCCGCGACAGTTTGTTTCAATTGCCCGCTCGAATCCGAACTAACTCAACATTTGCATTTCGTGCATGCACCGAGCCGAGAAGGATTAAAAAATTCTCACAAGCCGCCGGAGAACGAGACTCGCCGGTTAAGATCACCGACTGTTAAGATAGTCATTTATAATTCGCCGTTTACCTTGGAATATTCTTATCTGCGACGATTTTTCAGGAAAATCGGGGACACGAAATTTTGGATAATGATAATTAACGCTTGGCCAACCGTCTGAAAGGAACTGTAATTACATACTGCTTTATCAATTTCATCGAACTCGTTTAGGTGATTCTGTTAGAAACGTTTGTTTTATGAGAAAAGTTTGATGACAAAAATTATGACGAAAATTATGACTAAAGTAGGAAAGATACAGAAAATAAAAGGCAATGCTTTGCTAAGGGAAGAAGTTGGAGATCGCCTTATTTGGTTGGCCGATTAATATGCAATTAGATGCATACTATGTTGCAGCGTTTAAGATGCTGTGATGTTCTGTGCCATAAATGTGCTGTGAATATTTATGTAAATTCTAGGTTTTAAAATGTTTTTATTTAATTTGTATGTTTATATGGTATAAGATAATATAAAATCCTGATGAATAGGAAAAAATGAGAATTAACGGGGACTAAGGGGAATTAAGGAGTTTTCAAATAAGATAAAAGAGATTTTTATTTGTTAATAACAGTCGTATCTGCCAGTGGATTATTAATTACCACAGAAATATGGTATAATTACATACTTACAACATTTTATACGTACTAAAGTTTAATGCATCTAGATACGCGTGTGAAACTATTACAAGATTATAAAGGTTAAAATATAAACGCATACGTGCGAGATAAAACTTGATTAGCCGTAATTAAGTTTCCTTCGACTGTTCCACAAACACGTAAAATTTACAGTCTAATGCCATTGCTATTACCGTCGAAACGTGTACATTTCTCAAAATACTTCATTTTATTGTAAAAATGGTTACAAGAATATTTATAGATCCTTTGAAAGGTGTCGGATACTGAACACTAAACGTACCGCAACCAATTATGCGACCGGTTTTAAAATTTCATTTAAAACTCTACATTTTCTTTCACCCACTTAACTTTATATCAATTCGTATATTGCTCGCTTAATCAGTCTCTCGATTCTCATTTTTCCTTTCTCTTCGGTTCTCGCTAAGAAAAATTGATCATATAATTGGCTGACCTTTATTTTATAATTAATTATTCAGCCGGTCACGGTAGGAATAGTTTTATATAAAGTACCGGTACGTTTACTGTTAAGAGAAAAATTTATGTGACGGAATAAGCTGGCGTCAGTTACAAAACGCGGCAAAAACTCCGCGAAAACCGTAGAGGTACGTATGCAGGAAGGGATTTTGACTATCGTGCGTTTATATAACGGCGCGAGACGGAATGTCAACCTGTGCACGAGCGATCGCTATGTTTCTAACGGTAATACTTATGCGGAACCGCGGAACCAGTCGTTACTCCGCGGACTCGTGGAAAACAATCGAAGACAAAAAACGAGGCTTTTCAACGCGGAACAAACCGCCGTGACGATTCAACGATACCCGGCGATCGTTACAGAACTTTCGTTCCATGTCGGACAAATCGATCTACCGAACCGAACCATGATCCTCGATTGATTAAACAAATTGACCGTTCAGCCGGCGACAGTGCAACAAACTATTCTTAGTAGCTAACGGGATCTCAAAAATAACCCTAATCGTACCTACTCCACTAGACAGTAATGATAAAAACTGAATGAACGAAGTAAATTTGTACACTCAGAAACACATATTCATTTGAACAATTCCACAATTGAAATTCAAATTAATTTAAGTAAAAGTTATAGATTTTCGAATGAATATTTGTATAAATATCTTACTTTTAATAGATTCAATAATTTAAACGAAAAATATTTAGTGACAGCTATTAAATGTACCATTAGTACGTAACTATTACAAAATATGAGTAATTCAGTTTAATATTTATTCCTTCGAAAGTCAGATGTTTGTGTTAATTCATTTGAATCAAATTTTTATTTCTACCTGATTGATTGATTTTATATTATCTATTTGATTCTTAGTGGAAGCAAAACGTCAGACAGATAGAAGGAAACGTCTCCATCGATAACGTTCTGGGCCTGTCTCTCTTTAAGTGATAGCGACCATTCGTGATCGGGCAGACGACAGAAATTGGCGACAGTTTTTTGCTCCCGGAATATATTGGCAAACGCTGGTCAGCGTTTCTTCACGTACACTCTACAATTACACAAAGATACTGCTTGCGTAGTACGTTTGCGCTACCGCGAGTGACCCAGTTGATTCATTCATTTTCCGTGCAGGAACTCCAATTTCTTGGGAAGCTTTCTATCTCCGAAGGAGAAGAATTAATTAACGTAAAGCAAGATCGACGATCGTTCGACTCGATATTACTGTTCATTTTAATGTACGAATATACGGATATAATTTCCTTTATTTTTTCCTTATTCCAACGATTGTCCAGGACTAATCGTATAAAATCCACTTTACTTATTAACAGATTATACGTTTCCCGGGATCATGGAGCATAGGATGGCCTAGAATTTGCTTAAACCTCGGAATTCAGTACGACGAAGGCTTTAATCAATTCTAACGATGATATCAACGACTATGCAATAACTAAACATGGCAAGTTTAAGATCGTTTTATATAACATTCAAGATTTCAATATTCCTTAAATATATGACGGTGATCCGGCGTATCGTAAGGAGCCCAGTTCGATTATATCCTTGTTCTAAACGATTCGATTACTGCTTAGAGACTCGTTTTTCACGCGATCGAATACGATATCTTACCGTGCTAGGCCTAATTTGCATATTGCAGCAAATTTAATTCCTTTCCGCGGGGCGGGTCGTATGGGCGCTAAATTTTTCTTTCAACTGGACAGTTCAAAAAAGTTCCCGTAACCAATGACAAATGAAACGTTACGCGGACCGGTTTCGAAACCCGAAATGCTCCTTTCGAACGCACCGAGCTAATGTCAAAGGAAATTGGACACAATGTTCGAACGATTCATTTCAAGGACTATGTTTACAGTAGAACGTACCTTTACCGTTGACGTATTCAAATCTGGTTAAAAGATACTCGAGAAAAAAGTGTCTCTGAAAAATTAAGTCAATTCCCCTAACCGGTTGAACTCACTTCGAGGTGTCATTGAAATTAATTTGAAAAATAGTGAAGATATTAATTTCCTCATGCCTTCATTTATGATTTCATGGTATCCTAAAAGTAAATATTAACATTTTAATATTAGAAAGTATTAAATATCATATACAAATCTATATTAATGTTAACATATAAAAATATTACTTCATACATGATCAAATATAATTAAATAAAATTGAATACAGCTATCTATCAAAGCCCATATTAACATACGATCACGCGATGATTTATAAGCAGAGATTTGAATTATTAATAAAAAATTATACAAATCGAGTTGATCGTTGGCAAATAATATTCATGATTATATTAATATGACGCTAATAGTCTCGTCTTCTCTTTTTATGTTGGAACTACAAGGTGGATACCCAGCGAGTGGTTTTCCCACCCTAAATCATGCTAACTGTGCCTGGACGCGCTGCCATTCCGCCGGAGATCAAGGATACGGATCGAATTCTGGATCGGTTCACCGTGTTACTGTGACGCTCGCATACTTGCACGCACGGCACACTGTTCCGCGACGTCCGACCATTATTCCGAATACGAACGTTTCGCGTGCCTCGCGCGTCAACGAGCAAACACCTCTACACAACGATTAAAAGCGGCGAACTTCGTGAAATGATTGCGTTAACGGCGTTTCACCGGCACTTTGGAAATAAAAGAAAAACAGTGAATTATTCCAATTTGCGCCGCGCGTGAAACGTTCTTGCTGGAACCGCCAAAGAAAAATACACGAGAAAATTGTCAGAACAGTTAACCGAATTTGCAAATGCACACATTTGTTTCGCATTGCAGCGGCCACGTTCCATGTCCGAGCAGAATCAGAAGAATGGAGCGGTTTCCGAATTTACGACGGGCTAATTAATAACTTGGAACGGGAAAGTTAAGCCCGCAACGATCCTATTGGGTCCCAAGATTTGATTGTACATCTCGCCTGAACTGGACCGTAATTACTATCCATTCCAGCTCGTTGTTCAATTTCACAGCGAGTTACGCTGCACTCGTTCCTGGAAAATGTATACTATTTACAATGGTGCAAACCTAGTTACAAAATTCGTAAGAAATATTCCTCCTCGTCACTTGAAGCCTCATTCCAAGCTACGAACCGTAGGAACGTAGCTAACAGCAGCTGGAATAGTTCAGTTTCACAGAAGTTCGTGTTTGCTACAGAAATAAATCATTTACAAAATCAAATTAACGCTCGGTCGCCATTTGATTTGATATGACAGAATGATAAGGTCCTGTGTGTAATATGCATCGATACGTGAAATATTCAAGTAAAATAGTTTCGTTTCAACAGTGTATTCAGAGACTCAATACCTTTTGGTAATTATAGATTTCCAATATTTTATTTGGAAGATTTGTCGGATTAAATACGATGTTGTAACTGAGAAGATCGCCACCAAAACGAACGATGCTAGTGATGATATTGATCGACAAATGTTTATTCCATATTTTATATGAAATGTCATTATTGATTTACATTTTTATCTCAGTCGTCGTGAATTATCATAACCGAAAAGCTCGTTTCCAGGTAGTACCGGTGATTGCTTATGTGGAAGAAGGAATTTTTACGTATCTTCGGACCGATTTCGTTAATTACAAAGTTTGTCACGATTTTTTTCTTCTCTTCGCCCAAGTCGTCCGTTAATTAAAAAAAAGAACGCATGAAGCAACGGTCAGCATACAGGATTACATAACGCACTTAAGCTGTAGAAATGCAGCCATGCGGCGGTACCGACACTAATTGCGGTCGCAGTAGGTCGAGTATAAAAACGCGGATTGAAACGTGCGTTCCGGGAACTTGCCCGGTTGGAGCCGGTACAGCTCCAGTTTTCAGTCGAAACGATACAAATTCGGCACGATCTAGCTGGTCGCAATCGCACTGCGCATCCTTCCGAACCACCAGAAGCGCGCGACAAACAGTAAATAAATTTTGCAAACGTGTCCTTAACACGTTGACTGCCACGAGAATTTCAAACGTTTTGTGTAACAATACATATTCTTTCATAACAAAGGCAAATGGCATTAGAAATAATCATTAATGACTTTGGTATTACAATACACGTGTTACACTATCATTTAGTTGTTAGCGTTACTAAGTATTTTTATTCGACATCCGTTTTCTTATTGAAATCATGTGAACAGTCAACGTGTTCAGTTCTCGAGCACTGATCGATCGAAATAATAATTAATAATAAGTGACAATGATAAATATACAAGCATATCAGATGATCTCTTAAGTTTAACACTCTTGAAATTAATATTTCAAGCACAGGACAAAAAAAGGAAAATTTATTTTCAACTTCGTTCTTATCGTTCCTTTCTTTAACCTCTTTCGTTGAATCTTCATCAAATCTCTTGTCAAAGCAAGCATCATTTTTCTTATTATTTTCACTGAAACCAGTTTTACTATATGTAGATTGGAATTCCGTGATATATAACGGTATACCAATTACATGTAAAATCAAAAACCGAATCTTTTCCATCCGAGAGATTCGACAAATCTAAATGTTGTTCACTATTTTTGAATATAAACGAGATACTGCGTTCCTATCGCGAATCGTTGGCAAACGTAGATATAGAAAAAGTATCAAACTCTTCGTCTAATAAATAATTAATAATAAAGTCGTTTCAACAATCATAATTACGCAAGAAATCATAAGGCAGGCGTTTCATGAAATGAATTCATTCAGGTAACTAATGTTCGCCGCAAATAACTCTCCGCGACAGCCAATCAAATAACGAGATAAGTCCAATTTTCGAATCGTTCATTTTGAAAGTGGCTTAAGTCCATTTTCCAACAAAATCATAACGCCCGTAACAACTCTAATTGTATATTATCTTTTTATTTCTTCTCTTCTCCAAATGGCCATTCCCAAAATAAACGGGTCACTTATTCTCACGGAAGGAGGTTTGATTTTTCGGGTCAGCGACCGTTATAGTTCAGAAGTTCCTCCTCCAGCATCCAGCGAAAGGGCGCAATGCTCGAAAGGAAGGAAAAGAAGCTGGAAGTCACGCAGGACTCTCGTTGTTACGATCGGCGCCAGTAAAAGTTACTCGAGCCACCCACTTGCTCAGATGACCGGCGCATAATGAACAATGCAGCCGATTGCATCGCGGTGCGCGCCGCTGCCCGGCGTGCAACGATGCGCCGGCCGCAAGGAAGGTAGGCTGAAAGTGCGCACGTGGGTTGATAAATATGCGGGGAACACGACGTGACACGCCCGTGGATTTCCACGTGTAAAGTCACGCTCGGCATTTCCACGGAGTAACAGACGGATTATTACATACAATCCTGTTTTTACGCGGCAGACACGTTCCGTGTAAAGGGAATATACTCTACCCTGTGCAAAACGAATTTTCTAGAAAATAGAAATTGCACCTAGACTTGAGAAACCAACGAAACAATACAATAAACCATACAGAAATGAATTTCAATTTGGTCAATCGGATGAAATAAAACTAAATTGTGTGGGAATAACAATTTTTGTCTAATTCGCGTTGAATCAAGCGAAGTGGGTAAAAGGTTAGATAAACATCATGATTGCGAGAAACAAAGTGAAACAACCATTTCAGTCTATAGTTGACGTATTATTATCGCAACGAACACCACGATAATAATTTGCCTTGATGCTGAGCACGTGTGGCTGGCTACAGAAATATAAATTAGTATAAGCATCCACGGTCTGACGTGACTCGTTCAAACGTCCGAGCGATTTACACCGATGAATCACTTTAATTGCAACAGTGAATCAAATCTTTCCAGTTTCCTCGCGGAGAACGCGTTATGACTGAGTCCCTCCGGGTTCATGCAAAAAGGCAGATGTGTACACGATCGAACCGGAATGCGGAATACTGATGTAAAGTCGAACTCTCCGCAACGCGGGGACCCGTGGCACGGATCGGCAACACGCGTGTTTGCGCCGCTTGCATCCGGCTGCGAACCTTTCGTACCTATAAATATCCTTCCCCCTTCGAGCACTAAGATCCTAAATCACGCGGGTCAACCCCTGGATCTCTCCCGCATCGGCGAAACGAGCGGAACGAAATTTAGGAACAGAGTATCGACGCGTACGGGCTGAAAGCGTTGCGCAACCGGCGTAGAAAGTTGTTTGTCACACGCGGGGCGACGCTCTAATCAAACGGTGCAGCGAAGAAAGTCCCGGCAACGTGAAAATTGCAACGCACGGAACCTCAAACCTATCGTTTCAACGAGGCTCGCGTCGGAACGCTGGAAACTCGAAAATTTTCACCGAGTTTCCGGTGTTCACCGTGAACGCCGCGCGTTCGTCTCGCTTCTCTCGCGTTTAATTTCAACCTCCATTGAACGCGGTCTTAAAAGGTTTATTATTTTTAACGATCAGTTCCGTTCTGTTAGTTCCCTCCGCAATTAATTTTTGGAATTCGCGGCGACAGAAAGCGGGGCGTAATTTAGCGCGGAATGAAAGCAATTATGAATGGATGAAAATTGAAATTGAAGTAAAACACTATTCTGCTGTTAGGAATATTCAACGTTCAGAACGAACACCGTCTTGCGATGGATTTCTTTTCCTCTCAATCGTAAATTCAACGCAGTTTAACGCGAAGTATAAACAAATATACCATAATTTCTACGTTGCTTCCTGGAATATTGAGTATTATATTGTGTATAAATAGCTTCTTTTTAACTATCCATATAATATTTTGCATGACATTGCTGAATCGTTCTCGGTATCGTATCACCAACCATAACTTCAGCTATTTACTGTCTTACAACAAGATCAACGCAACGTTTATGTTTATTGATAATCCTAGTGGATATCGTATTATATCTATATTTCGTCAATATTATTAAAATACTGTCCAGCGTGATCGTTAAAGTGACGTTTAGTACGATATCCATGGAAATCTCGGGTATAAAACGATACATCGGTCCGCAGTGGGTTAACGGCACAACGGATATAAATGGATTAACGCTAAATTGTGTCAGGAATCGTTAATCAGGGGACCCGAATAATGGTCAAGGCCGGCAAGAACCGTTCCGGTCTCCTCTTCGCGTGCCAGCATATTAACATCCTGTCATTGGGACTCGAAGGATGGGCCTGTGTTGATAGACGAACACGCGCGCGCGCGAGACGCGGTGTTCACGTCCCGGCACGTGCCTCTACGACCGACTAACTGTAATATCTGACGGCGTTCACGGAAGACGTCTAATTAAACCGTATAAGCGGCGATTGTGTAAGGCATGGCCGTCTAACATAATGGAAAAGCAACCAGCAGAATTAATTCGACTTTGCTGTCGATTTTCGTCGCGTTGCTGCGGCACTAACATCCGGCGAGGTCTGACACATCAAATTAGGATCAGTGTACATATCGGGTTTCTTAACCCCTTCGGACCTAACGTACATTATAGTGCACGCTGTTTCATTGGTTCAATATCTTGCGGAATATTTAAACTGTGATGAGCAACTGTACATGCATCCTTGGCTCTATCAGAAAAGTAGGGTACTTACAGTTGGGAGATGACTTGACGTCTAGTAGAACAGCACAGCAGCAAATGGCGTCTTTCTAATTTATAGTTCTACAGTTTCGATTGGTTACGTGGAACCGTCTCGACGAACCGCAAATTAGTGATCGAAAGTATTAGTAATTAGGAAATAAAGTAGACAGACGTATTCAATCTAGACTTCGAGTGATCTGGCAGTACGTATTGCACGGATTGTCTTTGTTTTGTAACTGAAGGTCGCGCTGGTCTAGTTATTTGGGTTAGGTCTGGGTTAGTATTTATTTAATGTTGATATTTTATTTTTACCACTATCATTATTATTACTATTATTATTAATATTCTGTTTCTTAGAGACAGAGGTAGTCTGTATAGTATTTAAGTACAAAAAGTAGTATACTATCATTTTATTTAATAATATGATTATCGACGCATCAAATAGCAGTGCGTTACTTTGCAACATCTGTGATAGGAGAAGAATTTAGAAGCATCAAAAAAAGGGTTAACATGTTTCGGAGCGACACTTTACATTACAGAAGTATATATAGACATTAAATTGTGACTCTTATGCATTTATATTGCAACTTGATGGTACTATTCTATTATAACATCTTCCATCGTCTGATGGAAGATTCCACGGTGGAAAAAACAAATACAACGAACGAATTTTTGTTCCATTACAGCTGTCGTAAATTTGTCCACGAGAATCTTGTATTTGCATACATATTCGCTGTCTAGGAATCTCGAAACTAACGGTGCTCTTAACACCTCCACTCTAAAACGAATTTAACGCGGTGGGCGCAGTGTCTGGTCTATTCGAATACCGTGAAATTTCTTATCTCTTTGCTACGGTATATTTAACTGCGAATTTAATTGTCTTGCGAAGGAAGCAATGCAGTTAATAAAAGCAGGAGATTGGGATTTAGAAAGTGATTAATTAATGATACGACGTGATCCACTATTCCATCGCGGCTGTAGCAAAAAATTAATGCTTACGTGCTATGCGCAGTCTTTCTTCAACATTAACAAAACCTAAATTTCTCCCAACATGATCGATACAACTACTTTGTTATTAATAATACATTAAAAAGAAAAGAGAAACTGTAGGCATATTCTATATCCACGTTTCCTCTACAATATAATGATGAATAACAAAGACAATGTTCAATTTCAATTGAACAAAAGTGAGTAATATTTACGCAAACCCAATATTTAATTTGAATTCAATAAAATTTATTATTTACGCTTGTCGAATTCTATTCGAAATCTCCTTTCTCCTGACAAGTCACTATAAGACAACGGGTCAGTCGAAAAATGGGAGCCATCTGTGTCATGTTCGCGACGCTACTTCGCTAAGAATCTAGAACAAACAGAACTATCGATTTTTCAAGTTTCATGTACCGCAGAAATCGTAAATGACTTTTTACGATTCCTCGTTCAATTCCCGAAGATGTCCGCGATCCGGAATTCGATCCGTACGTACGTAGATTATAAATTTGATCGGCACAATCCGAGACATGTGGAAATCAGTGAAACGAAACGGACACGCGGCGGAGCTGCGCGGATAAGCTGATCGTCCGAGCGGATAGAAATCTCGGATGCTTCGCGGCCGCCGCGGTGTTTGCGTTAACGCGGAGCAACGTGGACAGCCGCGGTCGGTCGAAACAAAACGAAACCGGGAGCGGATAATAATGGCTTGTCCGCAGTGGAAGAGAATGCGGGCAAATAGGGGTTTCTTCGCTGTACCGTGAAAATTCCGAGCATACCGTTAGAATTTTTCAGCGATAGAAGAGAACCACGTTGGCGAATCTGCTACTTAAGTTACAATGTTCGCTGTGTATCGTCGATCTGTTATAAATGAATGCACGCGATTCAAATGGGTACCTCAATTTTCAATGGGGAAATTATTTTTCACGAACCTCGTTAACACGTTGACTACCACGGTGGTCACCGGTGACCGGAGCTTCAAAATTGTTCAAATACAATTACAATAAGAAAACTGATTAACTGACAAACAGCTAGATGATAGTGTAACACGTGTACTGTGATTCCAAGTCATTAATAATTATTTCGAATAGCATTTGCCTTTGTTATGAAGGAATATGTATTGCTACACAAGTTCAAAATTCTCGTGTAAACGTGTTAGTAAAATGGAACTTCACGTTCGATGAGAGATAAAAAGTGAAGGTTTGTGAGAAACTAATGTGCAATCCGGAAATATAGTGTTAAAAATGGAAGAATGAACTTGGAAAAGTACGAGTCGATTAGTTCACCGTTGCATCATGGTATGAATATTCGACAAGTTTCTAACGCTGTTAATGTCCAATCGCAGGTATGTAAGGACATTGATTAAAATTACAAATTAACTTATCCTTACGAGTTGGCTGCAGTTAGCGATCGTTTGTCTCACTTTCCCGTTACGTAAGAATTCCGTTGACATTCACGAGGACTTAGCAATGTCTTCCGTATTCAATCATCAAAGATGCGTAAGTTGGTGAGGCAAGCGCTGAAGGGACTCAAGAGACGCATGATTTAATACTGTCTATGACATGTAGGCATGCAATAAGTCAACGGAGTAATTTTCTCCGATGAAGAAGAAAGTGAAGCTTCCTTACACTATTGTTTCCAAAAAAATCCATTTCCAACTCAAATCGACACCAAGGCACAGGTCAATTTAATAAAAATCAAACACAAATACAATCTAATATCACTTCCAAATAATAATCAGTAAATTACTATATTTACAAATTCATCAACAATCATTTACCATAAGACTAACATTACACAATATCATTTTCAAACAATTACTATTAAATTACTGTATTTCCAAATCGATCAACAATCGTTTACCCTATGCAATTGTATTACATAAATTACGAGTTCCCTGTTATCGGCGAATCAATCGATCGCTTAATGAATTCATTAATTAAGAATAATCTTTATTTAATAACTCCTTCATTGCCAATAACAAGGATACACCTCATGATACGAAACTTCACGGATAGTTTACGCGGAATGGAAAAGGAGGACGAAGCCTCGATTAGGCATCATCGGCCCACTGTTCGTCGATTATCCCCTCCGGCGCGACCAATCGCGTCATCCTCGATTATTATAATACGAAAAAGGTGGAAACACCTTGGGAAGGTGAAGAAGGAAGTTTATTGAATGCGGTGGATGGCGATAGTACAGGAACCAACGGTAAACGACACCGATGACGACGACGAAGACTGCGGTGTCCTAGGACGAAGGACGCCGGGTTGCTGGCTCGACTGTTTCAGCGGATCGTCAAACTAACGATAGGCCAGGAGCAACGGTATTACGCGGCGGGAGGGAAGATCTCGCGAATTGTTCCATGTAGTCTACACCGAAGGTTGCAATCTTCCTCCTTTCCATGCAGCATCAGGCCGATGACGCGGAGGCGTAGGTTGCGTGTGATCATCTGTTGCGTGGCGGAATAACAGGAAGATGACGGGTATCGATTGAAACTATACACGGTAATACCAAATTTAGAGATCTTAACGGATCGCCTCTTCATCCCGAGTGTACTCGAAATTTTATCTTGTATTAAAAGTTTGTCGACCTATGCTTGGTCTGGAATATCGTGTCAGACTCGTGACGACGAAAAGTGTTATTTATTTCGTTTAAATATAAATTAAATATTGTTTTTCTATTGTCGATCAGTAGCCTATGGAATAAACATAGAATAAACATTGGAATTATTTGATTTTTTAATCAATTATTAACGATGAAGCAACTGTGTCGATCGCAGTTAAGAAATCAATCATAGGGTTACGGGTTAACTCGAGTTAATTCGGGATAATAATCTAAGTGCTTTCGCTGGTTTTATTCTCTTTGTATTATTGCTGAGTTAGTTACCTTTCTTTTGAAAATAAAGTATGAATCAAAGAGTATTCATATTTTTATGTAAATTTTGGAAATCATAAGGCAAGTGGTTAAGGCTCCATAGAGGGATACGGTTTATGAGTTCTTCCGCATTGCAGCGGTATGATAAAAATTTATTATCGTAATTAGAATCAATACAATATCAAGGAAAATGTAACTTTTAGTTTACGAGCTACGTTAGCTGTCTCGCTCGGAACGTTCTGATTTTGTTTGGGCTCGTTTTAAGACATTTCTAAAATACCGACCGGTGTACATATGAAAACGTATGTATATTATATAGTGTACGAACTCGTAACGGTACACCGAAAGCACGCTTTAAACAACAAACTTTTATCCTAAGAAATAGTAAGTTAGATATGTTCGACCGACTACATTATCATAACCACGATTTCAACCGAACTGGTATATCCGCCGATCAAACGTGCTGTTCATTCAACTACCGTAATTTCTTAACTTCGAAAAACATCTATTTAGATATAATTGGAATTATATTGGCATTAAAATTGACCAGGCAACAGTTACTCCTTGGGAAAGATCGAACGAGAAGGAATTCGAAAATCACGCAACGGTATTAAAAACGAAACGGTTCTCCACGAAAAAGACCATGACGTTGTCTCGTTGGCCAGTGAATTTATGGGGATTTCGTCGGTTTTATTCTCTCCTGTTCGTTCCGCCGTCGAATATAAAACGATTAGAACGCCAAAAATAGCCGCAGAACCAGCCGAACTCACGGGGAATGAAATCCCACGAAGAATTTCCGAAAACTGGTCTCGAGCTACTAGTTGTTCGCGCTTTAAAGCCACGATAAAATTCACCAGCGAAAAGATCATCGCGTATTATTACATTCTTTCTCGTCTGAAAAAATCTAGGGACGTAGAATTCGGAACCTCCGCGAAGGTCAACGAAGTCTGAGTTATCGTCCGCCATTTTGGTGGCAACGCGATCGTCCCGGTTCCCGCGTTTCGTACACCCGTTATGCCTCGTTCATAGGCATCCTTTCCTCGACCACCATAACGAGCGGCGCGCTCGATCACGGATAAATTTAGAACGCCGTCGATCGAGGTAAAATAAACATTTCCTTTTGTTTTGTACAGAGTGTCCTTAAACAAAAGGACGTCTGTTCGAAGTTTGAGAAGGAACGTGTGTGAGCTTCTTTAACACTAGAACAACCGCACCCGTCAAAATGACGGATTTCAGTTTCCTAATTTCACAATTGTTGATATTTTCATATAGTGAAACTATAAAATCTGATATTTGATATTAAACTTTGTATAATGCATCAATATCTGAGATACTGAAATAAAATAACTTCGTTCCTCAATGTACGTGTGATTTCTCTTCGAGTTTCAAAAAGTATCGTCTGTATCTCATCGGAAAATATTAAAATCTTTCTAATGAAAATTTTCCGAGTACAAAGGGGTAAAAGTGTTAAGTATAGAAGAAGAATATCTATTGTTACTATTTTTATAAGAATTACGTATTAATCGTGTTAAACGCTTAGTTGTTCTAGTGTTAAAATAGTAACAAAAGCATTCTATATAGAGAAGAGTTTATAGAACTCGTTTAATTTATTGGTGAAATACAAAGTTTCATGAGAAATAGACTTCTGTGTTATTTTCGACGAAAAATATCAAAGAATCTACAAATTAAACTAAATATATGAACAATGAATCTTCATAGTAGCAGAACAAAAAGAAAGACTACGTGATAAATGTTTTAAGTCTCATATTCCTAGATAATAAAAAATTTATTCGAAAACACATATACATAAACACATCAACTTGATATATCGATTTCAGATATAGTCTTTTATAAATGCTCAAAATGTCTTTTATCAATAAACAAAATACAGTACCTTCGTTACAATAATCGTAATTGCATTTCTAATGCGAAGTCACAGCTTTCGAATAATTGCTCGGCCAAAAGTTTTATCGTTTGACGGATCGGCGACGGCAAAAGGGATTCGGTTTCTTCTCCCGGAGAAAGTTCAGCTCCCATTTCTTGGTCCTCGAGAGAGAAAGAAGGAGAAAGAGGGAGAGTCATCTTCACGATTCGAATCTCCTCCGATACGAAATTAAAGGTCGACCAACTGTAACGCGGGGTCGAGTTTCCCCCGTGTTCCCAAGACTGCCCGGCATCGGAAATTGATCGTTGTTATCTAACCGGTGGTTGTGAAATTCAATTAAAGGAACTCGAACATTCCTGCGTCACAAACATTCCCGCGAATCGCTTGAATTTCTTTCTTATGCGTATACTTTCTCCACCACCTCGTCGGGGAAACTTCGACCCGTATACGCAGTCGCCATTTTATTGCTTTCTCTCTCTTTCCTCTAACATTTTTCAATCGGACAACCTTGCGCAGGCGCTTGGTTATTATTCCTTGCGTCATTAACGCGTCGACTGCCATGCGAATTTTATGTTTCGTTTTATTCGTAACTTGGGTAAATGTTACTCATAATCCGATGACATACGCCTCGATTTAATCGTTTCAAATTAATACAATCATGGCCTCTACTCGCCATTCGTCGTTTCAATGAAGTTATAATTTGCGTAAATAAATCGAATTCTCATGATTTTTTATATAATTTAATGTGTTAATGTATTAGGAATATGATTTTATTTGTAACTCGAAGCTTAAGAAATCAACAAAATACATTTGGAGGGTTTTAACGAAATTTCAACACTTTTCCTTTGAGTCTTTTCTCCCGGAACTGTAATAATAAAAGTGGTATCCTTGTTTCTACGATAAATGTATTTTTCTATCTAAAAAACACTTTCCTTATCTCGATAACGCAATAATGTGCCTGAAGATGTCTGAACTTCTACAGCCATAGATCGTTTCCTGTGAACCGTTCCGGAAAGTCACCTAATCATCAGCGTGTTGGATGAGGTGCTCCCGTTGACGCGTGGAAACGTAACTCCGTACATCAAGTGTTCAATGAGAACCGAGCTGAAGTTAATGGATTCTCCGCCGACCGCGAGTATCTCGTGCTCCTTCGTAATCTCATTGCATTTATTGCCGCTCGAACGAGGTAAATAACTCTCTTAGGAAAGAGGACGAAAGAAACAAGAGAGAATCGCGGCGGAAATATTCATTAGTGTGTACAGGAAAACTGTAACGTAACGCGAACGCGCACGGGGCCTGATAGGATCGGGACGGGAACGTGGCTGAAGGTTTTTGAGGTCGTAACTGTCAAAGCGCTGGCGGAAAATCAGAATTCACGACGAGTCGACAATCTTTGAGGCCACCGAGACAGGCGCACAGGCAAAACACGTAAATAGGTTTCTAGCTTACCGGAGGACTTTTTACGCAAACTAGTTTTGTCGCGTAGAGCGACAGGTCTGAGAGTAAATCAGTCGGACCGCGGAACAAGGGGAATATATTAATGTTTCGGACGTTACATTCCGGTGAAGTGTGGTTGAGTCTCTATTCGATTAAAAATTGTTTATTACATTAAAATTATGCATTAGTTTCAGCTTTAAGTATTATTTTTTATAAGAGTAGCAGTAGTAGTATAAAGAATCTTATCGTTTTGATACGAAATTCAAAAATTATCATTAGACGATGTTACAACTTGGATCGACCATTCGCAGTCTTGTTAGAGATGTTTTCCTCTGATAATATGTATGAATGTAGAAATGATGATTTTATAAAGGAACCACGTATCTATTCTTGTCAAATAAATTAGACTTCACAATTGCAATTCGTATTAAAGATTTTGTCGTTGTTTAAATTTCAGAGAAGATTGTTACTCTTATCAAAATCTGAAATGTAAATTAAATAGCTTGGTAGCTATGGAAAGTAGAATATAGAATGAAAAGAATTCTTAACGATCTATAATATTTTGTGCAATAACTTGTCAAATTTCTGCATTATATTAGTTATGATATTATTTGTTACACTGTGTTAATAAAGAAATATGATTAATTCTTTATTTTCCCCAAGAAATATTTCAGTCGAGAAAATCAATTTTTCTTCCATCCGAGAGTACAAGATAATCTAGTCTACCAGTAATACAAGGGCAGGTCAGTGATTTCAATGCATGGTAAGGACATCAACGCACGATAACTTCGCCGCGTGATAGGTAAATACTTTCGTGCGATGATGAGTTCACAAGTACCAAATAGGTAAACTATTAAACCATTCAATTCATTTAACGAATGAACGAATGACAAATCAAATCCATGAACGTAAATACGTATAAATAAACAAAAAATTAAACAAAACATAGAATCAAGTAGCACACGATGGAATTCACAAGTTACAAATAATGAATAAACGAAAAAGAAGTGAAACAAAACGAAATTCTATTCGTCGTCCATTACGCTGATTCAAAAATCACTTCGAATAGGCACCGCCGTGAACTTGAATTCGTGACTCTAACGAGGACTGTCCGACTCTTGCAAACGGATCATTCGGAAACGAGGAAGCGAGGTATGCCAGTGCCGTCACGTAACGGCCCGTTAGCGAAGCCTTTTGTTAACACAGTTGCATAAGATTATGCAAAAATCTAGGTCGATGATCGAGACGAATGAAACCAATCTGAGGAGCCCGATTGACGGCACGGCCGCCCCGGGGGCGGCTTATTACGTTGCAACCGGCGCGTCGTTTGCCTTTTGTTTAGGCTTAGAATGCTAGACACGTAACGACTGACCCGTTAAGAACCATCGTGTCCGATCTGTCATCAAGAAATTCCACCGACTGTTCCTACGATCTCGTAATCATTAACAAATTGCGGACCAGGTGGCTTCTTGCTCACCTAGTGGCCATCTACATATTAGTTTGCATCGAGTACAGTGCACATTAGACGATCGCAACACTCAACGGGACCAGAAGATTGCAATCGTGAAGTAGTCCCTGAGGTAGCAATTGTCTAATGTTCATTATACTTTTAACTTACTTATCGATATGCGATTAGAAAATATTGTCAAGTTAACCCGTTAGCTACCTGAGGGATTAAGAACTTTTCAAAATTGATTTCAAAGAAAACAAAATTATTTCTTCGTTTATTATAAGTAATTAATTATTATTTATTATTATTCTTTTTCCCAAAATTGTCGTTAGCGGAAAGAAACAGGTAGTCCAAACTTATAACGCGAACTACGAGGCAGCGAATGGGTTAAATAGTTAATTTTAGGAAATGTTTGAGAATTACATTCCTTTTTTTAAATGTTTAATAATTAGAGATTTTAACACATTCAAGCTGCACACAGGAATAGTTGTGATATTAATCTGCAGATACACTAACAAATAATTTAAGACATTTTTGTCTGACAGAGACACTTCTGGTGTGTAAACGAATCTTAGATTGTTGGTGTTATACTTCAATTCATTTGCAATAATAATGAAAACAAATGGAATAGAAGTATAAAACTTCTGCAAATCATTGTCGATAAAAAAAAATGTCGCAAATTACATTCATGAGAAATTGCATCGCGATACCGACGGGAACACGAGCAACGAAAGTGTGGAAAATTCATGTATGGCACTGCGGTGTCGAACGCGGAAGCGCGGCAGTGCTAATGACCCAGAAAGGAATGAATATATGCTGAACATTCATTTGTTTATGTTTAATTGGTAAAAAACAGAGTAATCAAGACCAAACCTGTACCGTTGATTACATTGTAATTAATCATAATGACTAGTTACGCACGCACTGGGAGATTTATACGGAACTCGTGGGTAAACCGCGATCATTAAAAAAAACAAGTAACACCGACTGTTCTCAATTTGAACGAAATTTGTATTTTCTTTTGAATTCCGCTCAACCTTTTACAGAGAATACAAGCTTTTCACCCACTTAATTAATAAAAATAAGAAATCATGTCAAGATGTTATAGTTTACTACTTCATAAATAAAGTACATTCCAGTGTTGTTGTTTGTTCATTTCAAACAATTTTTTACAATTAACAGTAAAACCAACGAGCAATTAAAGTAACTTATTTCCACTTGCTTATAAAAATCAGAGCAACACGTTTGTCAAGATCCAAAGAGTGTCTTAATCTCGTATCTGTTCAATACAAACCGAATTGAAAATCTATCACAGAAATTCCTTGATAATTTAAGTGCTTGCAAAATACAAATTCTGCAGTAGATCAATTTGAACTGCCCGGTAGTTTCAGCGTTAATTAAAGATAAAGCTTCAGTTGTTTCGATGATCGGCATGTATCTATATCATATCGTGGTTTTCGGAGTAAAGGTGTATTATGCCGTGAAATAAGAAAGTAAAATTGTTTGAGATCGAGAGAAGGCTTCTCAAAAAATTGGAAGTCGTCACGAGGAAGAAAAGGGGAGAGTGATAGAGGGGAAACGGTCGAAGCGTATTTTTCTTGCTCGAGCTCACGGATGAGTTCACGCTCGTGAAATTAGGACCTGGTTCGAGGACTCGATACGAGGGAATGCAAACTTTCATCGCCCGGAGCACTCGGACGTCGGGAGAGTGATATCCACGTGTCCACTTTCATGAATTGAATCCCAGCGTGGCACATTTTTTCCAGGAACGTCAGTTTTACTATCTCGCCCGTCTCTCTCTCATACGCAAATACTTGAGCCACTCGGTACATATCCCCGGTCTACTTTGATAACCTTGACAATTTCTCGTTTATCTGATCTTTTCACATTTCCACGTAAAATCCGCCAGTTTGTTGATAACTAACGTGAAACTGCTGAAAATCATAATTCATAATAAAATCGAATCAGAATTTCTATTTCGAATTTTGTAGTCTTCTTCTAGATAAAATTTCTAGTCAATTTTGAGACGTATTTCCGTGATCACAAGCAGAATACAGGTTTTCGTACGTTTATACTTATGGTAAAAACTGTGGGATAACGTGAAATTTCAATAATTTTATAAAAATTTAAAGGAATGTACGATGATTATAAAGGAAGGTGTGAAATTAAAACTGTAATGTTTTTTTTACGTACAATTAGGAGATTGCGCGTTATTTCCAATATAAATGCATTAAAACTGAATTTCGTTCGTTTATAGTTTTAAGAAATTCGTTTAGAACAAATGTAAATGTGTATGAACTTCCTTGTTTCAGTCGAAGCACTCTCTAATGAGAGTAATGAACGCGAATATTTAAAGCAAACGTATTTTATTTGTATGTGTTTCAACTTTCTTGCAGCACTTTCAAAGCAATCAGCGTATGGTATCTGAAAATACCCACAAAGGTTACTAACGGAATAACACAGCTAAAGGAGTGGGAAAAATAGATTAACGTCATCGAACCGGTGCAGTGGACAGTGTAAGGACGTTGGTTCGCGATAACCGTGACCCGACGCGACGCGTCCCTTTCGAATTCTCGAGTCGTCCTTGATCACGTTTGAAATCTGTCTCACTGTTACTTCACTAGCTATAAGTACTTCGTACGCATTTAAATATCACTGTAAAACGAAAGTGCAGGCGTTCAGAATTTTAAGCCACTCTGACAAAACCGCAAATGATCTGGGATTCAAAGGTTTCCAAATACGTTAGGAAACCTTGAAACTTTGGATTTCAAAACGTTTGTGTTGCTGATATCATAAATTTTGAAATTTCAGAAGCTTTGTAATATTAAATGTATTTAGCTGTTGAAATGTTGGAATTTAAGAAAAAAGGAATCTCCGAGAATGTGTGGATATTAAAATACAAAAACCTTCTGTATCGTTTATATTTTTACAACTTTCGAGGACTCGAAAGTTCGAATTTCTAAGGGACTTCAATTTTCCGAATCTTTGAAATTCTTGATCATCAACCGCTGAACTTTTAACATTTTTGATACGTCAAGATTCAAGATTCTTAGGTTTCCACTAGGTTGTTAGGTATAATCTCTGAAAGCCAGTCGTATTAGAATTCCTTATCGCTTCTACCAGCTCTTAAACTCGGTTTCTTGATTCCAAGATGTCCCATTGAAAACTGATATCCAGCGAGATTAAATCCACTGCGAAAATCCCGTACATTGTAGAGGTAACCAAAGTTCCAACGAATGGTAATAGGAATCGATGTTCATAAAACGAGGAACCTATCATCGACTCGCGGACAATATTTTACTAAAAAGAATCGAATGAGTACAAATAGCAGAAAGCGCATTGTGGTCTTTAATTGGCTCCTGCCGAGATCCTGTATAGGCCAGCATCATGAT
The DNA here is from genome assembly GCF_051020985.1 of Nomia melanderi. Classification (NCBI taxonomy): domain Eukaryota; kingdom Metazoa; phylum Arthropoda; class Insecta; order Hymenoptera; family Halictidae; genus Nomia; species Nomia melanderi. The sequence goes on from NC_135007.1 coordinate 10,083,926, forward strand.
CATTCGGAGAAAACGAGGCTACGTGATATTTCATTGTGGTTTCACTTTGATCCGCTGCAAGATATTTACAACGTGTCTCTTTACTTTCAATTAGTCGGACTTTTCCACCGAGAACCCTTACAAATTTCCAATTTCATTTGGCGAAACACCTAAAGAAACGTCTTGCGCATCATATCACCAACGGAGAACTTTCTTTCTCGACGAAAGTAACGATTTCTCTTTTGAAACGTCACAGAAATTCCTGTTATTCGAAAAATTCGCGGGTAAAAATATCTGCTTCTTTTCCGGATAAAATCGCGCGGCCACGTTAACTACTTTCATGCATCGGTTTGTGTGATACATTTCAGCACTGGTGTCCTTTTACGTAGGCAATCGGTACCTCTGACGCAAATGTCACGAAAATGTCGCTCCGCCAGCCTGTGACCAATCCACTCGCATGTAGAAACGTGATTAAACAGACGTAAGAATAACTTATTGCGCTTTGAGTCTATTTCAGACGAAGATCAAATTTGAAATTTTAATCACGAAGAGTACGAGAAACTTTATAAAACATAGGTACAAATAAAAAGTTTACCGTAGAAGCATTATTTCATTACTTCCTGTTTTGCAAGTCCAATAAGTACACATTACATCACACAAATATACTACATACTCCAGTTATTAACCTATTAACCAGATCACTTTTCGATCGTTATCCTTGAGGTATTAGCTCAATTAAAAGTTAATAAAAACCTTTTAACGTTCTGTTTCTCATAAAACAGGAGCACATAGTATTTTCATGGAATGCCAGTAATACGATGCAGTTATATGTATAAATCCACGTACACCAATACATATTATATCTAGTTCTAACAGTATACAGAAATTCAGTATACAATTCTACGTAAAATACAAATCTAGATTTATTCAATGTGTTTTCAATTGTGTTTTTGGAAACACAAACGAAAGGAAAGACAAACATTGAAAAATTGATTAATCGAACCATACAAAGATTCATATAAAGGTAAGTGAAAGAACGAAAACGCAGAATTTTTAACTAAATTTGAAAATCGATTTGACCGATACTGGCATGTTTAGTACCAATCATTTCGTTCTGCCTGGCAGATCTAACGTTGAAAAGAAACAAACCGTCGAATATAGACGACGAAATAACAGGTCTTCCTCGCTAACAAGTCAATCCTTCGAGGTGGTTCTACCTCGCTTCGCGTTTCCTACGTGTGTCCAGCGCATGTGGCAAATATCCAGCGGAAACGAACGATTTCCCGCTAGAGCCCGAAGTCGTTAATTAACCAGCGACACGAAAATACGGAGTTAACGTAACGCGTCGCGCCGGCGTTCCTGAGAAACGTGTAAATCGGCGCATTCTCGGTCGCCGTTTGATTAGACCGCGAAACGTTCCCGCGAAGACGTGTATGTAGGTATATAAATACGGTGAACCGCGTCGATCCGGCGTTACGGCACGCGGCCGAATAAAATGGCGGTCGAAAAAGGAATTCCTCCCTTAGATGGCGTGACGAAGAATTGCGCAAAGCTGAACAGAAACCGCGTTTCTCGCGGGTTCGGTGGCATCTTGGCGTTTGCTTTTTTCCATCGGATGGAGAAAGTTCCACGGGCCACCGGGGTGGGGGCAGGGGAAATGTGCCAAACGGGCAGACAAAGGACGGGAAAAAGCGTTGGGATACAGTTGCTGTAACAGTGCTGTTCCCTTTTTCGTTCGTGGAAACGGGAAGCCTCTTTCGCCGCGTTTCATTTTCTTTTTTCGCCGGCTGGTTCTAAAGGAGTCGCTGTTGAAACGCGCGGTGATGTTGAAACGAGTACCCTTTTATCGTCTGTATTAATCCCTTGCCTTCATTTCTTAATACTACAATTACCGAGCAGTTGAATTGACTTTTTGAAATTCTATGGAAACTCCAAGAGTGCTGCCGTCGAGATTTTAATTGATTTAGAATTCAGTTTGGATGGCGTTGAATCAATTTCTTTAATGATTTCTCAATGAAACAGTTGTTGTCTTTTTAATAATTGCAGAAAGAAGATATCAGGAATGGGTCATTTTGATTCGTGTGGTAGTTTTAGTGTTAACTATGATCGGTACAGCTACTTTATCCTTAGTAATTTCTTAGGGAAAGAAGTGTTGATGGTTATTGCATGTCTGCGTTACTCTAATGATTAACGATTGATGATAGAAAAGTAATATTTAATTTACATTTGAAAAGAAATAAGTAATACTGAGATTTCTCAAACTCAGTTGAAAATTCTCGACCAATATGGAGAAACGATGCAATTAAAGTAAATGATAAAGATAAACGTGACTCGTTTTATTTTGTTGTTCGCGTAGAGTAGAATTGAATATTAACGCGTCTTCCTTTTATCTGTGACGATCCTAAAGGCGTCGAGTATCAGAAAGTATAAATGGAAATTCGATTTTCAGTTCACTTTCCACAGATTTCCCAATGTCAGGTAAGGTAACGAAACGGAGGATTAGTTTTCTTACAGCGACCGAGATTTCCACTTACATTAATTGGTGCTTCATCAATTGAAAGCTTTCCCTTTGAAATATTCTACGGAGGAGTTTATGGTTTCCCATAACCGGTAAAACAGTACGTTTCTTGCTATGTTTTTCGTTAATCGTGATTCTAATTCACCAAATTTTTGTGCGCATAATTTAAGCTGAAGAACGATAATGAAAAATCTATAAACGATGCAATATTTCCTCTTAATTGTTTTGTTTCTGCATTATAAATTTTTCTCTCTATTTCATTAATAATAAGTCGTCGCAGTGACAGCGACTAGCATAAAAGTGAATGTGCTTGTCGTGAAAATTACGCGCGGTATCAAAGCCTGCGGATCAAGTTTTTTCATGTTCCTGACAATTTTAGTGAAAACAATGCAGCCCTATTAGTTTCAGTCCGGCAATTTGAATAATCACTGCGAACTTGGCATCTTATTCCTCCCACGTTCAAATATCTAGGGGAAAAATATTTTTCAATTTAGGCAAGATTTTCGAAACTGACTTTCAGACAGCTGTAATGACAAAAATGGCCGTTGTGCGAACCATTTACCATTCTCAGATACTTCTCTCAACACAATCACTAATTGTGAAACAACTGCATTGAGTCCGATGCAGTCGAACGATTTTGTGCCAGCGCGGTGGCTTTTTGTTGTTGTTCCCTATCATTTTCTATCAAAGACAAAAAATTCTTCACAGTATAGTCAATTTCTCACAGTATAGTCTGCAACAGCCAATTTCATGTACAGAAATTTACATACAAAAATCCATCAAAACAGAAGCGTTGAAGTCACTCAAAATTGTTCATTCGAACCCTAAAAATCCCGAAACTACTTCATACAAACTTGAACTTTCGTATCTCCTAAGGTACATAGATACTAAGCACATTTAAAACAATATACACTTGTGTCTCATTAATCCCTTGCCCTACAATATCGCGTCAGACTCGTGGCGAAGATTTCAAATAGAATCTAACAAACATAAATATTCTTCAATTTCTTCGAATACCAATTACATACTATTCCTCTATTTTCAACGATTACACCTTAAAGCACACGTTAACGTATACTAGAATATTCTCATATTTCCAATAAACTACTAATAACAAAGTACCTAAATCGATCATTCATAAAAAATTACAGGTCAAGGAGTTACATTCAAGGTTCCAGAATAAAAATGCCAAATTCAAAGCCTCAAGTTCAAAGACTAAAAAGAGAAACAGATTCTTGCAACGATAAATTCCTTCGTTCGCTTCTACGAACAGACTTCCGAGGCGATCTACCGCAAGGAAGCAGAAAAAAGGAGTCAACGGTTGAATCGCGAAGCTGAAGTTCGATCGTTTCGAATAATCCTAGCGAGGATCACAGGATCTCGGCGCGATCCGAGGGGGAGAAGGAGGTTCCGCGCGGCGAACAGAGGCGGTTCGTTGCATTATCCGCGTGGTTTTTATTGGCGGTGGTTGGCCTTGCGGACATTACCTCCGTGTTCCATTCACTGCGGCGAAAGAGGAAAGATCGCCGGGCCCGCGAGGATAGCCGACTCGAGAGGCCAGCTCGTTCGTCTTCTCGGTGAAAGAGTCGTCTACGGCTCGTTAATATGTAATATACGATCCTATCGGCCCTTGCGGACGCGCGAGCGCCGCGGATACCGCAAACGGACCGCGACGCAGGTTGCGAAACGCCGCGGCGGTAACGGCGATCTTATCGCGGCCGCAGTTTGTTTTCGCAGCGGCACCGTTCGACGCTTCTTCGCTGTCGCGAGCACGCGAATATTCCCGGAAAGTCTACCCCCACTGGACACCGTCCAGCCAAGAACGATCCCCCACGGGATATTTCTTTCGGATGATGAACGAGATACGACGCACGCGGTGGCACTATTCGTTGAAACGATGAGGAATGTCTTTGAACAAAAGTTCTGACGTGAAAGAAAAGAGAAGAAAGCATGAAATAATGAAAGTCAACACGCTGTTCATGTTAATTGTCTACGAGGGTGTTGGAATTTATTAGATCTTGCTGTAGAAAACTTTGCGCGAGAGTTGCTTTTCTTTTGTGTAAAGGAGTCTGGGGGAATTATTTAATGTTCATTGATCTTGGAAGTGCAAGGGAAAGTATGTGTATACTTGTTTGAGAGTTTGAGCTTGTTTTATGTGTAAAAGTATGGAGTTTTTGTGTGTTTACTTTTGTACTGTAATATAACTGGAAGGTTTAAATACAAGGGAAAGCTGGGAAATTAATTGGTGCTTTTATCATTCAAGATGTTGACCGTTTTTGTGTCTGTATAGGTGTTTGTAGTGGCAGTATTTGGTATTTCCAGCTTACTAATCTATATTCATATGATTTTCGTGAAACTTGTAAACTTATGAGAAATAAACGTTAGATAATTTATTGGTGGAACATCTCGTCAGGATAACATCTAGAATTATTGAATAATTTCTTAGTTGTGAAAAACGTGACATCTAGGAAATGATGAAGTTTTATTAATTTACATTTAAATTAAGAAGATGACGATATAAGATTATGTAGATAATATTCTTATGCAATTTGTCTGATAGTCACATGATCATTTCACTTAAATGGACTGAAGGTATAAATAAATAGTCCATGTCTGACTAATACTTGCCACTTTTACTAGAGGAAGATGTCACGAAGAAAATGGTCGTTCCTTCATGGTGAATAACAAACCGCCAAGTCTTTTGTTATATATATTCACCAGAAGGCTGCGTCCATAAGACAAAGCACATTCGAAGCGTGAATGTTCCCGCTTACATAACAATTATTTTTCTTTTGATATCCGGTTCTCACTGATACAGCCCAGTGAATAAGAGCAACATGAACTTCCCTGTCTATTTCTTCGCAATACAGAACAAGCGAGTTCTAAGAAAAAAAGATGTCAAATTCAAATATACAAAATACTAAATATAAATCTTTTAAAAATATTATTTACTCTTCCACGTCTAATTGAAATTTTCCACACGAACCACTCGATTGGTAAGAAAGTAATGTCGACTTTGTGGATGCCTGAATCAGTTCATTATACCGTAATTATTTTATTTAATGACTACTACGGTATCTACTATTTTCTATGACTGAGTTTCACTGTTTTACGAGCTTCTTACTTTTCCTTTAATTTCTTTAATGAACAATTCTATCTCGATTAAAACAGTAATTACTTTCCCACCAACTCGACGTCATAATTTCAATAAACACTTTTTGATAAACTCTCTTATCGCGACTTAAATCATTCAAAATTTAATGACATCAAGGAACAATGGTACAAATTAAGTGACAAATCGACATTGACAATTATGAGTCGCATTAAGAGATCATCATAAGGTTGCCCGCAGAGCATTTTGCATTGTCATCAACTCTGTTTTCAGGAAACACAATACATGAGTGTGATATACAAACGCAACGAGGAAGGCTAATTACCGCCATCTTGTTTTCGATACGTTCAATTACAGCTGTGGCCAGGTAGTCGTCGCTTGTTTTTCTAATCCTGCGCGCAATTTCACGCAGACATCGCAAAGTCATCGTACGAAGCGATTCCGCTGCGGAATTAATTAAGGGATTATCGTGCCGGCTCGTGCTGGTGAATGGTTACATACATATTTAATAAAGATACAGGGTGTGTTCGTTCTATCTAGCCGAGTCGAGCGCGAAATTAAACATTCATGAGCGCTCAAGATACTTGCATGATGCCGAGGAACGAAGCGTCTCGGAGAACCGCTCAGAACCGAAATTATTTCGGTACAGGCAATTTTACGATCAAGTCTATAGAAACCATTGGTTTACTTTAATATCTACCAGAACGAGAAAGTATTGAAATATTCTATACTTTTAATATTGTTTACCACATTATTAAATTCTTATTAACGATCAATGCTAACTATAACAGACAATGTACGTGTATACTATAGACTGAAGTTTGAAATCAGTAAAATTGCAGTTGCATTTATGGTTACTTATTATTCTTCTATAATTACAGAACAAAATTGAAATGTTTAATTATGAAGCAATACCTTGAAATTTTTCTAATTCTCAAAGTTGATAGGATAATACATTAAATTCTGTTTTGCTGGCAACTGTACGAATGGTTAACATTTTAACTTTCATCTTCTGTTTATAAAATGGGCAAGCCCGTACATTTTTTATGGAAGTATGTCAAAACTACATTAACGAAGACTTGTGACTCACAAGAGTTAAAATTGTGTAGTAATAAAGATAAATGCAAAAAATTCTTCAATCAATAAGCCTCGATCTCCTTTTTAATTTTAAGTGTAGTACTGTTCACGAAGTCCTGGTTACGAAACATGTCTTTGTTCAATTTCGCTTCTGCAGCACACTGATACAGTTTGGAAGGAAAGACCAAGGCCACCCAGTATACATACGGAATAAGTATGAAAAATAAAATTTATGAAATGACCGGATATTTCGAAGGAGCAAGTTTTTGTAGATTTCATAAATTACAGTAGCACTTCTTACAACGTGAAGATATGTTCCGTGTTATACACACTAAAGAAGAGCACTAAAAGTTAATATCAATCATTATTCTGTTTAATATGACAGGAAATAAAATGTAATTTATTTTATAATAACATAAACGTACAATTTAACGTAAAATTTCAAACAAGATTTATCTTTATTGTTTTATTTTCATTTTCTAAAGACTATTTGTTTCGTCTAATAGAATATTGTAATTACGAAGATTGCTGATGACACAAACGTTAGCCGCGAACCTGTTAACGCTAGAACCACTGAGCAATTAATATGATTAACATGCAGTCCACATAAAAATTGTAACAACAGATTTTCATGGTTTCTTTATATATTTTTATACTATACAACTGAAACTATTTATTTATAGAATCATTTCTGATATTGAACCCTTTAGAAATATCAATAATCGCGAAATAATAAAACTGAGACCCGCCATTTTAACGGATGCGGTAGTTCCAATGTTGAATTTGCGAAGCAGGAATACCGCGTTACACGGGGCCCTACTGTGCATCGTTAACGTACGTCTGCAGCGGGTCCATTCTGAACGAAGTCGAATGAAATACGTCGATCGCCGATACAGAATCCAATCGAGGGATCGAAGAAGCGGATGCCGGAGTAAAACACGCGCCGCTGAACAGTATAAGCCGAGCAGACCGTTATACCGTTTGTAACACACAAAGCATCGGTATTATTTTCTAATGCGCGCGGTTCGCAGGTCCCAATTTCTGCGGATTAAGCGCGTCGGTCGCGTGAAAATCGGTTTCATTCACTGTTCCTGCCCCGTTTTCGCGGTACGATATAATTAATGGAATCAGAAGCGGCCGGGTCGATTGATTTAAATTCAATAAGAGTGAGCAAGCAATTAGTTCACGATGGCAGGATTACGCTTACAGCCGGTTGATTGACATATTAGAACATTAGGCGAAACGGTTCACAGATGTGTGTAAATACTCGAGCCTTCATTAGTCATTCAACCTCACTTTTTATATTAGAAGGACCGAATAGAAATCCACTAAATTTAATCTTAACGGAAAGCTTCGTTATTTCAAGTAAATTTTTAAACATTAATCCCATTGTATAACTTTTTTCTTCTTTCAGAACAATTTCTTATCTAGTGAACCATTTTTCCAAGGTACTTTTTAAAAAATCTACAGGTTAAACTTAAGCATAAAGAATAATGGATTCTTTTCACGAGATCTTTCAGAGAAGCACGGAAATAGGAAGTCAAGAATATTGAAATAAAGTTTTTCGAATTAGTGAGTGGTGTGTGAAATGTGTGAACAGATTTGTAAAACATTTAACGTGTGTCACAATATCTTCTTTGTGTATTTTGTCTGTTTATAAGTAATTTTATCAAGGTTTTATCGAGGCTGCATTAATATTTCATCACTTTTTTCATTCACGCTTGACGCTTTAACGTGTTCGCTTGGAAGAAAATTTTCGGTCATCATTAAATATATCGCACTGCTTAATGTCAAACTGGATTTAATCGATTGTATATTAATAATTCAACAACTTCTTTCGTCTTCATTTTTTCTCATCTCAGTTCTTTAAATTATTGTGTACAGGTTTAGTCATTTATGGGATTGTTGCTTCTCACTTATCAACGAACGATCGTTCAATTAGTTTTCTAAAATACTTCGACACGCTTTTGTAACTTGTGTTTGAAGCTTTTATTTATTTACGAGATTAAACCCTGATCCTAAACATTGTTGCTACAGACTCATTGTCTTCCTACTTATTTTCCGCATCATTTAGGTCACAAGACTTTACGCGACGTATTGTAACGTCGCGCACACCGTTACGCTGCTTTACAACACCTCCGGCATCACGGTTTTTAATGGATTCATGCCCATTAACGTTAATTCCATTGAACCCGGGTAACGCACGATTCAAAATTAGTTCCATTCACTAATCCTCCATCGCATTCTACTCGCACTAATTCAACTTAATACTGAGCGATATGTATACTTCTTCTAAACTCGAGCAAAATAAAAACAAACGATTTCATGAGCTCAGTCTTGTTACAGTGCGTTTAGTTTCTCGTTAAAACACAAAGTCCCAGAGAATTAATAATTGATAACCGTTGAAACGTTTTATTAACTGTACCGTTCGCCAATGGAGTCCAAAAGTTATTTAGTAAAATTAATTTAGAAATTGAAGAGAAATAATATAGCAAGAAATATTATACCAAAACATTATAAAAAAGATGTGAAATATACGTTTGGCTGCTTTGACGTATTTTATTATATAATATGGATTATATAAATCTGTACAATAAGATACAGCGTTCGTATCGAAATAAACATTGATTATAAAATATTTAAATCTGCTCTATGAAGCAGAACAATAATATTCAAAAGCTAATGACATTTTCGCAGGCATTCCGCAGAAATCCACGTCGAGGAAATATTCAAAGCGAAGCACGCAGCCGGCTTGCAGGCCGGCGACGACGGTGGCTGTGTTAAACACTTTCTAATTCGTCGCGACGAGAAGGGAAGAAAGACTTGTCGCGGAACACGTTGTGCAATCCGCGATGCAGGAAGAGTGCAGGAAACTCGGTTTTGGCCGGATCGATTCAGACCACATTGGAAGAAACGGTTTTCAATCTTTTCTTTTTCATTTCGTGCCGGTTTAATTGTGAGAGGTACGAAGCGGTTTCGTGGATAATTCCTCCGGTAACAGCTGTTCTTCCGCGTCGCTGGTGAGATAACGCCGTTGGTTCCCATTAATAGGACATCCACTTTTAAAGCGACTCGTGTAGCTCTCACCGGAGGAATTGTCCGGTGTGAGCAACTGTTTTCCTGTTGCAATTAAGATGCACGATGTTAACGCGGCGAGACAGCCGCTAACAAACGCACTGCGTGTACACCGACACTCGACCTTAACTTTATCGCGATTAGGGAAATGAGATTTGGTTCAACCGACACGAACCTCTCTCGAACGGATTCAGAAATCGATACGATTCATCGCAAACCTGTTTTTTAGTGATTTTTCAACTTTCCCAATATTCGATGTAATGTAACAAAAATTACAGTTCCCTATTGAAGTCTTATTTAACTTGCTAAGCGGGTAATTTCTTCATGGTGAACACTCGTGTATGCAAACGTGAACGGTATGATGAAATTTCACACGTTCGTTGCTGCCACTTGTTTCCTGTTTTTTAACCACCGAATGTATGAAGAATGTAGAACCGACTTCTTGAGTAAGATAAGCTTGTGCAATATAAATTTAACTTTGTAACCTTAAAATTAATTTGGTTAACAGCATAATAAGACAGGAAATATTTTATTCCATTGTAAATATTATAACACGGATTATTTCAAAAGTATTCAGTAATTCATAAATTAAGTAAATTAAAAAATATCCTTTAGAAACACGTCTATGGTCCAAAGTGATACGCCTCGCACAAGCAGGGGTACATTTCCAATGACTCATTGTTGTAATAAACTTCACACAATTCACCAAGGCCACTATCCCGTCACTAAACACTGCGACTCGAAGTCAATCCAACCGTTGAAACATTTACGGAGCCCGAAATCCCGGATGTCACGGATCTCGAGATCTCCAATCGTGAAGAAATTACGATTACAAATATCAATTAACTACTATCCACTCCATACGAACCCGTAAGAGGTTCCAACATATGAACAAAAATCCGCCATATGTCTCGAAAAAGCGAAATAGACTGCCGGAAGTGCGTTAGACGAAAACTCACCCTCTGAGAGCGATCCTTGCGCCGCGGCGATCAGCAGAGCCGCGAGGAGCAGCAGTTTCGTGAACCAGAGCCTCCACATGTCTTCACCCATCTGTTCCCTGGTCGCACGGAGCTGCGCCGCGATATTACCAGGGTACGTGCACTCTCATGTAAAGCGGCCCGGACGGATGCGTAGCCCGTTACATGAGTACCCAAAAAACGTGAAGGCGAACCGTGAACTCGTGTCTGCACACCTTTGGAACCACCTTGCCCGAACGTAGAGAACCCGACGCGTCCCCGATTGTCGGTCCTCTGTCGATCTTGGATCCTGAACCGACGACTGCGAAACGAGCGCTAAAGGGAATATGGTTGCGAACTTCGTGAACCGATATCGACGGGGTGGTCGAATGAAAGATGGAAAAAAAGGGAAAAGGTGACACGGACGAAGAAAAGTGAGCGAACTGGAACGTTTCGGTGGGGCGTGGGTCGCGGCGCGGAAACAATGAAGAATTTTCCACCTGGTCACCAGACGGAGCGGTTAACGAGAACTCCGGTACTCGACAAGCGGAGCAGCCGACCGATTGACCTTTCTCCGGGTGCGTAACTTTGTCTGTGTCCCGGTGAGGACTGAAGGGGAATCAAGGCCCGCCGCCGGGTGTTGGGAACCGGAGAAAGGTGTATCGAGAGAGAGGCCAGAGGCGAGCCGGTAAGGCCCCTCTTCTGTCGCTCTTTTCCCCTCCCACTTCGCCCGGGACTGTCTTTCCTCCTCTTTTCACCATGCCCCCCTCCCACCCTCGTTTTCTCACTTAGTCCTGTCTCCCGCTTCTTCCTTCTCGCGATAAAGCGGGACCGTTTGCCTGGCGCGCCGCTCTTTCCAGGGGAGGCTGTTTTATTGTCATTGTAATTGCACGCGGTGTTCGCGCGAAATTATTGCGGACAATGCGGCCTTGGCTACCATTGCGTCTTATTCCTTTTTCGACGCGGGGGTGAGACGCTAGACGAGACACTGCGATTGGAGAATGCTGATTTTAGGGGTGGAAACGCGTAGCTTCCAATAACACGACATTCCTGCGACGCGGTTTGAACTTGCTACCGGAATTTGGAGAGCATCCGGTTTACTACGGTTTTTCTAAGGAATGCTACAGAAGGAGGAAACTTTGCAAACGCGTTGCCACGTATAAGAGATATAATTAAAATCTCTTGAGAAAAAGTGAATAAATAAAAATAACTGAAGTTAATTGAAACGTCGAGGTTTTTAAAAGTGTAAACGGGAAAACTGAAGTTCAAGGATATAGTTCAAATCGGAATCATCTATTTACTTATGTCTTGAACTTCACATTTCAAACCTACCACGATATGTTACATAGTCAATTAAATTTAATTGGTGACCCTCATAGTAATGTCCACGAAGAAAAAGGTAAACAGGCGCAAGTTGATCTTTGACACCTTGTTTGGAATGATTTGAGGTACTCTCAAGAAGCGTTTCGAACCAAACATAGAGACTTCCTTTATTATTAAACGATGAAGTAGCACTGCGTTGCATGATATTCAATGAAATATTCATGTGCAAAGCTATTTTATGAAATACAACGGTACACGATTGAAGCCACTCCGTTTGCATCCCTTTTCACCTCGTTCTTGAGTCACTTATCATTCCTGTAATGGCATTCTCCAACTGTATCGCATGCCCATCCGTTACATCGGCATCAGCCGCAAAACGCAGCTGTTACATTTACGTTAATTTTCCTGTCAAGCTATCCGTTTCTTAATTGTCGGATACACCACTCCTTTCAATCTCTCATCTACGAGTCAATAAACTGTAAACTTGAACTAGAGAAGTCATTATACACTTGAATCGCACCAGTTAAGTCTAAAATTAGTTGTTAAGTCTAACTTACCGACAGAAACATCTGATTAAAATCGACAATCGTTTTGGAAGAAAAATCGTTCGAGATACTGTTAAAAGAATGAAATGTTAAGCGTTAATTATATTTAAACTAGTGTTCATTCAAATCTCATAAAAACGATATTCATTCAAATCTCATAAAACGATTGAAAATCGCGTTTGATAACAGCGATTTTATTTAACTAATTTCTTTATGTGTAATACATTCTGTTAAAATTTGGTTCATCGAATGCATTATCACAAAATTTCAGTTTTGAGCCTGAACTAAGAATCTTGTTACCCATTCACGACTGAGGTTTATGGTAGTTAACGTTTTAACTGGCGATGCCTATCGATAGGGTAGTAAATCAATTTTAATCACGAGCCTGTAAATAGAAATGTCTACCAAATTCAGTAGAAAGTTCCAAACGAAAGAATTTATTTACCGAATAAATGAAGTGACAGCGGAGACCTTACACTCTCTATTCTCCAAGTATCTGCTAAAAATTACTTTCCAAACTAACGGATCCCGCGCAAATTTAGATTTACTTTTCCTCGAGGTGAAACGAAATTTATACAAAGTCGCCACTTCGGAATGATGACAGACTAAGCGTCTCTTCTCAAATTATTTTTAAACCTAACGAAAACACTGCTCCTAGAAATTCCTCAAATTTCTTCAATTAAAAATTTAAGATTGCTTATACGTCGAAATTTATAAAACAGAAACTATGCAGATGAAAATGTGCGTTAGATGATTATTTCGTTTAATGTCAATTTATTTTCAACAATCATTAATTATTCAATCATGTGCTTTTTCCTTTACATTATTATCTTGTCACTCATGCTAGTAAAAACTATTTATTCTGTAATATCAATCTCATTATAATATTTTCTGTTAATGGCAGTGACCGGTGATCCTCTACAACAGTAAAAGTGTTAAAAATCATTTGCCAATCGTAATATTGATAAAATGTTCAGTAAAATTGCCTGTATACTTCGTGGCGTTCTTAGAAGCATTACGTGCATATAGCATCGGCGAGTTGCCAAACCGAATCCGGTCGAACGTCTCCAAACATGGTGGTCCACCTGTTGCACTGAATGAACTCGGCCACGAGACAGGGGGGCACGGTTGTTGGAGGAACCTGTACGATAGTGGCACGACTCGCAAGGTGGGAGGTTCGCATTATAGGTGGCGACCCGAGGACCTACATTCACGAACGAAGTCTTCTCTCCGCGGCCTCTGCCTCGGAGGAGCCCTCGTCTCCTAAAGTATTCGTGTCGATGTCGGTTGACTCGCTTAGCAAGTGATTCTCGAATTCCGTCGTCGAGATTCCACCGGAGAAATTACTCTCCCCTCCCCTGCCCTGTTCTTCCATCGCCTCTTTTTACATCCCAAACGAACAGACGCTTCACGCTTCTGGACCGCAGAATCGAACCAAGTGTTGCGGTGAAAATAGCTCGACAACGCACTGCTCTTAATATTTCTTTGGTCTATTTGTCTGAAATTGTCTCGGCTTGGCACCATTGATAATCGAAAGTTCTTCAACAGAACAAATGATGGGAATGTTCGTTGAGAAACAAGACACAAGAATGTTACTATACGCTACGGTTTAGAGAATTTTTTAATATTCAACGCGGATTAAGAATCTGGACTACCCGGAACAAGTAATAATATTTCTATAGATCAACAAATACAGAAGTTTAAAGGTCACACTGAGGTTTTGAAATTTCGTACTATAATCTTAACGCTTGTGGAATAGCAAATGTTTAAACGATTCCAACGACCCGTAATGCATAGCTATTTGACATTACATAAAGGTGTAAAACAACTGTTCGTCTTCCGTAAGAGATACTCAAAATGACGTGTCAGTCTGCATCGACGTAAAACTATGCGCACTGGGGTCTTCTTGTAACGTAAGAACTGCTGCTTTCCTTTATCTATTCAGTCCATACAATTAGTTTCTTTCACGTCAAAGTCAGTACGTTGACGTAACGCTTAACCTCTTCCGAACACCGGACATTGCGATGCATTATTATTTAATAATGCATTTATTCATCAAACGATCTGAATGGTATTAAAGAAAAAAACGTGCAGCCGCGGCACGTGGAAACATTAGTCCGACAAACGGCGCCTTAACGTTGCTTCATCAGCATCATTCTTCCGCGTAACGGAAGAACTTTCCGAAGAGCACACAGAAAATCCGGGTGGCAAACTTGAAAAGGCTGCGGCAGAGACTTTCTAAATCGTCGGCACGGATCTGTCTAACGACGAGGCGGATTAGCGTCACGTATAATTGAGCCGGCAGCACGCAAGGACGTCGAGAGCTCGTAAAGCTCAAGCGAGCGTAAAAATGGCGGCGCAGTTCGCGAGTCAGATGGCATCTGTGGCTACCGTCAAGAATTGAGACACGATTACATTATCTCCACCGTTACCTCTTTGCCATGCATCATCGACTACATCGATCGGTATTACGATTATTCGTGCAAGACGCCTGCCGTTACTATCCTACAGATGTCAAACTTGCGTAAACTCGATTACAATTATGTGTAACCGTTCTTTCGTTTCGCAAAAACGGCCACGAGAATTTTCCCTCTTTTGTTTTCCTTGTTTTACAAAGTAGTATGTACGTAAATACCCATGAGACTTTCAACGATGAAAGATATTTTACTGTTTTTGGCAGTAATCTACTTTTAGAAAGAGTAAATATCAGTTACTATTTATCAATTCTTTTGTAGACTGACTGTGGTTTTCAATGAATGCATGAACTATAGTTCAAAAGTTTGAAATTATATTTAATATTTATGATTTGTAAGATGAAATAGAATAAAAAATAACGAATTTCGATATTTTTAATGCATAGTCTGTCATTTAAGCCTAGAGGATACTTTTGACTCTACGATCGGTATAAATCATTCGGTAGAGAACGATTTGAATATTGTGCATAACTGTTTTGATGTACAGTTAAATCAATCTTAAGGGAATAAACATAGATCCTCTAGTTCAATGGTGATTAACCTCGACGTTCTGCAAGGTAGGAAACAGAAATGGCGGTGAACAGATTTTATGCTATTCATTTTGAGATTCTTTGAAAACTGAATAAAATCGCGAAAGACAATGATTTTCTTTTAACTTAGATATTTTGCAAACATACAAACGTGCAGTTTGTTTTACAAAGGAATTTTGGGAGAAAAAGTTTGAAGTGTTTAACAATAATTTTATACAAAATTATAGGAATACCACAGACATTTCAATCTTTTATGTAGAATTTAAAAATCTGGTGAATATTACCACTCTCACGAGTTACGTAGCTGCAAGTACACTTTGAAACTGTGTCAAAATGTTAAGTTTAATGATAGAGATGAGACCAAAAAGGAAGGAAGAGTAATAACTTCATTCTTGCACAGTGATGCACGCCGCGGCAATTATCTAATACATAGGGTAGCATAATTCTCTGCCGAGTGGCAAGTAAATGATCTTCTAGAAGCGTCTGCGTAATTATCGAATGATTAATCACATACGAATGACCTATGCTGCACAAAAACTTGCCCGTTTAAAAAGCTTTGTCGTTTCTTTATCATTAATCGCAAAAAGTTTTTCCCTGTGTTTTGATTGAATTTAGATCGTTGGCGTTCATTAGGTTTCCGTGTCGATCTTGTCCGGTTTTCCACTTCTTAATTTGTAATGAGACAAGAATTGTGTACTGGCTTCGTGACTGCTATACTAAGTTTGGTACGCGACAATTGAGAAACGAGTGAACCGCAATAGGCATGGAAAGTGTAATTAACTTACGAACAAATCTGGAAGGTGCATCGAAGTAATTAGCCGCTGCTTGTACCAAATTTGGTATCGATTTGTTGACATTGTGTTCTATGAAGTATTTCGTTCCTTCTTGCATATACTTCGAAATAGAAGAGAAGTTATCGACTTATTATAAAGAATTTGTGTGCCGATAATTTAGCAAAGCAAAAGCCTCGCTAACTTTCACTCTTATCCACGTGATCACCATTCCCCTCTCCAGCAGATCCATAGTCCTCCAGAGAAATTCCTTGCAGAGACAACTGCGTACAAAACATGAACCAAGTATTTAATTCACTTCAATCATTTTTTAATATGATGATTAAAAAAACTTTTATTAAAAACGGTCTACTCATTGAAAACTGGTTTTTTTCCAAAGAATTAAAATTATGCGATATATTAGCAACTTCGATTTGTTAAAGAAAGACTTAAAATTTCAGAGAATTGTTGTTTCTTAAATAAAAATTATAGAAACAACTTTTTTAAGTAAAATAATTGCTACACATTGCTACCACATTCGAGTCGTATGTTTCACATAAATAAAAATGTTTAGTTTCGATAGTTTCCCTGCTTCCTGTGAAACGTCTACAATGTGGGATTCATGAGTTTAATTATTTCCGGAGATTACATAATTAAAAAAACAATAAGAAAAAGTAAACAAAGTAAGCAGAATTAAGGAAATACGCTAAAGGAGTTTTGAGGAACTATGAACTACCAACTGCTCATTCACATGTTCCAGTTTCGTGCGATATTTCGCAATCGAACTTTTTTCTGTGGCGTTTCCCTCCCTCGTGATACCTTTGTTCGCTGCTGGAGACAGCAATTAACGCAATCCACCTAATTACGCAAGCGAAAGTGAGCAAATTCACTTTCGTATTCCTCAAAAATTACTAACTTTGAAATGAGAATATAGAACAAGGTAGTAGGACTATAGGAAAATAAAATACAAGGTAAACCTTATGAAAATATATACGTAAACTTTATTCTATTTCCGTGGGACATTCTGGTGTTTAGTTTTTGTCAATTAAGAAAATTAATTTTTTTACGGAAGTATTCTTTTCCATGTTTTCAGAAATAAGTTTTGCAGAAGAAACCTCTTAGTCATCAGAAGCATTTCCTTGTGCATTATTTTTATCTATGTTCTGTTGTTTCCTTGCCTTTTGTAATATATCATTTAAATGCTTTTTACCGAATCTCCTAAATTTAAAATTAGTCAAATATTTTAATTCACCATTCCACTTTCTTAACATATCGCACTGAGTTGTATTTAAAATATCAGGAATCTCTGGAATAAGAAAACAGTTCTACACATTTTCAATTTACAAATTTTCATAAATTTTTACCTATTCCACATGTGTTATATTCCTCTTGTTCTCGTTCTTTAGTCATTCTTAACACATCCTGTCTACTTGCATGTTGTCTATTTTTTCTTCCACCTATAGAATGCTTTATATTAATTTGTTCTAATTCTTCATCATTCCTTGCTATGTACCTATGAACCAGTCACACATTCATAAATATTTAGGTTTTAGATACTTAGCCTTTATTTACTTACGTTTCTAGTAATGTGGCAGTTAATTCTGGAGTATAAGGACAAACATCAGGTACCATATGTTCCTGAATCCATAGCATTTTCTCCCCTAGTAGATTTTGTTTTATCAAACCTCCTAATTTTGTTTTTTGTCTGTTTATGATTCTGAAACATTATTCATTATCTTTCTTTTTATAAAACCTTTCATAACTATATTAATCATAAAAAACTTAAACGGTTTAATATTAAGTTTATCTACTTTTTGGTTCTTTTTGTAATGGCAATAGATTTCCTACTATTTGGATGAGCAATCTTCTTTGCCTTTAAGTATTCTTTCTTTATTGCAGTGGACTGCAAAGACAAACATGATTAAACAACTGAAATTTACTGGTAAGTAGAAGAAAATTTTTGAACTGAACACATTAAATAAATAATTTTAATAAAAACTGATTAACACTGACCATGATTGTAGTTTTATGTATTTACAACAGCTAACCTTTCATGACATACATCAAAAACGTGTGATCCTGGGGGCACATGAAATTTTAAAAGGATACTGGCGTCATCTGGTGTCACGCAAGACAATTTCAAGAAAACTTCTTTACCATTAAATACAAAGCGGTTGATGCAATCGAAGTTACGTCAATGCAATCAAAAAGTCAAAGTTTTATTTACCTTTTTTTTCACACCGATCTTCAATGATCTTACAATTAATTTATATTTAAACATTTGAATATCTGTTTCCTTTACTTTAAGTGAAACTAATCTGAACATTGCTTAAAGTACAAAAGAATTGAAATCACTAAATGAAAAAAATTAATACGATCAGCACAGAATTAGTTTTTCGTTTAAAGTATATATTACACCAAATCAATATTAGAAGATGAAATATAAATTTAAGAAAAATTACGTGGACCTTATTTTCAGATTATATTAGAAATAATATTGAATACGAATACTACGAACCGCTGACCTTACTAACGGAGCACATGGCTTACTTACTTAAAATAGAGTAACCGGATTTTTAACAATTCATTACGAGATTAATTTTAAACGGTCCAACTTAACACAAGGCTATTTTTTAGGTAAAATTTCAAGAAGTATGATAATACTTTTTCTAATTAAAAATTAAAATTAACTCATTTTATCAGTTTCGGAAATAAATATTTATATGCACAAATTGTTATCGTGAAAATCGAAAACAATTACAAGATTCAAAGTCCGTCTTTTATGAATGAATTCGAAATCAGGAAAGTGATAATTTGATCCCCTCGCTCTAATTTTACACGCTTGCATCGAAGTTCATTTCAAACAAAATCATTGACGGCAACGACAAAAATGATTGTATTGGAATAAAAAATAATTAGTATAAAAATATACTAAATTCTTATTTGCCATTCAAGGAAAACGAAAATCTGAAAGTATTTACTAGAAAATGTAAATAAAAAGGGTTACTGCTATTAAGAAACATAATAAAAAAACACCATTAATTAAATTACTGTTTATGCTTATTTAAATTAATTAATGTATTACCTTCCTTTAAAAAATGATAATAAATATCTGTATACTTCTATATAAAATGTTTTACTCGCAAAAGTGTTAAATGAGGGTCGTGACTCGTGATTAATTTATAAAACATTCTTGATTTCACAATATACCAGAGTAAATGTCACTTTAGTTGACCAAGAATAATATTTTGGATTCACTGAAAAGGATGAAGATAAATAGTTGTACTGACTGACCTTCATGAGAAGGGAGTATTATAATCAGTATTGGATTTCCAGGTTGGTGAGGCAGTTGATTTGGGCCACGAGAGTACCTGAAATAGTTATTATTTCCATGACTTGGAATTGTGCTGGCGTAATTAGAAATCTAAACCCCATACAAGGGGTTTTCTCTATTCTAGAAGAAAACATGTAAAGCATTACGATTTTCTATAATAAAATTCTAGAAGGAATATTTATTAATTTTTATTTGTTTAAAACAAAAATGCATTATGTCATAAAAGAATTTTTAAATTTTATTGTTAATTATTTCTTGCTTTACTTAATTCCAATTAACTATAATATTTGAAAATGAAGTCTGTGTAGTTTTTAAATGATTATTCTATTAATAGAATGTCATCTAAAAAAATGAAATGCTTTTTGTATTCTACAAAAGTATTTCATCATTTCTTAACCCATTTTTCATACTTAAAAACGTATAAAATGAGGCTGCAAAAAATATTTGCTTCTTATCATTTTCAAAACTTTCCGACATTGTTAACATAGTCCATTCTATATTTTTCGCCTGTTTATATATGTCACCATGATTAAGCGTCACGTTAACCTATTACGAATGTTTATGTTTGTATTGAGATTGTATTAATGAAGGATTTTGTAACGGAATTTTTCGCAATTTTATATAACATTTATTGAGAAAAAAAATCCTTTCTGAAAGCTGAAAATGAGGATTAAAACATTTTTTATAATTTTACTTTTATTAACTTCACGAACCTGTGGAACAAGTTTCGGCAGAAAGAGGACTTCGAACTGTCGTAAAGATAATGAACAATTTTTAAGCAAAGTAGATCTTTGTGAGAACGACCAAAGTGCAACCTTGGATTATTATTATAATTACGACCCAACTGAATTTGGCATAGTACAGAAAATTCCGTATTTTAGTTCCTGTTCCCCTTGCAACACCATAGAAATTGATTTCTCGTCGGCTAGCATTAGATGTGGAATGTGTCTTGCAATTGCTGAAAAGGTTTATCCATTTTTATCTCGTTTGAACAAGTTTTAAAAATGCAATCTAACTTGTATGGAATGAAAAATTATATTAAATTATATTGAAATCTATAATGTAAGGTACTTCTGTATAATGGTAGATTGTTGCAAGAAAGATTGATGTATATTGATTTAAAATGTAAAATGCATAAATTGTAAGAATGATTTCAATATATTTTCAATATGTAACTATTTTACGAATTATTTTTCTGTTTGCTGTTAGATAAATCAAACTTTATTGGATGTCCATGAAATGATGTCACCAAGTGCATGTCTGGACGACACCGAAGTTGAGCTCTTCTTGAGAACCATTTGCGATCACGAATTTCAATAGTACGTTTATATAGTAAGCGCTCATACCAGTTCTAAGTAACAGTCAGTTCAATAATTAATTTAAAAAGAAAACATTGCACAGCTATCGTCTGCGAGAAGTTAACGGAAAGAAGTTCATTTGCGACGATTCGCCTGGTTCTATTTTGATTTCTACTTCAGCAGATGGACTTTGGGGAAAAGAGTAAGCAGCTATTTGAATTTAATAGAAATGTTTCCTTTCTCCTTAAATAACGAAATGTATTTTATAATTCGACACAGCTATCATTGTTCATTAATGAATTCAATTTTCAACAGACTGAGGGATCTATGTCATTATTATTTGGATGAAATTGGTGAGAATCAACTTTACGAACAATGGCAGAAATGGTGTAACGACGATGAAAACTCTCCTGACATCTCTAACGTTATGTGTCGGTAATAAGGACGAGATAATCAAACAAAAGGTACGATTCTGACTTTATCATTTTATAGAAGCGAAATGGGATTGCTGCGAGACTGCAGGAACATGGAGAATCTAGAGAAATATGAGCCTCCTTATAAGACATACAACACCAAAGTGAAAATTACTGCGACGTACGGCAAATATGGCAACCCCGAATGATACATTTCGCGTGAAAATGTGTAATCTGAAATGAGATCGTTTAGAAATCACATTGATATAAATGTTTGCTCATCTCTCACTTTATTTGTGTAATAGGTGTTTACTTTACAGTAAGAATTGCTAAATCACGGAACATTTTGTTACAGAATTATTACTTCTTCTAAATCTTCTACATATTCTGCATACTTGTTTATTGTAACTCCGAACCGGTTCCAATAATCTACGCTCAGTTGGACTTTGGTCCATTGGCTTCAGGCATGATAAACCTTTTTTAAACCATTTTACAAGGTAACTCAAGAATTACGCGTAAAAGATTTCAAGTGGTTCCAAAGTTCTCTCCTTTTACTGTCACGAGATCCAAAGCAGAGGCAATTTATCATGTTAAATCCAGTAAAAAACCGAGGATAATCGATCTATCCATTAGATATATCGATAAATCAAAAAAAGATCATTTCTCAGATCTTTAAGTAACGTCAATAGTGACTCTGCAATCAAATGTAATGTAGAAATGCAAGTCCCAAAATGATGGAAATTATCAAGATTTCTCTAATACCCGTTTACAGTCGTTGCAATTTTTTATGCTTGAATTACCATAAGTTATTCATGAAAGGGAAAAATTGTACTATGACTCGATTTGTCATTCTTCTCGACACTGTTGCACTTCGTTCGCGGTAATTCGAGAAAGGTCGATTTATTCAAACTGTTCTCTTTACGGCGATTATAGAATCGTGATCCGATGCGGGAACAATCGATGATTCTACGTAAATGACCTGTCCCATCCTTGTTTCTCTTCCTAGGTCGTAAAATTCTAGGCAAAATTCGTAAATCGTGTGCATAAATGGAAGAAGAAGAATCCATAACGAAGCATTCGTTCGTTTTCTTTGAATCGAATTGCATCTCGTTAGTGTGATGCACGTGACTCAGCTTTTTACGATGCGAATGCAAGTGTAAATGGTGGAACTGCGAAAAAGAAGGTAACTGCGGCAAGTGGGGTAGATGGGGTAAGTGAGACAGATTCGGCATCAGATGACGCTGCCGCATCCCCCGTATTATAGTGTCCTTCATTTGACGTCTCTTGTTCCATATCCTCTCGGCGATCCAGATCGAAACCGCTGTCACGCCACCGGCGATCAAGATGAAGAAGGCAGAATAAACGTCAGCCAACCTGGCACTGTGGAAAGTGGTCGGCGATTTGCACTGCGGCATTTCCGGTAGCATTCGTTCCGTGATTCGATCCAAGACACCACGTTCTCGTATTCTCAAGATACTGAAAGTTAAGTCTCTTAATTTGTCTCTTAATTAAGTCTCTTCATTTGTTGCCTGTTGCCGAATTTTCTACGATGTTTCTACGATTATTAGATCTTCTTCAACTTTGCCAAACCAATTTTACTGTAATCTTTCAATTTCTCTTAACTAAATACTATTGTCTTTAGGAAACATTCGTCGAGTTTGAAAAAGTACAAAAAAAAGTTAGTAACGTGTGCTTGTAGTCCGTGAATATTACTTTTACTTGTACAATGAAACTACAAGCTGTAACAGAATTTAACGTATTACCGTAATTAACTCGAACGATATAACTTTCGTTGAAAATCATTTCGTAGGTTAAAAAGTTTCGTTGTTAAGTGAATTAATGACTACGTAAAAATGAGGAACTTTTCGGTTATTTAATATCATTTACCTACTTTAAATTAATAATCTTTTTGTAGGGGCAGGAATTGGCCATCGGTAAAGCCACCATCGTGAAGGTTTGAGGAAGAGGTAATTCCTTCAAAGTGCATCGTTCTTGTATTAACGTTGTTCTGAGCGCACGTCGCGCGAGACTGGCGCTCACGAAGAAACCGTATTGGCCCTGTACTGCTTTCATTAGACCGGAAGTGATGTCTAATCCAGACTCTCGATTGTCGAAGGCTCTTATGTAAAGCTCGCGAAGATTGCTATCGTTTACATTCTGAGAATAAACAAACAAAAGAAAAAACAAAACAGAAAAATCGTTCGACGTAAAAAATAAATTGTAAAAACGTTGTAAATTTTTATTTCTTCAATAGGAAGCTTACGCGAATATACTCGTCCTCGGTTATGCTGTACCCCAACTTAAAGTTGTGTGACAAAAGATCGGTGATCGACTTAATGCCACTCGCTTGAACCGATAATATAGAGGTAATAAAGCCAGCGTAAGCATTGTACATTACCAAAGCGAAGATCAGACTAAACAACAAAACAGTTTTGCCTGACGGATTGCGAGGAGTCCACGGAGAACCTGCACTTACAATAGTTATATAGTTTAATAGTAATTATAACTTCAATTATTAACGAAATATAATGTGCTTCATTAAGAATTTATAAAATCTTCAGTAATCATTTATTATGTATCAATTAATAATTCAATTGATATTCATTAAAATCGTAATAATATCTAGCGTTTATATTTTAGCACAGTAATTGAATAATAGAACAATCCATAAATATTCTTATCTTTATTAAGAACCTTGCATGCACATTATGCTAATGCACCAGAGAGCAGCTTCTCCAATACCAACGCGTTTTTCCTCCTCGTAATGGAGAACAGTTTTCGCGGCATAGATAATCAGTCCCATCGCGAATAAAATGGCGACATACGTAGAAGCTACGCATCCCAGTAGACAGTTGTCAAACGGTTGGCGAAATATGTCTCTCATGGTTCCACTCTCCAATGGATGATAATAAATATTCCTCCTGTTCAGACATAATATTTTGCATACAGAGCGTTCTGTATTGTGCAAAAAATTCTTATTACATCTTTCCCTATTCATTAAACCGATCATAACAGTTATTAGACACGTAATGACTTATGAGACTTGTCACAAGTTGTCTTTTGACCTACTGTCATTCAACTATTTCAGTGACATCCACGAACATTGCGAACACGTTGTTCAGTTGTTTAACAGTCAGATAAATCGTTTCAAAATGAAAAATTAGTATTGTTTACATATAGCGAATCAGAGGATGGCTGAACGTCATCTCCGCTTGTCGTTCTTCGTTAACGGTTATGTATCCTAGCCCTATATCAACAACTCCGGTAACGACATCGCCAAGAAGATTGCCCCAAACTTTGTTGTTGAGAGTTCCTAGTTTATCGTGGGACACTAATTCTATGCTACAAAGACATTTGTGATTAGTATAACTTTTTAACGTTATAATTTATAATAAATCAAAACGGAAAATCATATTGTTTCAAAATCATAGTAAATACTATTCAATGATTTCAAAATAAATCGTTTAAATTCTCTTTATCGTACTCCATTAGATGTTTACCTTGCGTTAACGCTGCTCGTGACAAAGCTCGCGAAGTCAAGAAGCGGCAAGATATCGTTCGCTTCCAACTGATCAGTAACATCCATCTGGCCATCGATTGTTCCATTCAACACCCCGAAGACAATCGGCATCCCTTTGAAGTCGTTTCTAAGCTTGACGCTTGTCGGGTTTTGCAACGACCAAGAATGCGGGTTCCAGGAACCAAGAAAATTTGTCATCAGACTGGTGTTGTCCGAATGCCGGATTTTGTATACATGGACAAAGTAGAAGACCACCGTTCGGTTCTCCAAGATGGCGTAGTTCAAATTTATCGACGCGTTTTCGACAGGTTGTTTCACAGGAGGCTCTCGATATTGAAAGTGACTCTCATAGCTTCGTAAACAGCAATGTGACCTTAAAAATGTAACGTAGAATCTCTAAATAAACGATTTTCATTCTGTATTTATAAGATTTTAATGATTTAAAGAGAAAGTTTCAGTTTTGTCCTTCAATATTTAATTTTGATTCGTTTATTCTTCTATCCAAAGTCTTCCTCAACTATACGTCACAACCAATAGGTTACTCCGATTACAAATTATTGTAATTATTTATAAATGTATAAAATTGATATCCTATAAAGTGATCTATAAACGTATAAACGTATAAACGTATTCTAAGTAATTAATCGCACTTTTTATTCGAATCGATGTTTCACTCCATGCAGTGATCGATAATGATTAAACATAGCATGTGTCAAATTTATTTTGGCAGACATGATCACCTGTTCGAATACGTTTGTGATAATTTGTGAATCGCAGAATACGATAAAGATGATGTAGCAATGACCACGTCGCTGTCGATGCCAATATTCAAATGCCGGAGTACTGAATCTATAGTTGCGTCGGTGTTTCTTGTTGTTATCATTAGCCAGGAGATGTAATAGTTGAACAGAAATTTCTGAGAGGCCTGCGATAGGACATGATAAATATTATTAATTTATGTCGCATTAACTGCAATTGATATGCTGATATTTGAAATTTCCATTATATTTTCCATTTCATTAGTTTTAATTGCATCAATTACTGTATCAAGATTTATAACCGTGCAATTTACTTATCGCTCGTAAAATCACTTTTGCTTGATAAATATCGCACATATTACAGCACTTAAGTGTTACGGTGTAATCGTAGCAAAACAGCCGCCATATGTAAATGAAGGCAACTGTCCGTGATATTGAACATGAGAGTTCTTTATACGTGTTCTTCTTAGCATATGTTTATTACCACGTGTAAAACATTCTCAGGAGAGGTGAGATTGAGACTATCCAATAAGACAATGGATCCGATTCGATGTTTCCGAATAATAAGGGCGTCTGGTATATTTGGATTGATGGCTGACTGAATTGACACGCTGATACCTGTTTCAGCGAGGCACGCAAACAAAGGTCTTGCGTAGGCGAATACACAATCTAAGGAAATAAGAAGCAAATTCAGTTCACAGGCTTTGGAAAATATTTCTTGCGTGATTCATCGTGCATATTTCACTACACAACCAAGGTATAACGTGACAATGCATAAATGCAATTTCGCACTAGAGAACGATGTATACATCCTAAGCTACGCATCACGTTACTTAATATTAATGACACTAAGTCAAGGATCTTCCTTTGTCTTCTGATTATTTTCATTTTCATCAGAAATGTGACTTTGGGACTAATGACATTCCCAGACTTTGAATGCGCTGTTTTATTTCGAGATTAATTAATTAACGACCGACTTTCAGTTGGCGCATTGAATAAAGAAAAATGGAAATGGGGTACGAATTCCTGCTTATATATCAAAACGATTTCAATTTAATAATACACATCCACGAAAAATTACAAA
Source organism: Nomia melanderi (assembly GCF_051020985.1). Taxonomy (NCBI): domain Eukaryota; kingdom Metazoa; phylum Arthropoda; class Insecta; order Hymenoptera; family Halictidae; genus Nomia; species Nomia melanderi. The sequence continues at coordinate 10,110,692 of NC_135007.1, forward strand.
GAAAATCCATGAATTTAAATATTCTGAACATGGGCGTCCATTGATTATTAATTAAATTCACAATGATGTTTAGTGTCACAGGAGATCTCTCAACACCTTGCATGTGGGCTACTTTGTTGATTCGCCGCGGACAATGTGTAACAATTTGACTGATTTCGGAAAATATTACTAATGGCTGCTCTAATTGGCAATATAATGTACTATTCATTTGATATTTTTTAATAACTCACTTACATCACGTACTCAAGTACATCGTTTCTTACCATAAATATAATATTTGATCGTTTACAAGATAGGCAAAAAGAATAGAAAATAAAATGATGCAGCCAATCGTTTTATAATTTTAGTTTTATAATTTTCTTTCGAAAACTTATATAACATTGAATATATGAATGCACAAGCTCATTTCCCTATTCATGCTTTTATTTCTAACAATACAGGTTGAGCAAATGCAAATATTCATTAATATAACATTTACAATTCTTACCTAAGGAGCTTAGATTGTCGAATAGTACTATTTGATTCCATGATCTTAACTTCGAGAATTCCAGTATCAGTTGTAAAGTTAAAGGTGATGGTAAAATACAAGTGCTCGTCACCACGGAGAATGTGGTCATTACAAGAAAGATGATTTTCATTTTTCTACTGAAAAATGTCAGGTATAGAAAACTCAATTTTCTATATTTAATTAAAATTCTTCAAGTAATTGGAGAAATACTACTTTAAGTAATATTTCTTTATTATAACGGAAATAGGAAATAGTTTGTTCTACTTGTGTTGACATCAACCGTTCTTAATGAAAACGGCTTCGTTCAACGAAAGATTTTAACAAAATCACAGAAAAAGCACGAGTACCGTATAAACATCCTACAAGGAGCATTGCAATACTTTGAATCAACCTCTCGAATGTCAGTCAGTAGTAACCGGAAACGCAATCCGTTCCAGTTCTTCACTGATGCCCGCACGAAACACGAAACGCCTTAGACAGCGATCGAATATAGACTGATGACCATCTCGTAGGGCTTTTCCGATTCGTTCTTGCTTCAACGCATGCGAAAGAAATTGCTTTCCAGATAGAGATCGTAGAACATCCTTTTTTCCAATTCCCTTGAGTGAATTAAGTACTGCATACAATGTCAGACCTCGCTAATGACCGACCAATTTCCCTTAAGAGACATAACGGCTATTTTCTGATAAATGGCGAATTTCAATTCATTGCGATATCGCTGATAGATACTTTTCTGGGAGAAAGAGTGTCGAAAATCGTGCTAGTAGATTATGTGTCCATTTAAAGGAAACCGTGATTCAGAACATACAATGTTCAGCGTTGAGTTTGAAAATATTTTGTAAAGTTTCATTCGTGTATAATGTGTTTTAGAGTGTTAACCAGCAGTACCGTTTGAATGGGGATAATTCCGTCTTTAGATTATTGAGAAGGGAACATACAATGAAATGTTTGAATTAAGTTTGAAAAGTCAAAAGCTCGTGCATTTGGCAGATTGTAGACAGAAAATGTTGAACTCCATTATTTCCTTTGTCTATGTGCCATCTGTATTTAATCAAAACAGAACGATATAAATGCATATCAGTTGGACAAGTAATCGCGTATAATTTTCTTGACAATGAGATCTGACATGGAACAAACTTATTTCATATTTTCAATCAACTTTTTCATGTAAAATGAGACCTCTATTAAACTGTTAGTTAACGGACATGCTGCGTAATTTTTATGAACTGTGAAGTGGTGTTGCGTTACTTGTTAAGAAAAATTGACACACCGATTGTATTGACATTTGTACATAATACCTGTAAATGAGGACAATGGTGTGTCGATAGTAGTGCTTACTTCGTGATGACAGAAAATCGATAGAATTGATGCAATCGATACGAAAAGAATCGTTGTTACTTGTGGAAGTTTGCGCTGAGAGTTCAACTACAACTGATACTAATATTTTATTAGTCTTGAATTATAGAAGTATTGACTAATTTATGAAATTATTTCGGATAACAAAAATTCATTCATGTTTCATTTTTACTCATAAATAAGAAAATTCTCAGTGATCGTTTTGGTCATTAGATAGTAAACGTCGACTGAATGTAAGTACATAATAAAATTCTTATGATCCGAATGCACTAAACTTTGTTTATTGAATGCTTCTTTATCATTTTTGTAGACAGATTATATATGTCTGACATTTTATGTACCAAATGAGATACTTCAAAAAAGGCATTATCACGTTAATCCTCAGACTGATTTAACACCTACCTTTAGATCAAATTACATATGTAAATCATCCGTTCGGTTTTATTCGATTACAATTATGTATCTGTATATCACATTTTATCTTATTGGTGCAATGATACGAACTGAAAAATTGGACTTTGTATTTTAAATTCAATATGATACAGTAAGATGGAATGATGTGCAATATATCATCAGAGATAATCTTTAAATCAATTCACAGAATAGATTTTTTGATAAAAATAGAGATACACAAGAATAAAAATGCATGGAATGCCAGAGGCGAGAATGCTGATACAATACACAATACAAATCTTATAAACATAATATTGAGTCACATGTATTATAGCTTTCGGAAAAATAATTTTTATTGTTAGATATTTAATTAATTTCATTGCTTCATGATATTTATGAATAAATATACGTAATATCATTGATGTTATACGTAGAAAATGTATTAATAGCGGAACTACTCCTGCGACTGCATGGCCGACTGAAGGTAAAGGAGGATACCTATGGAAACAATTGAATAATCTTATAAAAAATGGGAATATACCCAAATCGCAAAAAATAGTACCCTCAAATAATTCGTAAGTAAAGGTACTGATCATCTTACTCGGAAGTATGCCCCTTCCAAGAATAAAAAATCATTGAAACAATATGCATATGCAATATGCATAAACATTCTTGTTATTTGACTTGGAAGAAAGGAAAGGTGTCACGCGATTAATAAGACTAATCGCCTTTGAGAAGAAGGAAGTAAAATATTGATAAATGATATAAATTTCAGAAATACATTTTATACAGTCTTACCATTCATATTACAAAATAAAGAGTAAAAAAAAAGGTTACAACAAAACGTCAATTCATCGTCAAATAAAAATCCTACAAATTCAGCTGAGAATTACAAAATTCTGTTATCTTGGAAGCACCATTTCAAAACTGCGCAGTAAAACATTATTCCTCCTACATTGCCGTTCACAATAAAAAACGATTTATCGAACACATTATTTTCAATAATAAAAGAATAAAATAACAAGAAATCTATGTTTCACCCTTCCTCGTATGAGATCATACCGATAAAATAATACTAAAAAGTGAATTTCAATCAACATCTATCGAAATCTACATTTTCCTTTCATTTACTCTCTAATTAAGATACCCAATAAAAGATACAGGTTTCCTTGAAATTTCATGTTCCCGATTATACGCCGTCTAGCCACCTCAAAACAATAATGCGCGTATCTGACACGTTGGAACGGCGTGAAAAAAAAACCGAGGACGGGAGAACCGCTCCGAGCGCTACGACGCGTTTCCTTCGCTGAAGATCACGTAGGCCTCTATCTATGGCGGGTCATCGCAGGATCAAATTAGACGCCGTGTCGTGGCGCCACCGGTGTTTCCGCCGGCGTCGAAGCGCGCCGCCGCGACGACTCGTGTTTGTCGGCACTAGTATTTAGCTCTAGCCGCGTGGTGCCGGCATTTCAGTCTTGGTCGGCTGTCAGCTCATCGCATCGCTCGATTCTCAACGGGAGGGGTTAATTCCGCTGAAAGACACCAGTACCCAGAGCAAGAAACACGTTGTTTCACCGTTGATTCGTTACTGCGCGGTTTTCTCCAGTGGTTGGTTGCATTTTGTGCGCGGCATTAACAGCGGTGGTACGCGTCCAATAAAGGTTAACCGGCAGGGGTTGACGAGGGTGAGAACAGAAGAGGTAAGCATTTTTTTTTTGTTTTCACACCCCACGGTACTCGGGACGTAGTATTCGCGAGCAGTCACCCGTCGACTGTTCGAGGAGTCCTTTGAAAAAGAATAGGAACCCGTGGCAACCGAAAGGAGACGATATTCGTGTAAATTTACCTTAGCCATGCGTTGAACGCGATCCAAGTATTCGTGGATTTTTTAATTCGTCCGTATCTGATTTTTCTGGCAGCAAGTCAGCTGGGAACGGTTTGTTCGTAGTTCAATGTCGCTTCTATTTTTCGTCACGTAGCGACACATCTGCGCCGCGTGGTCGAGTCTGCGGACAACTAGGTTTAGGGTCGCCGTGTACCGTACAATATTGTTATGTCGATCAAATTCGTGGGCAGGAACGATCGTGCAATTGGCAATGTCGTTTCGGGACGGAGATTATACTTTCTCGCATTTCGTTTTCGATCTTGTTGTATATGTTCGTGAATACAAGAGGAATATTTTTTTCTGTCGGCGACGAGGACACGTTTAAGGTGAGTCGCCTCGTTGCTCGAGGCTCGTTTTCGATTGACACGTGCGTACTTTGGTTAATATCGGTTACATAAACTGCAATGAAGGAAGGGAAAATCTATACAGATAAATGGGGAAAGGAAGAGAATAGTTGTTCCGCGTGTTCGTTAAATGATATAACTTAAGAAAATTCAACGTCCGCAAGCAAAACGTAATTTGTCGTGTGCACGGTACTAACGAGCAGTTACGTGCTGGATCAGCCGGTGTCCGCTGACGCTCGGCGCGCACGTTGGTCCCTCTTCATTTGCGTGACGATAACAAAATTTGCGATGACCAGCAAAATTAGTCAAGTTTTCTATCGGCCGTTCCTTCTTTATTTATAGACCTTACCTATTGTCCCGGTCGTGTTACAATTATAACGTCCTTCGCCTAATTCGCTATGCGTACATTTTTGTTCGTAACGGGAGCAACTTTATTCGGAACAACAAATAATTAAAAATATCAAATTATACATCTGCTACTGAATTTTCGATGCGCGACTGCGAATTCCGTTTATTTTATTTGTATAAGATGACAATTTTGTAATATTGTTTTAGAGATATTTTTGAAAATTGTATTTTATTCATTTCGTTGAAGTTGTATCTGAAACAGAATATGTGGTAGTGAAAATTTGTAGTTTTAACTTTTGGATGGAGCGGTGCCTAGAATCATTCAAATTCTTGGTTATCAGATTTCATAAATATTTGTTTAAGCGCACTTCTTATTAAATCGAATATAATCATCTGATAACTGAAGATAACTATAAGAACATTTCAATGAAGATTGATCTAGGTGGCATCGTCCAGAGGTTAAATGCTAGAGGTTAGTGCTATCTGGAATTATTTGGGAAACTATTCTTAAACATTGTATTTAACTATCAAACGAAGTAGAAAATTACTATACAGGAAGGTAGGTAGCGAAGCAGTTGGATTTTCTATACTAACAATCATATTCGAGTAATTTTACGTACCGGTATTTATAAACCAATAAACATTTTCCATAGCCATCGATTTACTCAAATCGAAGTAAATTTCGGATTTACTCGAAACGGAGGAAACCTAATTACCTTTTACGCATTATAATAAGCTAAACGAAATTTAATGTGCCTCTTATTTCATTAAAATTCCATTAGACTACATACGAAACATTTACGTGTACAAAATCAAAAATCGATAATGTAAAATCTAAAACAGTAAGCATTAATTTGCTGAGAAACGTTCTGGAACATCGTTGAAGCTTGCCGACAAAAGGCAAAGCGGAACGTATGTGAATTCGGTCTAGCATTTCACAGTGTCGCACCTGTTGATTTATTTGAAAACATTTCTGCGACCGTTTGTCGTTGATAGAGATAGAAATTTAATCGTTAGTTCTCAGCAAGTCAATTTTCAACGCGTTTCCACGTCGGAGATTCTCTACTACTCATTACGATACACCGTTACTGCATCGCGATTACTGTTACACCATCTAGATTGAGAGAAATTGACCAACGCATCGCTCAAATCACGAACACCACTCTAGAACAGCTTCGCTGCTGTGATACTGCGTATCCGATGCACAACAGGCTATCAGTTGACGAAGAATTAAGCTCTATACTCGTCACCTGCTAAAGTAAATTATCCCTAGTTATCACGTCAACGTCGTTGAAATATGAAAACCGAATTGAAAGTGCTTTGTCTCTATAAACACAAGTTCTAGGAACGACCAATGCGACCATGGGGACTAGACACAATTTTCTTATTGATCTGGGTGCTCCCTTCTTTAATGCGTTTACGCTTTTTGCGTATCTCCGTATACGTGCGCAATTCCGAGTAAACAACGATTTTACCATTCTTTTCTTTTATCAAAGGTACAGCTGAATATAATGGAATTTTGTATCGGACAATATATTTTTAAACTTGTTTATGTAGCCCTGTGTTGTCTTAGTCACAAGGTAAATGTTATTGAAGTTCGGTTAGAATGTGATACGTGATTCGTCTTACTCACTTAATACTGGACCTTTTGACACTCATTCCTTTGCGATTTTTACGGACTTCCTTAACACGTTCGCTACCAGCGTTTGTTTCGGTGGCGATCCTCTGAATTATAATATTTTATTCAATTCAATAAATCTTCTAAACGAACTACCGAAACAAATGAAGCTAAAACGAGTCATTGAATCCCTAAATGTAATTTCGTAGCTTATAACTTTAACTAACTATATCTATAGGATAAATTTCATTTTCTTTATATAAAATATAGAACTGCGACCGTCACAAATATGTGCCGCTGTTAGCGAACGTGTTAAATGGATAGAATTTGGATCTCGTCGACACATTTACTTACGAGAAACTAAAAAAGTTTTGAACGCATAAAATTTTTAAATTACCCGAACGACGGAAAAAGATAAAACACCTCTAAATCGAACTTACAATATTCGTTGTTCCCAAATCACCTGTGCACAGATTTAAAGGAATTTCGTAACATCGTTCTACATTAATAACAATAAAAAACATTCACCGAATAATGTTAAATGGTAAAACTGCGCGTATAATGGGGTCAGTAAAAAAAGGTGCACTTGTAAAAAGAGAATCATAAATTTTCGTGCTGATTAGTAACTGTTCTCATTTGCAACGGTTACCAGGTATTACCAGCTGGTAAATATGTGTATATGATAGTTGTGCATCTTGATACATTGAACGTTTTCGGAGATCGACACAAATCTCACGATGTTCGACTAATTCGCAATGCGTCATTTGCAAGTTCTGCCGCGGCACGATATGAGGGTGTAATAGCACACCGGAAATGTCGATTCAATTAAGGTCGATTACTGGCACCGGATCTATCCAGCCTCGCTGAGCAATGTGTCGTTCGAGGGAAAATATGTTTTGCGCATAGAAAATTGATATGAAAATTATTTGAAAAAATTCCCTCGTCAGGTAAATATACTCAATTTTCCGCAATAGTGTACCTGGATACATGAAATCACGAATTCCTCGGTGAAACGCGTTGAAATTTGCAAGATAGAATAGAAATTAATCTTTTTAATTGCACCGCAAAATCGGGTCTAGAATCGTACAAACATATTTGTTTTATTTACTTACCAGAACACTGTATTCTAATCGAATGTATAGTTGCGTCAACTTTTAAGTTCGTTCCCCAAACGCACAAGATTCTTTACAATTCGATGTACCATGGTTTAGTGAAATGTAATTCTAAGTTCCCGCGATGACCTGATTAAGTCACGTCACTGGCACGGTTAGCTAACAACCACTTTCTCGATTGCCAAAACCTCTCCCCTCTCAAATAGTATTATCTAGCAGCGTATTTTTTCTTCGCCCGATCCTTACGGAAAATAGTGTTTCAAAGTGGTTTAACATGTCAACCTAGGAAGCGTATTACTATAAATTGACTAGTTAACGAGCGCTTCCTGAATATCATGACGATAACGCGCAAATATTTACGCACGCGTGAGTTAGCCTTGAACGGCAATACCGGACAATGTTGTTCTTTTAAAAGCAGTACATTGCTCGAAAGTCAATTCATTTCGCTGGATGTTAACACATAGATTCGAAGTTTTCTAACGCATCACGAGTATTACTCCTCAATTTATATGTATCTGTTACAATTAATGACAAATGTTGTAAATTTATTAATTAAGTCAATCGATTGACAAATTGAAATCATTACTTTATCGAAACATTAAGTCGTGCACCCATATAGAAATAAAAAATGACTGCTATAATCGATAATCTAATCACGCGAATCATATATCCAGCATCATTGGTTGGTGATTCGCTTTGATTACTAATGTTTACGATCCGAACATAAGGGACTTTAATCTTGGAAGTGACCGTGGGATTTATTATTCCAACGATAGGATAACGAGAGGTAGCACGCTGGTACGAACATTTTATCGGATCGATTATTTTTGATCGATCGCGTGTTGTATCTTTCTTCTCCACTTTGTCATTAAAATTATACCAATATCCGATTAATTTTGAATCACCAGATACGTTCTGTTCGTCACAGCATAATCACGTGATAATGATGCCACTCGGTCTTGGTTCGTCTATATATGTACAAACGCATCGCGCGATATTCCGTCGACGATACCTTTCTCCTGCACTTTCGATCGAAAGTGCTTTCGCGTCTAGACGCCCCTTGCAGATCTTCTGCTACCAGTTTGTTACACCGCCTTACCGCACAAAGAAACTTAAATTCCTCGCTCTATATACACTCCGTTGTCCGTGAGTCCGCGGACATTTCCACGGGCGCAGGTGGAACAACAGCGGATTATACTCGTAAAATTTCATGAATGGCAATGTTAAAGAATATTTCATGAATTTCTCGCATTACCGTGCCAATCTAATTACCCGGTTTGAATAGATTTAAACGTTGACTAAACGGTAGTAAACGTTGATTATGTTTAATCTTAATCAAGATTAGTAGATTGTTCGCAGTGGATTGCGCAATTGATTCTCGATTCAATTTTGCTTTAGGTCCTTTTTATTATTATTTGTTGTAGTTTTTCTATAAATTGTTAGCATTTTATTATGTTATTTATATAATTTTATTATTTATAGTAATTTCTTTTTGTTTCTTGGTATGCTCTTCGTTTGATTCATGATTCTCTTTAAAACAATTTGGTAAGACGTTGGATGTATGTCAGTTACCGATAGCGACGTATGTATAAAAGTGTATATCTATTACGACAAGACTTTTAGGCTTGAAATTTCATAATACTCGTCCGTTATCCACGTGTTCTTCTTGGAGTTCACGGGATCCACATTTTTTTAAGCGCTAAAAGGCAATTTGTAGAATTTGTAGAATTAATTCAATGCGACTCGATATTACGAAGATCATTTTTCAGCGAAAAGTTGGGGATTGCGAGAAGTTCATTACGAGATGGTTGCTAATGGATGCGAGCAAAATGATAGCGCGAACCTTGTAGCGAGAGGATCCTGCATTAGAACTTTTTTAAGTAGTTCAGAGGAAATTGGATCATCAGCAGTCCCACGCTTTTAAAAGCTCGACTTTTTCATAGCTATGTCTCATTCTTTTGAACTTGAAGAATATACTGATAACGCGTAACGATTTCGTCGATCTTTTAATACAACTCCAATAAAGAATATAGATCCACAAGGAATACAAATTAACAAATAAATTCCGATTATAATTTTTATTTGCTTCTTCTTTCCCGCAATTTCTGAAAGTTACAAACTTATCTCTGTCAAGCGTAAATAAGTGGATCAATGTAACCATTTACAAGCTCCAGTGTTAGTCTATTTTCTTAAAAATATTAAGAAAACTTATCCTCGCATTTGTCAAAAAAAAAATTACGAAGTCAATCGTCCCGACTGATCGTTCAGTTATATAAGTTTTGAGCATTCCTTGGTTTTAAGAATTCCATTTACGCTTTCATTTATTCCGAATTTGTGCTCAACGTTTCGAAGAACTTCAAGTTCGAAAAACCGTCAACTCTCGACAGCGTGACCACGTGTTGCACTCTTGGTCTGGCGTTTAGAAAACCTGCGTCCCGGTTATGATTTAATTTAATATTTTAATCAAGGTAATATCACCGTTCGTAATACACGTGAGTGTTACGAAGACAGGAAGGAAGGGAGAATAATTTTCTCGTGTTGTTCCACTATCGTTGATTACCATTTTCCATTAAGCGATGACATTCATTATCCGTCCGAAACAAATTATTCTAATTCAAGCAGCCGGGCATTAAAGGAAGTTAAATAGCCGGATTTGAATATAACCGTTAAAAGCACGTGATTTTCGTTCGAGTTATTCACATTTTCGTAAATTAATCGGAGTTTTTCATTTGTTCTGCTGTTCAATCATTCGAACTGTGTATTTGATTATCGATTATCATTTTTTACTGTATATATAATGTATTAATTGCTTTTTTATCAAACTGAAAGTAGATCTATATTTTCATTAATTTAAGGCAATCATTCAATTTCAATAATTTCTGTAATAAACTTTCATGTACTGCAGTTGCGTTGAATTCTAGCCTAGTTACTATGATTTTATGCAATCAGAAAGTAAATACTAGTCATCTCTCCTGGAAGTCGCACAAGTGTTTTATTCTTCAACGGATTATCATATTTAATAAAAGCAAAAGATAAGAAAACATTGTATACAAGCTGTGTCATGAAAAACGTTCGAAAGTAAACTAGTTTATTATATAACAATACTATGCTAAGCAATTGAAAGAAAAGTATTCATTGCATAAGTAATAATATTCATTGTGCTCTATCCTTAACCATAGAATAATAATATGTTATCATCTATGACACTGTCAATTGTTCAGCTTGAATTTAGATCCATAATGAATCTTCCTGCTCACTGTAAACAATTAAAATGTTTTAAAATGTAATGCAACTGCTATATTAAGTGATTGTGTATTAAAATTTTCTAATATGAGCCATTGATTGATTGATAGTACGTTTTATGCACGGAAGCATCGTGTTATTGTTTTATAATTAATATTCTTTTTTTTCACGGACATATCCTCATTTATTGAATATGTAATCATCGGATCAATCTTGCGCACGACATCCTCGGAGACTCTTTTTCATACAATATACGTAATCTACCGGTGACGTAATACCGGTTTTCACTTTCCAAATTAACGTCCGGCCGACTGAGAGTCGCTGGTTCACGTAATATGCGAACAAGGAAGCGAGTTCAAGGGATCTCGCGATCCTCGTGTAGCATGTGGAATCTGGTTTTAGCGGACGCACACGTGGTTTATTTGCATACATGCATGCGCATTGAAAACAATTGCTGTACAAGTTCTATCATTTCTCAAACTCTGAATACGATCACAATAACAATTTTTTTGTTGTGTGTATTATTGTACTCATTGATTACATAGCGACCCTTTGCGATCTCAGTTTTTCGATATTAATCATTAAGATACTTGAGAAACGGGAAACAAAGCTGGTGTGAAGTAAAATAGTACACAATTAATGATTAATACAAATTTTAATTCTCATATTTTTGTCTTTAATTACAGAATGAATAATAATAAATTAAGAGTGTCTAGAAATTAAAATTAATCGGGAAATCAAACTAATAAAGAATCAAACGACAAATGTTGAGATATATTTTGCTGATCCTCAATTGTTAATTTACGAGTAATTACCAGTACGTACTGATGCTTCGAAACATACAAAAATCTTCTTTGCAAATTTTAAATAAAGGGCAGTTATTCACGCTTTAAAAACATTTTCGTTATAATTCATTGCGAACCGCGAGAGACTTATTTTATTCAAACATAGCACGTTGAATAGTTAAAGAGAAATTCTCGAATTTTTTTCAGTCTGAATTCTTGCGACTGATGCCGTTTAAAGGTTTCGGCATGTAAATTTACATGGCTCGTGTTGTCTCACGATTTGAATCATCCTGTAAACGGTTTAATCTTTTGTTTAATCTACCATTGCGGGTACCAGTATTTCGAAATAAAACAGCAACAGATAATTGTTAAGTTTATTCATTTGCTGTTGCCAATAATACTGTCATTAATAATCTGGTCGTACATTAATAATACATTTTATCAGCGTATAAATCATTTCAAAAGATAGACATCTCTTTCATTAAGCATAGAACATACATTCTTCTTCATTTAAATATGTATGTAATATACGATTGGCTCATAAAAAACCGATTACAATTTATGCAAAAACCGTTGAACTATTACTTCCCACAAAAATTTATTAAATCATTGAATGAGTAAAAAATGCATTAAATTTAATGGGACACAGTCACTGTTATTATTGTACTGGTATTATTTATTATTTCTATTACATGCATGTATTTAAAATGTAATTTGCAACAAATAGTGACAAGCGCCACGTACTCTTGATATTTCCTTGCATGTTTCTTGCACATAATGAATCCATTCTTATAAACTGTATTATTTGCATAACCCGATTGTTATGACACACAATATATTACTGGCGCAATTGCTTCGCGTTTTTTGTCGTAACTAACTTCTATTTCCTTCATAAAAATTCCATTCCTCTGTTTGAATATTCTTTAACTAATTGGTCAACATGAAATTCTAAGCTTTTAATGTCAGTTCTGCATAGATCCTCCTCCATCTATGTTTCTTCAGCTGCAAACGCGCTTCGATTAAAAATCTTAGTTCTAATCTGAATTTTAAATTTAAACTTTGAAGCTTTACAGCTTTTCCGGTCGAATGATAATTATCATGTCATTAGCAGGCCGATAAGAGATTCCAGGTCAACCACTCGAATCGTATTTCGTTCTACATTCATAAAACATCAACAAAATGTCTTTCGATGTTTCCTTTACAATTTTTTCTGTAAAACTTCTCCCGGTCATAAAATAAATGATTAGAAGACGTTACTAAAGATAAGTGTCGCTAAAAAATGTACTGCCAATTCGACGGCGTTACAGTGATTGCACTTACCAGACATCGAAACGATTCGGAAATCATCGAAATTAACTATTACTCAATCGACCGCTGTGCCCCGGGAAGAATCACGAAAACCCACGTCAGATCACGACTGTACAGCGAGTAATAAAAATTTCTGTTGCATCATCTGTGAGAAACGATGCGTAGATTTCATAAGCGCGACCGTGTTTACATTACCTACGCTACTGATGGCCCATCCGCTCGCTCGTTTGATCCGTGCAGCTGATAATGAGTCGCCACGTGCACCAATCGCGTACGTACACTTACGCCTCACGATGATCCTTGGTTTCCAGCAAAGTTCATTGTCGAAGTAACGCGGGAATGATAAAACGGGTACTGTTGCGAGACGCGTGAGTCACGGATCCTCGGTCGCGCGGAACCTAGTTTACGCACGCGGTAGCCAGGATGAACGTGATCATAATAATCACGTGAAACACCGCTAATCGAATTTTATCGTTGCCGGTAGATAGATTAATATTACGAGCTACCGCCGCGATGATTGTAATTTTCATAGTAATGGACATGCAGTTACTTATTTCCATCTTCTCTCGAGTGGAATGGAAGATTCCACTTTTTGTGGAAAGGAGCTTAGTTTAAGAAACACTTATCTACTAGAAGTTTCTTTCTTCATGTGTGTCAGGGTTCTAGTTTATTTCGGTATTTCCAGAAGTGTGTATTTCGGAAACGTGTTTAGTTGCCTTCTTCTTTCTTTTTGGAGAGCGTATTAAGAGACTCCGGGCTCTGAGTAGTAATTGGCACAGTATACGGTGTGTCCGTTTCGAAATATATCAAGTATTTTTATTTCGCAAATAGCCAACGAGCATTAAATTCGTGTAATCAAACAGTGCTCGACGTTATCGTTTAATCTCTTCGGAACTGATGGTTCTTTGTCGTTTTTTACTTTCTCGATACTTCTGTGGAACAGCTCATATATTATGACGATATCGTGCCACGTGTTACGTGAATGAACTGTCTAAGTATATCGTCGCGTCCGTAGATTTACACTTTTGTAGAATCGATGTTGTGGTAGGCTGTCATTGGTTGTCAGTTCTGAAGCCATTGCAAGTGACTAATAAAACTGGATTTTCTTCGTCTGACACGTGTGATGCTGTCTTGACAAATGAGTTGAACTTGATATGTTTGTTAAGTGTATCAGTGTTAGGCAGAATAATATAGTTAATTTATAATTATATATTTGTAATAAAATATAACTAGTACAATCATTAATTATTGCTAACCTACACCAGATGCAGTTAACGGTGTTACGTAAAATTTAACGTACAAACTTAGTGATTTATTTTGAATTCAACGAATCAATCAGTTTGGATTCTATTACCTTTCCTCTTTTTTAATTCGTGTGTTACTAAAATGATCACTCTACAAGCTGAATACGTTGTAAGTAAACAAATTGAATACACTGTATAGGCGATTTTGAATTCATTGGAACGTTCCAAAAGGTATAAGTAATTTTGACGACTCTTTTCAATGTTTCAAAGTTCGCTGAGATATTGAATTCCTCATTACCTACATCTGTGTCGTTCACCGCGTGTTCGCTGGCGCGTAGTTCGGACTTTAACCCGAACCTGAAATCATTCTTTAAATTTTTTATTCTTTTGGGCGTTCCGAATTTCGTTAATCCATATACATGAGGCGTATAGTAACAGCATAAATTATCCCACATACTTGGTGACGCTGTAGTAACATCACGAAATCTTAAACGCATTTTTCAACAAAATTTCTAGCGGAAGCTTTTCAATGAACAAATTATTCTTAATCGCTTGTTTGTTTATAGCTATGCTGTAATTATTGATCGATATTTTCGAAAACCTTTCTTTCATTAATCATTTCAAGTGATCCTCTTGCAAGGATACTTTTATTTATAGCATTAATTCGAGGATATATTACAAGCCAAATGAACCAACAGTCAGTTAGTTATATTTCATGGCAGTTTTATTTACAAAAAGCCAAACGTAAGTTACACTACAGATTTACTTTTATGAACGTTAAAAAAGAATATGTTGAATTACAAACAATTTTTTTTGTCTCTGCACATATTCATGATCGAGGTGTGAATATTTATAAAGTATTATAGCAGCAATTTACAAAAATTGTTTTATCATTTCCGTTGAATGTACACTTAATTCCTTGAATAACTGTGTATTTCGACATCTTGTTCCTGTCGACTACAGGCATTTAGCTCGAGATTCGACTAAACTGATATGCTGAAACTGTTTGGACTACCACGAATATCTATTCAAACGGCCACAGTTTATTCTGGGTTATGCCATTTTCTTCTGTGTTTACGTGCTTCGTATTTCGCCTAGAAATAATCTGTCATTAAGACAGAAATAATAGCATAAATTGTTTTTGAAATCGACACGGCGACCAAGATCAATCGCGCAAAATCTATTTCTACTATTGCCAGTAGAAATAGAGTTCCAATGAGTTCGTCAATAAAAGGTATACACGTGTAACAAGTACTGCACGTGCGATTGCGTATACTATGCTCTAAAATATTGCACGCGATTTAATATATTCGTAACCGGTTGCGTAGAATTAGGTTGTCTCGAAACTATAGATTGATGTATGTTCACATCAAATTGCGTAATTCTTTAAGATAGCGAAAGCATATTGAAGTTCAGTCTGAAATTGTATACGTACTCGAAATAATAAGTAGTTATAGATTCAATATTTCTAGTACAACATTTAGTTTAACTTTATTTTTCGTTTACGGCAATTGCCATTTAACAGGGGAACGGATATTTTATTTCATTATGATTTTTTCAAATCTGTCTACGAAAACATTTATTTCTATAAAATTCTAGAGTTCCAATAAAGCCTAGAGCACAATATATAGACTTTTCACTCCTTTCAGTTATACGTTATATATTTTTATTTTTCACGAGACATCCAAATTTTATCATAAACTAACTAATCGAACTAACAAAATCATAATTTTGAGTATGATTGGAATGCGAGGTGCATTAACCGCTTCAGACCTGGCGCACATTATACACTGATTTGCTATTTCGAGATCTGAAAATTTTAAAGATGTGACATTTTAAAATGTCTTACTCATTCACAAGCACAATAATGACAATTTTTAGATTATATCCTGGCATATACACGTTCGAAATGTGAATTAAAGAATTTTATTCGATGCACAGTCAAATCGTAGTTATAAAGGTTTCGACTTATCGAGCCTTCAAGTGAAAGAGGTTTAAAATTTCAAGGTACAGAGGTTTGTTAAAGTTTTCGACATATATAGCTTCTACCTTTCCTTCCGCTTCGTTGTAAACGTTTCTACACTTCGAAATACCAACATTGTATAATTTGAATTATTATCTTACGTATCTTACATGTGAATGTGAAGATAAAATATATATTTAACGTAAGATAACAATTCAAATTACGCAACGTTGGTATTTGGAATTGTAGAAACGTTTACAACGAAGCGGAAGGAAAGGTAGAAGCTATACGAATTACAGAGGTCTTCAGGTTACCGAGCTTCAAGTATAATCTCATTATTAGTGCTGTATCGAATAATGGTCCTTCGTTGTTAAGCGGACATAATGTTATAGAAAAATCAGTTCGGAAGAGGTTAAGTTCAAGGTGTTCATCTTCGCGTATGCGCGAAGCTGGGAAGAGGATCGGACGATTCAGAGCGTGTTACGGCTTCATTCACCGGTCGGAAATCGTGCTCTGGCTTCCGGTACGAGTCTCGGCAGCCTCCCGTTGAATTCTGCCGGCCTTTCATCGGCCATCACACGCGTAGCCGACTCTTGCCGGTCGCGAATGCATCACGCACTTCACGTGTGCCCGCTGTGAGATCCACGGGATCCACACGCGGGAACACGTCGATACGATATAGCCGGAGTCGTGTGGTCGGCTAGTCATACGATTTCAACGGATACCATTCGCCGGTTTTAGGTGGCGAGAGCAGCAAACTGCGTCGCGATTGGTTCAGGCCAACTCAGCTGAGCTGTAGTACGAGCGACGTCGCAACGTGTCTGATTTAGGCGTCCCTCTATCCAAAGACCGGCTACTATTATCGAAGCCGGCGGCGTTTCACCGGCGTCGCCATTCAAACACTTTTTCAGTATGATTTTTAAGTACCGGCTCGCTTGCAAAATCACGGCCTTGCTAAAAAAAATATTCTCTCTCTCTGACTTTCTCTCTAATTCTTTCTCTTTGTCTTTTAGTCACCTGCTTTCTTTTTTTTTCCTATTTTTTTTTCTTCTAGTTGCTTAATGGTTGCGACCTTTTCTCGCGAAGAGTCGATGTTCTTGATGACAAAGACATTGTCCAGTTAATGTATCAATTTTCATTGGCCGAATAACAGGAAATATCAGATCAAGGTTGGATCAACGATAAAGTGTTCAGAATATTCTGGTGTCATTGTCACTAAGGTTACTGTTAGGGACGCGTGCCAAAGTGATATCTTTAGGTGACTTCGAATCATCGAATCCTGGGGATTTCGGTTTCGTTGTAATGGTTATTATAATATTTGCTTAGGCTCTTTAGATGATTTTTTTGTATAAATATGCGTTATCGGTTTATTGAACTGTAATGGGTAGAATTTATTTGAGAAAGTTCCCGATGACATTACGTTTTGAGGAAGTTTCTTTCGGATTCTTCGTTTGTACATTCGAGGCTCTGTAGTTTCACTTTTGTAGCGGAGTGTGTGAATTTGCAGGTAGAAACTGAAGTTGTTTGTAAATATTTTGTTTTTATTAATTTTGGTAAGTTGTCTTGAGAACGATAAAAATCGATAATGTTTTCCATTACATCCCGGAAATACAAGACAGCTTCTTAATTTTATTCTGTTGTGATTTTATTTCCACGGGACAATGCAAAATCATTTATATGAAGTAAGTATATCGTTCCATATGTTTCACTACAATCAAATAAGCAACGTCACGTCAATCTTCTCCAGAAAAACGTATTAAATGTTAATAACAACTAATAAACCAGACAGTCCAGTCAGCAATTGAAATTATATATGTTTTTTATATCGTTCTTGCACTCATTTTGAATACCAATTATAATTTCAATTGCAGTGTCTGAACTTTTTATCGACTGTTCAGCATGTAAATTAACTCCTTGAATCGCAGAATAGTATTTAATAAGTTTTTCAAGGATACATTGTTTATTTCTTCAGATACATCTGTGATTATCCTTTGTTTTTCTTTGGTTTTTCGTTAAAATATTTCATTACATTTCGCGCACAATGAGAGATTTTTCAAACTAAACTCCAGTTAACTCCTTAACACTTTGATTGCCACGTAAACACTCGTTCAAAACTCTCATGTACTCGAAACAGTTTTCTTTATTAAGTAGAAACTGAAAAGTCAAGATTCTTCTTCACACTTACTACACTATCTTTCTTATATTTCATATATCCAACAAACTTCGGCTTGTTCGTTACGTCGCCAAGGAAATTAATGTCCAAGTTTCTGTGAAAAATAGTGTCACCCGCATTCGGGTGACGTAGCAGCCAAATTGTAATAGACGAAAATTCGTTAAACGCATCGTTAGCGTTGCAAGTGAAACAGTTGTAAGAAACGGAACAAGAAAAATAGAAAACGGAAAAAAGATTCGTCATTAACATGAATAATGTATTCATGTTATTGCATAACCTCTACGTAATATCTCCCAAGAGGAATTTCTAGAAGCTGTTCAACGATTTAAACTGCATACGCGTCCGAAGCCACGAAGTAACTATCCACGGAAAATTTTCATTTATCCGAGTGGCGAACGTTGTTTCGAAACTTTCGAACGGCAGCTGTACAACTTCTGGCAAAGTGTTCCGTCGTCCTAAGCATTCAGTTTAGGAAATGCCATTATTCGATCACGATCGTTCGGAGGGAGACCAGGATTCCTAAGAATGATTCGCGGTTCGCGGACACGTTGTCCTCATGGAAATCGTTCGCCCGTAAAAATTCCGCGGTCGCGACCGATAAATCGGAGCAGTCGGGCTCAACGGGAATGATCAATGGACTTACGGGAGCCGTTAACCGCGCAACCTTGGCACTGACATCGGTTGCCAGCTCGAGGAGAGAGAGGCAAGTTTCCCGGGCCAAGATATGCCATCGTCGCTGGGTAAGTACGATCGATTCCGATATATCAGGACGGAACTGCACCTCGATGCCTGGATAATCGGATCCGATACACTCGCCGGGTATTCTCAGCGCGCACTCGAGCGTTCGTTGATCGTCATCAGATCACGTGGCGGTCGACTCTGTTTCACAGTCCCTCACGGTCATTGTTGCACCGGGTCAAAGAATTCGCTTCCTTATTTTCGAATTCTCCTCTTAACCCTCGCGTTGAACGCTCGATCGAAAAACATATGAAAAAGATACGTATGATATCTGTGTATTTTAAATAATAAAATTGTGTAATCTTCTTTTGTTTTAATAGTTAAACGTTATTTGCTGCAATCGACGAGGATAGTTATAGATAGTTGTAGATTCTTTTAACGCTTCACGAAGGAAACGAAGTAACTAGATGAAGTTGAGGTTTGCAACGTAGATACAGCGTGTTTCAGTGTTTCCCAGTTGGGAAATAGCTTGTTTATTTAACGTACTATTGGCGATAAACATCATTCTAAAGATAAAACAGTTTCCCGGTTTTCTTTGCGCAATAATATACTCGGGGTGTTTGATTTGATGGGCGCTGAAGTAGTGGGAGTGTTTAGATTTTATTAATAATGCCGAGTGAACACAGCTGAATTCTTGTGAGAAAGTTCTGAAGTTTTTGGGGCTAAATCAATGAAAAATTTGACTGATCGCTTTATTGGCAAAAAAACATAATCGTAATTACAATAATTATTAACCAAAAGTTGAATAGTTTTATTGCAATTTATTGAACTTTCATTTTCTTTTCATGAAGTTTTTTGATCTTAGAATAATAATAGGGCACACGTATTGCATAGTAGAAAGTCTTTTATATTGTGGTACAGTTTTATCTAAGCTTAGTGTGCGCAGATGTGAACCTGAAGCGCCTGTTGGCCTATAAAAATCAGCCCTTTTGAAGGGTCTAGCGAGTTTTCGACCGTATATTATAAATGTGGGAACAGCCTTTCTGTCTGATATGGCCCGTACACTTTCGGATACAGGTGCAGTGCAGAATTTTACTAATGAAGATTCTACAGTATGGTAAATACATTTTACAATTTAACGCGTCAATTCCAATTTGTTCACGTTCATATTTTCTCCAATTGAATTGACATTAAAAACCTTTCTCGTTCCCGTTTAAATGAAACATACATAAAAAACTTATATCGTGTAGATCCTTATAGCAACAGCTTTTAAGCGTTGGCTTTCAAAAAACTGTCTAGAAAAAGTCAGCGAAAGGTCAGAATAATTTATTTACTGAAACAAAAGCAAAAAGCTTAACATCTTTCGGATGAGCAGATTTCTTTTTCGACCATTCTTCATTGCAGAGATTTTGGCAAAATTTACATAACTCAATATATCAGTATAAGAATGAATTTGTAAGTTACAGAAAGACAAGTTTCCGTCACCTATGTCGCAACAGTTAGACGTGTCGACTCGGCGACCGGATAGATTATATTTCGAAACAGGATTTGTAACGTATGAACTTTACACTTGTTGGACCGAGGTTGCACGTTACAAGGTTGATCACCTGTTAATTAAACAGAGAACGGCCTGTGATGAATTAATATAAACCGGTATCGGATCTAGCGTTTGCTGCTACGGTTCAAACATGTTCCCATTTCGACTGACTTTCTCTTTCATCTTTGCCGAATGAATTTCGTTTTTACCTATTTCACGTAAATATGTACACCAATATTATTCAGTAATCAGTTTGTACAGAGTGATGCAGTTCAAAAGAATCTAATATATGTAATGCAACGAGACTATCGATGTGTATAAGAAGTCATTGATCATTTTTTAACAAAAATATCTCCAGGTGTGCGGTACGCCTTCCCAGTGCAATAGGTTAAATTTGAAATATTCATCGTGAGCCTCTATGATATAGGCGAAGAGGTTAACGCGAGGTCCAGGTCGCGAAACCTCGAATGTCGGGCCGGGACTGGGCATTTTTGTTGTGTAAGTGGGCAACGATCACTGTAGAGTATTTGTAGCACGAACAATCAAGCTGGCGTACGCTCGATCGAACTGCCAGCTATTTTGCCTCGGCATTTCCCTTATGGAAGGAGTCGATACACCGTCGGTCAAAACCTTAGGACCAATACATCGGTTAAAAGAAAAGTTCCATTTTTTGTAAACAACTTTCGTTGAGAATTTTTGTGTATGACAAAGGAACATGGACATATGTGTATTACTCAAACATAAAGATATACTATTTTTGTTATTTTATTTTATATACTCATAAGATACATAATTCTCATGTGTGACGTAACATATCTAGTGGTTCTAAATTCTTGATCGACAGTATATATTACTATGTATCGTAACATCATTCTGATGAATGATCGTACTACAGTTTTTCTATTAGCTTAATCTTCTACAATCACTTGCCAACCTTAACCGATTAACTATTTTTGAAGAGTATACTTATTATGAAGAAATGACAAGGTTGTGCGTTATGACTAGTATGCTGGTTCCAAAATTTTTGAAAAAATTATTAATTATTAAGCCACGCTGGCCGCGCGGCCGAGTAGTCCCGTAGCACTATATGGCAAGCAAGCGTTATTGTAGGGAAAACACATGTGCCCGTTACAAAACAATTTTCGGATAACTTCTTTAGCGGCAGAAATTATAGAAGGTTTTGAATTACTTCTTTAACTTCTACCAGTAATTTTCTCAACCGTTTCGGGCTGCGAATTATGTGCCGCTACAACAGATAAGATCAGGTGGAGGAGGATGAACTTTACGCTTCTTGTTAGTAGTAGATTGTCGATTAAAATGTTATTGGTATTAAAAGAGCTGTTTGTTGTGAGTTTATTACCGGATTTGATTATTATGACAGTTAAAGATTCATTCTGTTTATCCATTTATGGAATATGTGTACAGCTTGCCAAATGGCGCAAGTGCGCACAGGCATAATCGCGAATTCAGAACCTTGGTACAAACTTGACTTTCTCGTAAACACAGATACGTAAACGCTTCCTATCGGCTCGGCGACTCGAATGGAACTGAAAATTATTTGCGGATATAAACATGTACACATACAATAGCTATCTGGTTAATGTTATAATGAAAAAAAGTAGATACTTGTTCATCTTGAACATCAGGAGTAAGAAAATTACTGTTTCGGTTTCGTTCGCAAGTCATCGACGATTAAAAGTCTCTTTAAAGTATGATCGTATGAACAGTGGTGCGCCTGAGATAGGCAACGTGCGCGCGCATTAGCGTATCGTTTAAGGACCAAAAGCAGGACACGCTTGATTCATGCGCCACTGTTAACATATTTTACTTGTTAATCGTATCTTATTCATTATAGATCGGAGTTCTTAATTAGATTTTTCGAATAATTGAATTTAAATTAAATGTCAAATCTTAAAGTCCCCATTGCGGCTGTATTCTACTGCAGAGGGTTGATAATTGAAAAACGAAGTCGAAACTGCCATTCTATATTGTTGAATTTACTCTTATCTTATCATAATGAATTAACCTTCAAATTTCGTCCCAACTATTACCAATATATGCATGCATAGCTATCACTAGTTATCTAATAGCAATATCGAAAAAGTGAATTAAGGTAGTTTCACAGGTTATTATTATGGATAAAACAGTTATTTGGAATAAATGGCAATCTGTAGAAAAACATATTATCCGTACTTCATGTACATTTACTGCCAGTTTCGATAATGTATATCCTATCTATGCGTATTGTTTTCTTTCGTTTATATATATGTATATACACGATTATTTCGTAACGGCCGATTCAATGAAGTCACATTAATGATAAACTTTGGTGTAAATTTCGAAGACAAATGGCAGAAGGTTATCAAAGATAATACGAAACGAGATATGACGAAGTTTCAGAGTCTTCGTGTACATCGTTAAGCACACGTGCTCGTTGAACACGTGATCATACGAGTATTTATTTGCTGAATTTCGGTTATCTGGTCACGTAACCAGAGACTGACATAACTGAGATCAGGAAGCAAGTTCGTACTTGAATAATCCATTCGATTAGATACGTGAAGCTCCAACATTGTTCCAAGCAAAGGTTTATACAAATAATAAACTACCCGTAAGTTATACCATCAATTTTTCATGTAGTTTGCGGACTGACAATTCTAAACAATTCATCTTGCTACATTGCTTCCAACCAAATCATCTACTACCTTCCACGCACATTTATAACTTCGAAATCAAACGTACATAAAAATAGTGTACCAGAGATAATAGAAAACAATAAACGAAATTTTACGACCATTCCGGTTGATCTTCAATGACCTTCTCGTTAAAAAGAAAAAAGACTGACACATAAATAGCTCCACACTGGTACGATCAGGTAACTCTTCAACATGCTATTTATAACGATTACAATTATAAAATACATTGGCAGAACCTCTGAAGAAACAGTAGTGTACCATAAAAAGGATTTTTTGATATACGGTATGGTTGCCGCCCGGTGTCCACGTAAAAGCGCGCGGGTCAAAAGACTCGCTGGAAATTTCGAGCAGGATTCGCCATAGTCGGCGTCCCGGCGGCAACACGAGCCTGCGCCGGTAGGACGTCCACACGATCCACCCGGCAGTCGATAGACGACCTCGTTCGTGTTTCGGTCATCTCGAATCCCACGGGTTTCAGCGATTGGACAAAGATCGCGCGTCTCCGTTTGCAAAGATCCTCGATGCACCGCCGATAAAGGAGACTTTACAGGTGCCAGACACATCTAGAAATCATCTAAGTCCGCCACCATCCCCGGTGTCCTGGCTGAAGGGGAGCTATCCCTGAAGATTGCCTCGGGCAGAGGTGATTCCGCGCGTTCTCGCTCCGATTTAGAAATATGTAGACGGTCGTTAGTGATAGGTCGTACACTTAGCTTCTACGTGAATTACGCGATTCGCCGTTTCGTCGGTCGTTCGGCCCACCGGACGATGGAGGACACAGGTGGCCGGGGATTCGCAGGCCTAGCCGGGGACATCGTTTTTACCGTTGGTATCGATCTCGCCGGGATGTCCTGTTCCGATGGGTCGACGCGAGACGGATCGGTCGGTTTCGTTCCGCGACGTTCACACATGACTACGGGATCACGGATGATGACCTAGAATGTAGGACCTATGCGATAGGTGAACCTGCTGACCGATGGACAGGTACGATTGCCATTACTATTGATTTCACGTGTTGACTGCGCTGGTGGTCCCTGCTGATCTGTATGCTACCCGTTGTTTCCTTTTTCATGTGTGGTTTTCACTTCAGAATGTTTCATTATTACGTGGAAAATCGAATCTATGATCGGATAGATCGGCTACGCGTGACCGAACATGTTTCGATGAAGACCGAATGGAATGAAGGAACAAAGTTGATTTGGGAGGAATGAAGTTTCTTCGTCTTCTTGGGTATAGCAAATATTTGTGTTGATTTTTATGGTAGACTGAATATACCTTTGTTGCGTCTGTCGCAGTCGGTTTTGTTCGTTGATTCGGAGATAAAATAATCGACTTTAAATGCAGTTTCGTCTGTTCTGTGTCAATCTACATACTTTTCGATGAGAATTATAGAATTATGATATCCGATGTCACAATACTACTTCTCGATCGAAATATTTAGGTGTAACAGTCGGGGAATTATTACATTTGTTCGTAATGTGTCATTTGGCCGAGCCATTCATTGTAACTCGACTCGAAAGAGAGTAATAGATTCGGTTAGAATAAAAACTTAGGTTCGCAAGCCGGTCAACGGTTAGAAGATTATTGCAGGAAGGAATAAACGCAATCTTGTTGAGCGTACGATGATTTATTTCATTTGATTATGAAGTTATCGCATTCGACAGAAAAAATGGCAATTAATATTTTACAGTTTTAATTTGTACGATATCCTGAATGATTTATTTATTATGGTTATATGATCTTATTATCTGCCAATACTTCTTCTTACATTCTAGACGGCCGACTACATGTGTAATTGCTGATAAGCGCTGAATAAATGAAATCGCGCGATATTAGGTAACCATTATCGCGTAGGTCATTCGGTCAAAATTGCTGTCTGAATCAGAGAACATCATCGTGACGGAAATTTTCTGGCTGAAACGTTTTTGATAACACAAGTAAAAAGTATCATTGTTAGAGGATCAGCGAAATGAAATAATGAGGTAACAGAATCGAAAAAATCGAGATGCAAGTGATTGTAATATATCTATGAGGAAAGTAGAAAAATTAAAATGAGATATCAGCGAATTTCATTGGAATATCTAATCAGATATATTATTCGTAGCATTGTATAAGTTGTTAACAAAAGTTTTTGCGCTTTATTGCATTTACAAACGTTTTTATCAAATGATATACACTGTGTTCTGTTTATTTCAACGGAAAATAACGTTCACTGTTGATTGCAATTCGATGTTACACTATCGTTTGTGTCCTCGAATAAAACGATTTTATGCCAACACATTATACCTAATTTCATATGCATTCGATACTAAGAATCATTTGCATAATACGTGTGTTTATTATTCTCGTAAATAAAAAGTATGCACATTTCTATGAGCACAGAGTGCAATCCTTCATTTTACGTCCTGATGCGTATAATTTTGTTGAAAAGATATGTTAACCGGCGATGTTTATTCGGCGACTGGTTTAACTAACACAACAGAATTACAGAGTGGTTTTACTAAGTTCTTATTCTAGTCGATAGTTGTGCGTCAAATTCAACGTCATAGCCGATTCATAATTATAAACGTTCGATAGAAGCGTCACAGTTTGCTAAGGAACTTTCAAGCCTTTGCACGGCAACGGTTCAATCGCGACCAGTTGAATAATCGGGGCAATGATTATCGATCGTTCTTACGTCAGAACAACGTTTCTCGAAATGCAGTTTACTTTTGTGGGGTATAAGTGGCGAGGATGCAACGAGTACTGGTTACGAAAGTAACACTTCCCATACTTCGATAGATCAGTATTGTCGATGTTAATAGAAATCTGGAAGAAATATCAAACAAATAAATAATAACGATCGATTTTGTTAAATTATCTGGAAGAGGACAATTCAAAGAAGCGTATTCAATTTCTGTTCATTTTGTCTGTTAACGCATTAAATTCGTGCAGAAATTTTTAAGACTTTCAGTTCCGTTTCGACTGTATTGAACTTAATGCAATCAAGTTAAGTTCGTTCAGTGTTTGGATGGGAAGGTTTCTAATTAATTGAGAAAAGTCAATTTGGTTCCAAATTTAGGAACACTGATGTTGTATGAATATGGTTTGATACGAGTTAGGATAATTATTATTAATTAACATTGGCCATTAAAATTTATTTGAAACATAACGGTTTGTGAAGTGAGCTGAGGGCAAATTAAAAATATTTAATCAATGATTTTTAAGTGGACCCAAAACATTTATAACACGACAGTGTTGTTTAGCGGTACTAACGGTAGGATATATTTTATTTGCAGAACCAAGAGAATAATGGCGCCAAATATCACCAGTACCCCAACGGGAGTAATATACGAGGGGGAGAAAGTCGATGAAAGCTCACAAATCGAGCAGCCAAAAAAGAAATTCGTGAGACAGATCGTTTGGAGAAACGTAGTTATCTTCGTCTACCTACATCTGGCAGCGATTTACGGACTCTACCTTGCCTTGACATCCGCCAAGATTTTAACATCCCTGTTTGGTAAGTGAGATGAATCCTAGCAAGTCCTTAGCTTCGTTGCTTCATTTTTACAGACCGTAGAGCCCGAGTTATTTCACCAAAAATTGTAACAGTTCTTGGAAGAATTGATCCTCGGTGTATTATTAGCGACTGTTATTCACACAATCAGTATTACTTTCGAATTTCGTACCGCCAACTCGATGCTCGCGTGATTCGTGTCGGTTCAAGTTACAGAAACAGTTTTAATTCGATCAATAATTCTGAAAAGTGGGCTGAGCCCACTGAAACGAAATTTCCTTCGACCAACGTATGCATCGTTCTGGAAAATGAACGAATAAGAACGATGAATGACAAATTGTGTCACATCGATGCAGTTTCCGGTTTCGCTGACTACAATAATCTTGTTCACTCGAACCGGTATTCTTCGTTGCAAGTTCAAAAGAAGCATACAGATTATATTGGGTGTTATGAAATATGTTAACGAACGAACTATAGTCTTTAAATTAATTTATTTAATATAATTCGACTGTTTTAATATACAAAAGGGACGAACCGACTGCAATAAATGATTCATACAATTTGTATCGATCGTTTAGAAGGTTTATCGCTTAAAAGGATAATCAACTTAATATTAATTGTTCTTTCACTTTGTTTCTTTGCAGCCTTACTTCTATATATGGGTAGTGGTCTCGGAATCACCGCTGGCGCTCACAGATTATGGTCACACAAATCGTACAAGGCAAAAATGCCTTTGGAATTTTTTCTAATGCTTATGAACACCATAGCCTTTCAAGTAAGTGGACGATTCCGATCGCAAAACCATTTGTAACCGTTGACCAGGCCCGTGGGGTTTACTGTTATGCAATAAGCAAAAATGAGACAGATTAGCTCCCAGACGGCGATCGGACTTTGGGCCGCGATATGATTAATAAGAGTAGACGAACAGGCATAATGTGATTAGTTAAAATTGAATATCTATTACTGTCGTTTCTTTCCGATGACATTTTTTTTCATTTCTTTGTATTTAACATTGGATCTGATAATTACATAATTAGAATTAACTAATGAAAGCAATTGCATAGATTACGTTAATTCATTGACCCTAAGATAATTTATTGTGTACGTACGCAGAGTAATGATTGGTCATCATTAGAAGATGTAATTTGAAAATATTTGTATTTTACCCTTTGGTCCTTTTACAGATGTAGCATGAAAAATTTTTAAATTTTTCTAATCTATCGCAGTCGATTTCTTCATTTCCAATTAATAGTAATCTCTTTAGTAGTGAAATGTATATTCATTATTTCACTTATCCATTTGTTAATTATGACTTGTTTGAACCTGTTTCTTACGCTAATCGTGCAAGAATTAATGAAAACAATAGCCCTAATTTATGAGATTTATGTCTTGTATAACAGTTTGTTAACGTCATGTGGTGTAACATATTTACAATTCATAACTTCTATTGAATTGCAAATCGCACATGGAACTAGTTAATTGTTTTTACTCAACAACCTTTCGTTTACAATCCAGAATAAAAAGTCGCACATTACATATCTATCTTGAACAATCTTCAATCAAAGTCAAAACACGATACAATAGAATGTTAAGGTTCTAGTATTATATCTGCTCTTGACACATTCTATAATATCGAGATTAAGTTAAGTACTGATATATCTATAATTTATTGGTCATTAATACATAAACGATGTTTATCTTGAAGCCAAGATACCATATACGGTCACTGGTTTCGTGGATAAAACCGAATTTTTTATTCTACTCTAAAGTTCTTCGTTCTGCAAATGAATGGCCCGATTAAAATATTCTGACGTTAAGTTTTCAATGCTCCTGTAAGAATCATCTAATATGTGTCTAAATTAGGCGTTAATATTTTGTTTCAAAGAATTCGGCAATCGAGTGGGCCAGGGACCACAGATTGCACCATAAATACAGCGAGACCGATGCGGATCCCCATAACGCGAAAAGAGGATTCTTCTTTGCTCATGTTGGTTGGTTGCTGTGCAAAAAACATCCGGACATCTCGGAGAAAGGAAGGGGAATCGATATCAGTGATTTAATGAATAACAGGATACTCAGTTTCCAAAAAAAGTAGGTGCACTTTGTCATAATTCCAAATAAGATGGCCCGATCCTATTTAAACTGTCAAATGTCTATATTCTCAATTGTTTTTAGAAAAACATTTTTTGTTTCGTTAGATGTCAATGACATTTGCGATGTACCAGTTCTTTTAAAAAGAATGAGTTATCTCTTCCTGACTGAGCTTAAAATGACTTGCAATAATTACGATTCTAAAAAAAAAAGAAAAAAAAACATTTTTATACCTAAGTTATGCTTATTCATTTCATTATGCTAATCGGAGGATTTATCACTTTATAAATTTTAACGCGTCCGACAATGACTATGAGTATTGCAACGGAATATCAATTATACCCGGTAAAGAGGTTGTAATTTATCTAACGAAACTATTTTTTCATAATTTATTCACAGATATTACATGATCTTGATGCCAATCATGTGTTTCGTACTGCCAACCGTTATTCCAGCTTTGTGTTGGAATGAGTCGTGGTCGAACGCCTATTTCATTTCTGGAGTCTTGCGTTACATTTTCACGCTGAATTGCACGTGGTTGGTTAACTCC
Organism: Nomia melanderi; assembly: GCF_051020985.1. Classification (NCBI taxonomy): domain Eukaryota; kingdom Metazoa; phylum Arthropoda; class Insecta; order Hymenoptera; family Halictidae; genus Nomia; species Nomia melanderi. Next base: position 10,140,020 of record NC_135007.1, read on the forward strand.
GCAGCCCATCTCTTTGGAAACAAACCATACGACAGGTTAGTATAATTCTTTGTTAATAAACAAAAATGTTATATCTTATTCTCAGTTATTTATAATAGTAATAACAAGCATTAAAAAAAAAATGAAACTACCTCGGTGCACGTAACGTGTACATAGGGTGTTTCAAAAGTCTTGTTATTGTTACTTGTTAAACAAATCAATCATTTATCTTTACTAAAATAGAAATAATTTTTCATCTGTAAGAGTACATTTTTCAAGACGATCACTATTGACCAGTCGGAGCATTTGATAATAAATAATATTAATACAGTTAACTTAAATAAATATTCATAAAATTCTGTAAAATTAGGGAAAATATTAAAGAAATTTGAATATCTATTTTTCACACAAAAATCTATTAATATAATAAACTTTCTAACAAAACTTCCACTACATTCGGTATAACATACTTGGGCTACTCACTTATGGTCCCTCGGGCAAGGTCACGAGTTACAACACTCTGTAGTAATACAGCAAGTACGGTTTTGGGAATTACTTCGTAACAAGGGAGAACAGGTTACTAATCTCACGCTTTAAACTTGTACACGATTTTGTTCCAACGATGTCCCTTACTATGCGTTGATTGGAGGAATGATAAAAAATGTATGTATGAATAAAGGATTGCCCAAGCTTAATTTCTAGAAACAATACAGGTGAAATAATAGAGTTGCAATTCGAACAACCATAAGAAATACGTAATAATAGAATTTCAATTCAAATAGAATGAAGGAAGAGTATTACTGTTATTAAAAAATGTTTAATTAAATAATTCCAGGTATATCAACCCAGCTGAAAACAAAGGAGTGGCCCTTACAGCTTTTGGCGAGGGCTGGCACAACTACCACCATGTGTTCCCATGGGACTACAAAACGGCCGAGTTAGGCAATTACAGATTCAATATCACGACAGCTTTCATCGACCTCTGCGCCAAGCTTGGTCTGGCGTACGACTTGAAGGTGATTCCCGTGGACATGGTTAAGAAACGGGTGGAAAGAACGGGCGACGGTAGCCACGAACTTTGGGGCTGGGGTGACAAAGATCAGACACAAGAAGACAGGAACCAGACGATGGTAATACATTCCCTAAAGAAAAACCACTAGGGAAGATCCGCCAAACAGCCGACCGTTGTGCCGTGCAATGAACGGCGGCCAACTTTGTACAGTTATTAGGACGGGGCCGGGTTGGGCTATCCAAAAAAATTTGGGGTATCACTTAATATTTTGTAGTCACGTGGTTGCGGGAATGCTAGCTACATTCGATTTTCTGGGAAATTGCTCAAATACTATTCTGTTAATTGATCCATACTCTGTATCTTATTTTGAATACCCTAAGTTGTAATATTAATTATAAATATGATACATGTTATGGCCAGAGCAAAATTGATATACAAGCAGCCACTGTGGCAACGATTCATGTAAATATTCATAATACAATATGAAATATAACCACATGATGAAAATGAATTGTAACTGGGATTAACAGCACACGTTGCTCAAAAAGCTGAATGAAGTTAGCCCTGTGACTACGCGACTGATTCAAATGGATCATTTGGTAAGTTCTGAACGTCCTCAATGATTCCAGGGAAAGTCAAAGACCTCTTACGTTATAGATTACAACGATATAAACACTTTCGACGATCCTTCTGAATGATTCAGACATAGTTTATATGATACACATAGTTCGTTAGTTTGCCCCGTGGGTGATGAGATTCCGCCAAATGAACTTTATTGGAGCCTGCAAATCGTAAAGTAACCGCCCATTTCCTCTTTAGTTTACCTATCAGCGTTTACACTCGGTTAGTAGTAACTTTATTTAATATTCTCCCGTTGTTTGTTGATCAATTTCGAGGCGAACAAACACGGAGCAGCAAGTACTGTCGGTGCAGGACTATTTATTTCGAAAGAAACACTTTGCCGTATTCTGGTAAGCGTCACTTACCCCTTTCGGCGCTGGTAGCCCTTCAGGCTTCCCATAAGTTTAAATAACTAAATGTGACGTTTCCAGAGGACGTGTGTATCGCAGGCGAAATATGCTCTCATCGTTCAAAATCCTAGTATCGGATGTATCAATAATTGATCCTTGAACGAAACTCATCCTAACCTTATACGATCAGGATTATATTGTCTATAAATCGATGGGTGTGACGAAGAATGGAATGTTTCATGTTCACGAAGTATTGATTTCATTTATTTTCTTTTTGTTTATTTTTACTTACGCTTTTATACTATCCAGCACATCATCTGAACTTTCCCGAGATTAACAAAAGTTGAAAATGGGACACTTATTTCAATTGTTTCCTGGTACGAACATTTAATTGTGACGTGTTCGTTTAGATTCAAGAAAACTTAATTATAAAGCTTATAAAACTGAAATATTTTGTTTTCGTATTTGTATTAGTCTTATTTCTTTCCTTCTGTAATGAATTTACGAATTGGCACTATTCTGTATTGTAAAAGAAAATTTGTTGCTTGAATATAACGGGGACAGTTACTGTACGATGTAGCAGAGTTACTAGACACATTGCATCAAGTTTCAAACGTAACGAGCTTATGAAAAGCTTATCAGGTACCTGAACGCAGAAGACAAGGCGATGTTTCACGCTTTCTAGGATGTAAAGACCATTAACGCATTCTTAATTAATTCTGTCAGTTTATTGGATTAATGTGTGAATAACAGAAGGTCTGCACTCGACGACAGTCTGTACCAAACGAAATTATATAATCGCCTATTAAATGGGTTAGAAATGAACGCAACAAAACATTTTTTTTTTTTTTTTACTTTAATAGTGTATTACTGTATGTAGTAGCGATTTACACATGTGATTTGTATCATCATTTGCAATATACCACCTTGCAGAACCATAAAATGCGAAAAAAAATCATGATTATTATAAAAAGAACGAAAACTATTGTACACTTTCTGCTAACCCTATTAATACGCTTTTGATCGGCGCAACGTCTTAATCGAAACTATTAATAGAGAATTAAGCGATTTTTCAAGACTATTTGAATCAAATAAAAGTATGCTGTACGTTTGGTTTATTCGTGTACGCGCATATATCTCCGTGATTATTGAGAATACGAAAAAATGTTTCAAATGAAAGTTATTCGCAACGATGGAGGAAACTTAATAAAACATTTCGATCTTTTTACATTCTTATTTCAAGAGATTTCAGTAATTTTCTAAAATGGCACTGTGTATTTGAATTATTGCCTATTTGTTACGTTTTCTAAGATGAGTTCGAAGATGTATATAGCGACTGCATTCAATGAATAATGTGCCGACTATTTTTGTAAACATTGATAATGTCAACTTCGATAGATCTTAATTTTAAGTTTAATTTATCGAAAATACTACCGCGTACACGAATAGACTGGAGATGCCGTGTAACTTCAAATTACTTTTTAGTTGATTCTTCTGAACAATCTCTACTACGATCTTCGGAGTTCAATTAAATTTTTACAAGCTAAATACCTTCTTTATTATTTCTATATGTTAACTATAAATAAACATGTATCAATAAATTTGTGTTCCGTGGACAGATGAAAAAGGGAATGCTCAGAAGCTTTCGAAAGTATTACTACAGCTTTCAGAGTCCTCGTCCTAATTTCCATAATATAAGCATAGTTGACGTAATATTTTCAAATACTTCGATAAAACAGACTTCTATATCTCCGTCCTTGCCACGATGAAACAAAACCACAAAACGGAAGGTGTTAATCACCTTTCTTTTAGAATTATTTCCTTCCTACTCGTCACTGTAATTTCATTCCAGTAAAACTGATTACATCGGACGAGAAACTTTCGTTTCCAGGTAGGCCTGGAATTGAATGAATGGAAACCATTTGTCCTCTTTAAACTAATTCCCTTGCAATTTTTATTACTTCCATAGAAATTGATGTCTTCTCTCCTCTTTAGTTTTTGTCCCGAATTGCGTGAGTGCGGAATGCCATACACCGAACGTATGATTTTCGCGTCGTGGCTTACGAGTGGACGACACACCGGAAATGCGGGGCGTTTTCGGTCATTTCGTGGCGATTCAGAACGTACAATGTCGACGCGGAGGTGTTGAATGCTTTAATCCCTTGCCTTATAATTTCTGTTGTAACTGCACTTCCTAGAATTACGTCGTCATTAACGCCAGAATTACCGAACAGGTCAAAATATCCTATCTTGAACTTCTATTTTTACAATTTTCAAAAAGACAGGCACACTTTTCTCAGAAATCTTTTTATAACTTGGTTCACTAATTTGCATTCTAAAGTGTGCATTAATATATCAATCGAAATTTTAAGAAATGCCTTTTCAATCAGGCAATTTGATTGCTCGGTATTTCTAGTATTAATAATTAACCGCATAAAAAAGAGTATTCTATATTCATCTATATCCATGTTTACTTATTAATGGTTTCCAAGTTTTTTTTTCAACAAAAAAGTAAAGTTCAATTTAAACTCTAAAAAATGTAGTGTCATTTGCTTTTTATAATTTTTGTTTGATATCTTCCTCCTGAGTTTAATACCATATTGTATGGCAAGGGGTTATTCGAATTCCACTGACTGCCATCCTTTTTTACCCTATTTTCACGCGTCCGTGGAATTTCTCAATGGGTAATGCGTACACACATAGAAAACGCACAGCACACACATCCACTTTTTCTAAGAAAAATTATATACATAAAAAAAAAATATATATATATATATATATATGTGTCTGTTTGCGGTGTAAAACAGTGTGGGACTCGATAAACTTTCACGACTAGCTCTAAGGATTAATATTAACATTAAAGAAAAGTGTGCTGTTACCAGGATAAAGATACAAATATATTCTGTTTTGTTACAAGATCGTACAGGGGTGGTTTGATTCCCTTTCTGCCATAATTTGAATTTTCCATTGATCTTAAGTTGGTAAATCCGTTTCTTGTTCGCTTTGCTCTCGTGTTCAGGGAAATTTGTAAACTGCATGTGTTTGATTATTTTCTTTCAAATAAAGGTACAGCACGGTACGAACTGAATACTTTCCTCGTTCCTTTGTTTCCTTTTTCATGACATAAATAAAATTTGTTCATAGCGAAATAAGTGATATCGTTTAGTCGGTTGTGTTCTACAATTGTCGAATATATATGGATAGGCGAAAATATATAGGAACACATTTTTTAGAAGTATAAATTAAACTACATTAATTATGATTTAGAGCAATGTAATTATAATTTTTGTAATAATAAACTTTCTTTGTTGTATTATTTTTCATACGATTGGAATAATAATCTTTAGGTTTCGAAATACTAATTACTGTGAAAAAAGAATCACGATTCTAAATTAAGAGAAAAGAAAAGAAAAGATGTATAGATATGGATCTACAGTAATCGAGTCAGGGTTATAGGATTAAAGGTTATTCCAAAAGTTCGACCTTCCAAAGGTCACTTTCAGAACTGTTGATGAGTCATTCCAATGGTATACCTTAAGCGTTGATAGCCTTTCTCGTTGCTTGGAAAAGATAATTATCATTCGTAAACTGATAATAAATTAATTTCTATTTCTTATTGCATTTGAGGTATATTATATGTATTGAGGAATATCAACACTAACCGTACCGACAGTTTGTATATATCCATTCCTACTGTAACCAGTCAAATAACTGACTACGAAATAAAATTCGATTTTTCCAAGTGGAAATAGAAACAAACAGAAAGACAAACATCGAAAAATCTATTAATCACGCAGTACAGGAATTGATATCAAATTAAATGAACAAACGAAAACGTATAATTTACAATAAAATTTAAAACCCGGTCATTTGACCGATTTGCGGTGCAGTTAGTGTTAAACGCGTACTTAACTTTATTTTGTTTTAAGAACAACATACACGTAAGTAACTGATCGACGTTTAAAACAATTGTTCTGTGCTAGCTATGTTTATGGACGAGCTTGATCAGTTTCAAGACTAGTAGAACAGGGATTAATACAATTTAATAACATAATTAATCATTGTATATAATGTGAGAGATGATATTTGAAATTTTAAACTTCAACAAATCATATTAGGAATATTATTTCTACAACTGGAATTTAAGATGGTCTTTGGCAGCTTTATACTGAGAAATTTTCTTCAACTCATCCAGTCCTTCCTGCAATGATGTTTTCTTGTTTGTTACATCGTGAAGAATTGCTCTCAAGTCGTGTGTGGTCACTGATAGCAAGTGATCGACGAATCCGAGTTCGTTCCACATTTTTATGAAGAATGTGCTGCAGCCTTTGTTGTATGTACCGAATTCGCCATTCTTCCAATCCCAGGGAACCATGTAGTGGTAGGTTAGCCAGTTGGACTTCGTAATGAAAAATAGACCTAGGTCGAAACGAGGATCGCTGTAATAACAGTAAGAAAATCAATACATTATTCTCATCTTGTATAGCCAACTTTAAGGCACTGCGATCCTCAGTTTATCCACACATTTGAAATTTAATAAAAAAAAAAAAAAAAAAATAGAAACACATTGTCTAGCAACAATTTCTTTATACCATATTGAAATCTAAAAAAATCCTTGACGAAACGAAGATGCAAAGTTAAACACAAAGGAAAATGATATTAAGAAAAAAAAACGTGGTTGAGTCAAAAAGGACACTAAAGAGTTAAAAGAATTATAAAGATAGCATTAACCGTTATTATATTGTGTAGTATCATTTGTCAATCGTTTCTTAACAAAAACATATTCCTATTTATCACTAATAAGTTAATTAATTGTTCTTTTTCAATTCAGTCATATATTTTTATTGCTAAGTCATTGTTCATGATTTTAAAATGGACGATAATTAGAAGATACATAAATGTTTAATAAAGGTAGCAACTGCTGACCTCTATTGGTTCACAACAAAACCATTTGAAACGTTACCATCATAAACGTATACAATAGACGAATGAATTAACATCATGAACTGCGACATCAGAAAATCTTACTGTTAAATTACATATTGTAATCAACGAATGGAACAAGTAACAATGTCTCGCTTATGTTTACAACGGTAGAAATGGTCTCTCGAGAAACTAAAATTATTAAATTTCTTTTAACCCTTAGTGGTACTCTTTTCTACCATAACTGGTCAATAGCGTCCTCATCTATATTAAAATGAAGTACTTAAATAATATGGTGTTAATAGATTCTATAAATCGTGAATAATATGTGCACAAATGTATACACTATAACTGATACACATTTAGGAAAACAATTCACTTATATAAATAAGTAAATATGAAAACACGCCCGGACACTACTGGATTGCCAATGTTTTAATTGCGAAATTTAAAATATGTTTGTAGAGTTGATATGATGTATGTATTTCGTTAATTTTGCGGATTCATTGAATGGTCCTCAATATTTTATACACGTCGTCTGACCAATAGTAATTTTGATTTATTTCATTTTGTATGCACACCGTGGCTGTCGATAACAACGGTACCGTGGCTCTTCGGCATTTTGAAGTAGAGCTTGTACATTAAACTGATAGTATCAAAAATGGACATTAACTTGTTCTCGCCGGTGCCCCAGATGTGCATTGCGCTGTTCACCAACCACGATACATTCAATGTAATGGCGAACCGTAGAATTCCAGTAATCAGTACAGTCAACCCTAACGACTCGTCCCAATACTCTAATGGTGCGTTCAGCGGTAGTAGCACTCCAACTATAGCGAAGATTATCCAGTAGAATCTATAAATATGAAATCAGATGGACTGAAAATTTGTGTCAATATAATAAACGTAAATATTACGCTAATTCAATTATTCAAATATTCTATCATCGTGACAATCGATTATTGTATCATAATGAGAGATAAGTTGGATGGAATATGACGAAATAATAATTATTAATAATTAAAGAATAGTAATAGTAATTAAGGAGTAGATAGAAATTAATCGAACTTCGCTTTCGCTCATTCATTTTTAAATAAGATATCTCGTAACTCGAAATCGCTTGCTTGATATTTTAAACTAGACGTCTTGCATCAATATTTAAACTCTAATATTATATGTCAAATGACGTTGATCTGAATATCCCAGTTCTACATCGAGTCCATAACATTTGTTTTCACGTAGCATTCCATAGCGTGGCAATAAATGCCCGACCAGTGAAAAATAGGAATCAACAGTCCCAAAATATTCTATGATTCGTTAGATAGTGCTGTGAAGAGACGCCTGAAATATCTCGTTCAAAAGATCAGACGAGTGGAAATCTTTACGAGATATCCCGCGCGTAAATTAGTTCCTAATTAAATCAATCAGACTTCTTCTTTCCTTATTTTATCCGTTTAGATAGTTGTAGTTTCTAATCTGCGTCCGTTGAAGCTTACGAAGGATATTAACTCTTCACTCTAGTCCATAAAGAACATTAAATTTTCAATTTCAGCCCGCAACGAAGCAAAAATCTGTACCAAAAACGGATCTTACTTGTGCTGCAGCCAAACGTATCCATCGGAATCCATGTCACGCATGTCAATTTCTTTCTTTGCCTGTTCAAAATCGACTTTCGGCGTCCAGAAGTTCCCCAGATAGTGACTGTACAGGAACCCTTTTTTGTGATTGTAGGGATCTTTGTCGGTTTTGTAGTACTTGTGATGTAGTCTGTGGTAGAGCACCCAGTTGTAGATCGTTCCCTGTAAGCATCGAATTCTTTCAGAAAAAGAACCGCTAATTATAGCCCTACACTTGCGACGTAGGCGACCATCCAAACGTTCGATTGACACAACGGCCTTGAGATACCTACCGCCCCGGCGAGGGTGTGAGCCAACATGAGGAAAAGCCTAAGTGAACTCGACGCATTGAAGGTCCTGTGAGCCCATAATCTATGAGCGCCCACGGTCACTCCAAGGCAGCCGAGCAATGTTATGAAAAGCGCTGGAATTCGGGGAAAACATCGTTTCTTCAGATTATTAAAATACGTACTGACTGACAAACGTATTAGCACGACAAACTTTCATGCTTTTTAGCATTTAGAATTATTCAGTTGATTGTTAAAGGAACTTGGTTGTTTTAGTGAAAGAAAAGTATGAACAGATATTTGCACTAACTGATTTTTTCACTACACTACAGTTTACAATTCAAACGAAATTGTTAATGCAATTACCGTTGATACACTTATTTGTTCTATAATGTATTTAATAGAAGATCAGTATATACATGTAAAGTAGCACAAATAGGATATTAATAGTGGTACTTAATAATGGAAATACGTTCACCTTGAAAAAATTTAGAATTCCCTAAAGAGATATTTCGTTAAGAATGAAGTATTTTAATCTGTAAGGTGTAAGACTGAATATTTTTTTCTTTAAATTTTTTTTTCATTGAACGAAAATTGTTTTAACATTCATTGGTTATTTCAAGTATTTATAGATATTTCTGCAATGTTTATATTATGAACATGATATGATGCATTTCAAAGACAAGCTGAAATCGAATTTTGAGAAACCAGATCTTTGTAAGTGAGGGAATACTGAGTTTTTCGAATTTTTTGAATTCGATTAATTGCCCGTACATTCTTAACCAACGCCAGCAGTAATCTCAATTCTAGTAACAGTAATTTTATTAAATGTCTTACTGAAGAAAACAGTCATCCATTTGGCAGAAGTGAACATCAGCCACGCAGCGTATAATCCAAGAACGTGCAGATGAATGCACCACAACACCACTCCCCAGTTTATCTCCTGCCTCTTAGCGGGTTTCTCGTTGGACATGCTGGACCAGAAGCAAACAAAATTCCATCAAACTCAAATACAAGTTGAAAAGTGGAAACGATCATCGAAAAGAAAATGCTTGAATAGTTGTCGGATCTCTCATTAATTCCCCTGTATGTATTTTATCAGAGAAGAAGCACTGAAAATCTCGATCACACTTCTGTAACGAAACTTAAAGTGTTAAACTTCGATTTTGAAGAAAGACCTGTAGGATTCCTCGTTTAAAAGTTCACATTGACTTTGAGTCGACGAATTCCCGATTCATACTCTGATACGGGATGATATTTTTACGATTTAAGACAAGAAATCGTGATATTGAAAGATCAATACAACAAGCAATCCACTTCGATGAAATTTACCTGGCTCTTTCTACCACGAAACGAGCTTTTAGAAGATCCGAGACCAACTATGACAATGAACGTCGGTTTTCAGCCACGTCGATTAACCCTATGACCTACGTTCGAATTTCATTACCATTCATTTTACACTGTCACTTCCTCTGTTTTCATCGTCGCGTGTACGTAATACAACGAATTCACGTTAACATCGACATTCATCGAGTTTCTTAATCGCCAGCGATTTACTTAGTTTCATCAGAAAAAACGTTCTTTAAACGCATGCTTGTCGCTGTTTCGCTCAGTTTTACGCTATCCAAAAGCTTTGAAGTAAACGGTTTTCTATTGATGGTGTGTAATCCTTATAACTTTATAGTCAGGACAGTAGCAGCATGTCACGTTGGTTTTTCATATTCTTAATAACAGTTATTTATAGTAGCTCTCTGATAGAGTGGGGATTAGGCGAAAAATGAATAGAGACAAGTAGGAATGAAGCACAACAACGTGACAGTGGAATAAATCAAAATGAATATTACACGTAAATAAACATCAAACAAACGCTAACGTCAAACAGAATCAATCAATCATGAAGGGAAACAAAGCAGCAATAATCAAATTCCATACTGCTTCTCTTTAGTCAATTTATTAGAAACTTTTTTGCTATCGTATTGTTTCATCAGTTTTCTTTATTTCAACAAACAATTATTAACACATTGTTGACCAGTCACGAATTAACACGTGTTTATTCACAGATCGATTTTAACAATTTTTGAACAATTAAATGAAGGGAACATTTTAAAACTCCTACGTCCTTGCATCATCCCTCTCGATATTTTCGAGGTAACGCACGGGTTTTTCTCGGAATCGCTGGAAGCACAACAGAATCGCCCTGCCGAGAGGAACCGGCAGATTCCCTAAATAATGGCATTTCTGTTGCAGCTCTCGTGTGGAAAATTTCTGCGATTCACACTTGGTAAAGAGCGCCCTCGCAGCGAACGTACTTTAGCGTTAAATATTAGCCGTACATAAACCATTGTATATCCTATGATTACAATAATACAATGTGTTCGAAATTGTATATCTAAGTTGTTTCTGTGCCAGTAACATTTCAATTACGATTTAATCATTCAAATGTTGACAATTTACAATTGATTTATGAAAATAACCAGGAACATGTATTATTTAACTGGTCAGCAATATGTTAATGTTAATCATTCCAATGTTTCTCGGCGTGGAGATGAATATATTTTATCTTATCGATGTTTAAGAATTAGTTTTTCCAGATTTGCAATCTTTTCTACGTATGTTATTCAAATATAATTTTTTCTATTGAGAAATTTGAAATTCACTGTGAACTGGTCTCCATTCTTCACGACTCCAGTCACACTTTGTACCCTTTATCACTGCTAAAGCGCATGACCATGACTCATTTCAACGTCATAGCATTTGGGAACGCGAGAACCGGTTGCCATGTAAAATTCAAATCCAGGCGGAATGTATTCGAAGTTCGCCATTCGATAACTATTAATAGGCTGCCCCGTAACATGCTAGACTTTCAAATATCTCACAATAAATACCTATGATCACATTTGAATGTATATATATATGTTTCGAAACACAATAGAACTATCAATCTAACAGTAAAATAAATACACTCTAACGAGTATCCTATAGTAGTTAAGGATTAAAAGCTTCTTCGAATATTACACCAATCGATCGTGGAAAATAGATTTTTAATATTTGTGTCTTCGTATATTCTATATAAAACTCGGTGCGTCTCAAAGTTCAAGTTCTAACCGACTACACCAGAATTACAGCACATATTGTTCATCTATATTACCACCTAAGAGATTTTGTCTATCGATTGTCTTCTCCTTGGCCCACTTTAAAAAAAATAACAATTGAAGCGAATACTGTTTATGAACAATAGATTACATTTCATTCTAATTCATCTGTTTCAATTCCTGAAGATCTTCGACAGGGATATCGACGTCACCGTAGCCCCAAATATGGCTGCCATCGCCAGTTCGATTTGCCCTTCGTCGGATCATGCCTGGAGACACGTATTTCCGGTCGAACGCCCATCCGATATTCGCGAAAGTGTCGATGAAGCCTGTAGTTAAGTTGTAACTATAGTTTCCTAGTTCTCCCGTCTTGTAATCCCACGGGAACACATGGTGAAAATTATGCCAGCCCTCGCCCAGCGCTGCTATGGAGACCACCGTGTTCTCCACTGGAGAGATGTGCCTGAGAATATGAACAAAATTTTCATTTGCAAAATTTTGTTAATTACTCATTTACTATACGTATGAGAAAATGATATTCCCGTAGTAATGAAATATAGAAGATGCATTACGAACACATTCCGGACGGATCTTCAGTAAAAATGTTGAATTAACGAGCATTTGGAAATTAATGTAATTTCTACTGAAATTAATGTACTTTCTAAATAAAAAAAAAAAATAATTTGCACAAAAAATATGTAGATAGTGTACCAGGCATGAGTATCAAATTATCTGGTGCGCAATGCGTTGATTAATTATATTCTATATCGATATAAGATAAATTAAAAGAGTAAGAAATATCAAAAGGCTGGTTATTTTTTCGATTCCGATCTACAGGATAGAGGAGACTTACTTGTCGTATGGTTTGTGGCCCCACATATGTGCCACGCTATTCACGCAGAAGGCTACGTTGAGGGTCACGCAGAACCGGAAATTGAAGTTCACCCAGAAAGAAGTCGACAATGATTCTGACCAGAAGTAACATGGCACGCTGACCGGAAGCGCGATGGTCAGCAAGAAGAATAGTGGAATATAGAGTCTACGAATAAGAATGGCATCGATTAGGTATCGGTAAGAAAAACAGAAGTGTCTTTCAAATGAATTATAATTAACAATTATAACTTAACACGTTGAACGCCGCACGATTTCATCGAGCGAACTACACACAATGGAAAAAGTATAATACTAAATCGTTTAATTGTATTGCATTATGATTATTACACGTTTATCTAGCTGAATGTCACCGTATTAGGTAGCATTATTTATAATATAGAAATGTTTTCTTTAAGTGAACTATTCGATTTAGTTGGAGGTCACCGGTGCACCCCCATGGCATTCAACGTGTTAACCAATCGATAGCTCGTTGAGTAAGTAAAAATATTCTGTGTATATATGCAATTTCTTTCATTTAGATTAGAATGAAGAGGAAAAATATAACAAAATTCTGTTCTTTTTCAGTAATTACCTTGCTGGTCAAGGTAAAGGGTTGAAACTTGACACACAATGTTTTCGATTTCTTTATAAGATACGAGTTTTCTTACCTTTTCTGCCACATGATGATGGGATCAGCTTCTAAGTCGCTCATGTCGATACTTTTTCGTTTTGCAATAACATCGGGGTGTGGCGTCGTGAACAGCCAACCGACATGGGCGAAGAAGAAACCTCTTTTCGCATTATGGGGATCGGCATTGGTTTCGCTATACTTATGGTGCACCCTGTGGTCCAGCGCCCACGCGTACACGTGCCTCTGTAAAGAGAAAATACAAATACCAAATTTTACCACTTCTAGACAAACTAATTAACGCACTCAGCACAGCTGGGAAGTAGTTCCCAAAGTAGGTGAATTTTAATTTTTTATTGCAACTCTCAAATGTAATCCTCACGCTAATACTATAATTACCAAGACAACACTATAGCCTCCAAAATTACCGCGCTATCAGCTGAAACAGTTAGCTCTGTATTTTTAGTATTTTTTATTTGCCACCCGTATGGATGATTGGTTAGTCTGTATGATTTTTATCATATAGATCAGCAACTTAGGGGAGCAAACAAACTGTTCTGAAAATGATAAGGCTTGGAGTTTGGCTTGTTGTTGAAGTCCAATGTACGTGAACTGTACATGTTGATTTGAAAATATATTCAATTTCAGAACATTAGAAACTTGAGGATCAATTCAATACATTTATAATTACATAGGAAGATCATTTAAAATCTAATAAATTATTATTTGTCATTAATAATTTCATTTTCTATGATTTTCCAACTACGGTACATTGCACAAAGGATAAGTTTTAGAACGGCACAAGGGCAAAAGAGGTCTTTGGCTACGTGTTTTGTTTATAATTTTGATTAGTTACGTGTTGACGAATGGAAAACTGACTAATTAGACCAGCATTCCTTTCAGAGATGATCTGCTCCGAAACGAAGAGTAAGTAACTTAAAATAGTAACTTGGAATGAATACCTGTCCACTTATCGTGAAAAGAAAGACCAGAAGCAATCGCAACGGCCATTTCGCTTTGTACGCTTTGTGAGCCCAGAGTCTGTGAGCACCGGCGGTTATACCGAATGCGGAAGTGTATATAGTCACGAACGCTGCGGAAGAGCATATCAGATATAATTATAACTTCTGTTTTAAAACGATACGTTATTCGTGCCTACAGTTCTGACTTAAATCGAGTGTATGCGTATTTTTAATTCGAATGTATGGAATCTATTAGGACACTGAAATACACTAAACACTCTAACATCCTTAACTTTTTTCATGAAACTCTATCGATTTATTTTTAACGGTTTCCTGCCGCTTGACAAACTGTTCTCGAATTACAACGTAAGTTTATACACGAGAACAATAAAATGCAGATAACTGTCGATTCATATAATCGGTTGACAATTCCCGCGCATACTTTTCTGTTCGCATAAATATATTATACAAGAAATCTGTATATTTCATTAAAAAATTCGTTTTAGAATTCAAATGAAAAATTCAATTCTTATTGATTTCAAAGTCGAATTATTCTTATTCGAAATTTCGACTTTAATTTGAAAATAGTACACTGAATTTCAATAATTTCAGTAATTTCTTAGTGGCAATTCATGATTTTATCTGCGTATGTCAGAATCTTTCTAATTATGTGTATCAATCAATTTTAAACAAGTGATCGTTAATCACTGTTATAACGAGAAAGTGAGAGTTAATTATCTAGGTAATATACTGAGCATAGTTCTCGTGATTTGAATGATATAGAGCTAAATGCGATGTTATAGAATAATAATAATCGTACAGGAAACGGTGATATTCTTGTCTCCGGTATATAACTTTTCGTCGCGCTATTTTTACGACACTAAGTTTCCGTTGAAAGATTAATATTTTATTGCTCTTCCGTTGCAAACTAATGACACTAGTTGTTATTGAAACATGATTGCAATAATATCATATATCGAAACTATGTTCTACAGAATAAACATTTTTGTAACAAGAAAAAATGAAAAAATTGTATATATTTCTCAGTGAGCTTAATGTCTGTTAGCCAACTATTATCAGCCGGTGTCACGCAAACTTATATAATTACGCTGTTCTCAAGCCTATCATATTATTATTCATAAATTAAAACACTCATCTGTAATATTTTTTCTTTGGTGATATTACCTAAAATTTCATTTTAGAATCGATGCTAAAATTTATTATTGGGACACAACATTTCTTTACTCGAACGCTTACCCCATAGACTAGTAAGAAGCTTTGCTTCCGTAAACATGAGCCAAAGTCCATAAATACCACCACCATGAATGAAAGTTTGCGCTATTAAATCTGGCCACATGAGTCGAGGAACATATTCCGTTCTGCTACTCCGATAAGTCTCATCAACCGTCAAAAAGTCCTCAGTCTCTGGCAGTCTTTCGTTTTTCGAATTTGTTTCTTTACTCTTCGGCTCCGAAATGTGCTGCATTATGGAAGGGACGCGGTCCTTGCTTGTGTGAAATGACGCCATATTTTCTTTCATTCTCGAGGGATCGACTCAACTTAATTCTATTAATTTCTTCGCCCTTAATCTAACATTCTTCTCATATTAGTTCGATCTAGGAGCTGTTACGGATGATTCTGTAACCACAATATTATTTATATTTAATTATACATAAAAATTGTGAATTAAACATTATTGACATAATAGTTACAAATTATGGATACAACAATTATAAATTCTTGATTGAAATGTGTCGTATTATAAATATGTCACAGGAGGTGCACTAACAATGCAGGAGAAAAGCATGAATGAAATTTATAATTTATCGTCACTAAAATGTTGATTTTATGTATTTATTGCGTAAATTTAGACAATATAATATATATATCCGATATAGACACTATATAGTGCGTCTAAATAAATGAAAACAGAAATATCTATTTGCACAACCACATTTTGCTTGATTAAGGAGAAATTCCACGTTAAGCACATTGTGGAAACGCTGTCTAAAAACAATTAAAGCAATAATATTGTTTTTCAATCACATTTTCATAAATCGATAGTACACTGAATAATAGATCTGCGCTCGTTGATTTGCCGGTAAAAACTGTGAGTGACACAGGTAAACCGAATGTTAGAAGATGCTATCTATCGATCGGAGATATTACTTTTCCTGGTATCACGGCCGGCACTGTTGATAAAACTATTTATTTTAAGATATTTTATAATGTGTATTATAATATTCAACACAGGTTATACATGAAATATATTATAATATAATATAACACACTTAATGTTTATTAAATGAAAATTGGGAAGTAATTTGAGTTTTGCGTACTTCCTACTTCCTTAAGCCTTAAAATGGAGAAGAAGCCAAATGTTCAATGATTCAATAATGTCGTTTCTCAAAGATTCAAAATTTCAAAACCTTTCGACCGAATAACCTTGAAACCTATAATGTTATGATATATGTAAAGATAATGCTGTGTGTAATATCAGATAAGATTAGATCACTTTATTCAATCATAAACGAAATAAGAAAGTACTTTGTAATATGAATGGATATTTCTTATAGATTCCTTAAATATTTAGGTAATTATTACATAATTTTTTATATTTCCTTCAAAAACTCTATTGAGCAATTATAAAAGAGTTGGTCCAATTTATTATTCCCACAGTTCTTAACGTATACGTTGCGTATATGAATTAAACACTTTAATTTATTTACTTATCTAAATATTACACGGTCATATAATAGAAAATATACTGCAAGTACCTATACTTGTAAATGTCCAATAATGATCATCATTTGTATGTTACATTAAAGTGTAAGCTCTGTTGTTTATAAAACAGTCTAAAAGTAATTATACAATGAAACTACTTTCGGTTTGCACAAAATGAATAAAATTAGACGCATGTGAGACTTCCGTTCAAACTTTTAAATGTGCAATTAAAGCGGAACTGAGAATCGAACTTTATTCAGTAAAATATTTCACATCGCAATCTACCTCATTATTTTCCAAGATACAAGACTGTATAACTTCTTATATTGAAAAGTGATCATTATTCAATGTAATCAAATTTGATTAAGGCTCACCTTAGAATAAACTCATGCTTCTTAATTTCATCTAACAATAAATCTTAACAAAAGCAGATTCTTTTCCTAAATATAACACTTAATAAAAAAATCTTGATATCATAAATTAACTGACGTGACATAAACGCGAGAGAAAGACATAAACGACGAACGTACACTAAAGTTCTGAATTACAAATTATGTCAATTATATAATTTCCGTTTATTAATTTGATTTATATCATTTTTTATTGAAATTATCTCCTCTCAAGTATAAACGATAACGTTCTTTGAATAGTGTATTCTAAGCACCATACTCGTGAATGCTCTTCGTTAAATCGTCCATCTGCTTGTCTTATCTCAAGACTGATTTTCAAGACACCTGGCTCGATTCCATACAAAAAATATATCTAACGCGTCATATATATAAGGAAACATGTATTTACTTGTTCAAGGATTTTGAAAAGATAATGGATAATGCAACACATAAATCTTCTTCGTTATTATTTGCTTCGTTTTGCGATTCATTGCAACTTAGTCAGTATGCCTCTTCATTGCTGATCATTTTCATTTATTATAAGTATTATAAATATAGAATTACTATTGATATTAAGGAGGGAACACTATAAAGATTACAATGATATTGGAAGAATTCTCGCGGCTGGAATGTAAATAATGAATGAACTATAATTAACTGTTACACAGTTGGGAAAACATTTCGGTACCGACATCGCAAACGTTGTCATTGACCCCTAGGTAAACGAGAACATTCATTAAATATCCCCAACGAAGAAAATAGCGTGGCTGGCGCCATGTCCTAACTGCTCTTTAACTACAGGGGGTAGATTTAACGCTTCTACGCTATTGAAGGTACGCTAGAATGGGATAATGAAAGCGAACGCTTCCTAAAAAAGAAAACATAGAAACATTTATGGACTTATTTAAGTTTTCGAATAATGTTTAACGATTTATGAATGTTAACTTGAATTTGTAATCAATGTTTCTTACAATTTCATCTTTACTTATGTTATATATTTTACGATATTCAACGAAAACAAGATAAAAAGATGGTTAACGTTGGAACAGCTAATTTATTAGGACAACTACATAAATATTTCTGTTTAATTTTAGTTTCTATCGTGCTACGTTTATTTCTCTGATAATTTCATTCTTTTGCTGTTTAATTTACGCAGTTCTTGCTTTTTTTCTACAGAGTTTGTATTAATGCGTTATTAGACAGTTTTCTTATTACTTGAAAATATTCTTTACTTTCTCTAGTTTTAGTTGCCCTTATTTTGTTCTGTTACGAGACGAAACATGACGTTAGTATTATAAGAACTATATCATTCATTATGCATTTCGTGATAGGTTTCTTTTCAGTGTGTCATTAACAAGACACAAACAGTTCGCAACTTGGAGTATTTTAGTCGAGCAGGAATCACAACATGCATGTGTATGTGTAAAAAAACATTTTTTGTATCATTTTGATAAACGTTTGTCATGTATGGAAATGACTCTCCTTCGACCCCACCATTTTTCTGTGTTAATGAAAAAGTGTCATTAACGTTAAATTAGCATCATACTTGCGGATGGTTAATGGATCGTCAATTATCACGTCTGAAGTCTTATAAATGTCGTTAATTTCTTTTTTTCATAAACATCACTATCGTATCGTGAACTAAAAAAAGATGACTAATTAACACGTTTCACTATCAATGGTGATAGTGATGCAACCAACGATGAATCAACGAATTGAACGCGAAAAAAATCTGGGACACATCTAGGTGCAATTATAATTACCGTCGATAAAAGGAAAAACTACGTCCGACGATTATCGCAATTAACGGAAAAGATATTTCTTCCCGGAAGGAACAATTGTTCCCTCGTCTGCGAGGATGCTAGAATAATTGAGAACTGTAGTTTGAACAAGCAATTTGTCAAGTCATAAAAAGGTAATCTGGAAGAACGTTCTCCAGTTCTTTGGATGTTTTACGATTCCAGCTAGTAAACATTTAAATGGAATAAATTTCTGTTAGATTAACGTATCTACCTCTTTTATTAAGTAAGTTTCCATATTAGTTTGAAATAAAGTCTCGTTTTTAAAATATTAAATCCTACAAACTTTTAAAACCTTTTTAAAGCGATCCTCTTTTGACGAATAATGCTTTTAAACAATTTACGAATGAAAGTTCATTGCATTACAGGTGACAATTTACGGGTCTATTTTTGCAGTGGTAGATGACACACGAACAAAATGATTAAATCTGTCGATGAGATAGAGGCTATTTCTAACCGAACTTAATATTAGTTTCAAAGAAAATAGAAATGAAGGAAAACATACAGAATTTGAAATACATTGCCAATTGAAAAGAAGCAGACTAAGTGATAATATTTGTATTGCTTCTCATACGAAATGTCGGGTTGAAATCAAATATTCATCGACAACACGATAACGATTCTCTTGGAAGTCTAAGTCCATTATTACGATTCTAATGTAATTTGATTACAAGGACGAGAGGCGACACGAGATCGATGACTGCATGTTTTTGACCGTGCAATGTAATTTTGTTATTTGACGGCGTCTTCCATTTCCAACGATACAGCCATTAATTAGAATTTATTGTTGGGAATTTATAGTTCACGGCCGAATTGGTCTTCCTTCTGTCAGCCTGCGTGTGTCAGAACTTCTTTCGAGCCGCTTCTTGATTAAAGTCTGCGTAAAACAATCGGCTGGCGTCAGTAGAATCAGACGACCGCTGTCAGAACTCACTCCTATGTTTGCTCTTCTTTTGAAGGCTTAACAAGTAAATCATGTTTGATCGTTGCCTACGTTTTAGCCACAACGAAAACGCAGACACGTATTCGACATTTAAATTAATACGAACGTTTATGCTTTTGCGCGGAATCGTTTGAAGTCATAAATATTAATAAAACCTGATGTTCCCCCGTTTCCCGAATATAAACTAATTAAAACCCGCTGAATCTCGTGCATGTAAATTCATACTCCATTTTCATGTTCTGCTTTTTTACTTATGTCCAATTTTACATATATACCGATTAACCATCGTTCGAAGTCGTAAACATTAACCTTTTACACTCGAGAGGTGACTCTCACTCACCACTTGACTTCATACAGTGAAACTATAAAATTAGATATTTAATATTATACCTCGTATAATGCATCAGTTTGAGAAATATTGAAACAAAATAGCTTTGTGCCTCAATGTACGTGTTTCTCTTCAAGTTAGTTTCAAAAGATATCGTCTTTGTCTCATTAGAAAATGCTAAAATACATCTAGTGAAAAACTTCCGAATGCAAAGGATTAATAAAAATCAATACCCCTCGTTCCCAGTCCACCACTTAATTAAAAAGAAAAACATACTAACTCGCATACATGTAAATTCATTCTCCATTGTAATTTTCTACTTTCTCGTTCGCGTGTAATTGGAAATATTTAAACAGTAATAATACAAACGTCGTGTTAAGTGACTCGTTATTTTAAAATGACAATCGACGGTAAATGCCGATTAGAATAATTTCTGGTAAACAGAAAACTGGCCCATTAGAAGTAGAAATGGCCTCGTTTGTAAATAGGTGGTCATGTTATCAATTAGAGTGGTTCTTATCATTCGCGAATTATTGAAAGTGCCCAGATGTGAGCAACGTTCTTTTCCGCTCGCCTTAATTATCTCAGTCGAAACGTATCCGAGAATCCACGCCCGTGGTTGCGTCATTTGGGCAACAAGGTGCTTCAAGCCCGAGAACTTGCTATAACGCGCGTCCTACGACTATCTTATATGAAGCGATGAATCACGTCCAATATTCATGTACATACTTGCGCATGACATGTGCGGCATACCCACGTGGTATTCTTCGCGTCATCGCAAAATTTCATCGGTATGCCCTTATCCTATCTCGAATGTATTTATTTAACTTCCTGCTATTTCTGTATGCTTTAGGTATTCATGTGTGTATAGATATTTCATATTACTAAACATCTATATATATATTTCGTATTACCACATGTATACATATATCAATACAGATGACACACATCATCTGTGATGAAACATCTGAACAAAATGCTTCACACAGGTTCAAGTGAATTAAATCTACGGTTGTCCAAAAACCTTCCGACCAATAAAATCTTTCTACAAATTTCTAGGAATCTTTCCTTTTTATAATTACAATCTAGACTGAAACCGATATCGAAGTAAGCTGAAAAGATTTAAGATAAGACTTGTTCATAGTTTATTAAATAATTTTCAAAGTTACGATCAAATGTTTGTCAGGTACGCGTGCAATTCAATGTCTGTTCGCTGTTTGCCATTTCTACTTATCGCAAGTACGTGACTAAATCTACGTTTACTTAACTGTTCCTCCTATAACATCGAGTCAGACTCGTGATGGAAATTTTTAACTGAATTCGATTAATCTGAACGTTATCTATCTATTTTTCATATGAATGAAATATTGTTTGTTTATTAGCAATGTTTAATCTTTAGAGTAATCTTTATCGTTTTCTACTAAATTATCCACGATGAAGTACTCCTATTAAGCACAGCTGTGAAAGAAATCATGGGACAAGGACTTAACTTGTTTATGTAGATCCTCTTCCCTTTTTTGAATGGTACCATCAATTTTCTGACATTCTATGTACGTTCTATACGCGAGTGAACTACTTCTTCCCTCGTGAAGCGTTTACGTGGAAGCAATTGTAGCGAAAATAATCTTGAGCGAAATCGAAAGGCGAGAGGTTAAGAGAAACTCATTCAAGAGCAATATGAATCGAAGCGCATCAATGAATTCTCATAAACGACATCGCGCGTGGTTCGTTCAAGGCCAAACCAACGATCTTCAACTAACTGGAGAAACTTTAACCGTTTTGAATTCCATATTTATCGCGTCGACCCTTTAATTTGCGAATGGAAGAAAGAGGAAACATGATGAATGGTTACATAATTACACACAATTAAATCACACGACGTCTCTGACATGTTACAATCAAGTGACATCCGAAACATGCGTGTCGAGGACATCAGAATAAGAGATATGGTTACTGTACTTATTACACCACTTTTTCAATAACATTCTCTGTCCGCTAGACTTTGAATCCTTTGAACCCTTCACCTTATAATAATTTCAGCAAATTTCTTAATGAATTTCTATTTCACAGATACGTGTAGATTGAAAATATCCCTTAAAGCGAAGTATTTCACGTGTCAATCATTTTCACCGGACACTTTCATCATTTTCTTCATTTTCTTGACACAATAATATAAACTACTAAGTGTGCTTGGCAACGAAACGTTTCACGCGGAATGCGTTAAGTAAACTAGTTAAAAATGAATTTTTCTTAAAATTCCTAACAATAAACTATTGATATCATATTTACCCACTGTCAAGTCGTCTTGAGATTACAATATTCTAGATCGGCCTATTATATTTATCATTCCTGGGATCTGCATTTCTCGGAACCAGTTGGTAATCAGGGATAAGCAAAGAAATTTTTTCGATCAATTTAACGTTAATCTTTGCTGCTTGATTCTCTGAAGAGTTTTGCTGCTTACATCTGCAAGGTTTTTAGATCCTTATTACCACTTAACGGATTGATATCGGTGACATGTGGAAGTATATATACCATTGGCATTCAAAAGTTCACGGTTAGATCGTTTTTGGAATTGAATCCATGTCACATCGATGTAGCGCTTTGATTAATGCAAAGGGATGGCCACAAGATACTAAGTATGATATGTTAAATACTACACATAAATTATTATTATAATAGAAAACCAGCATTATTTTCTTTTCTAAACACTCTGGCCGAAAACCTTTGAACATGCTGAATTATTTATTCCTAAAAAGATACGTATAAAGAATAGATGGTGTTGATTCTTTTACAGTATCCTCTCATGCAATATATCTTTTATATATCATAACAACAAACAATTCTTGAAGCCTCTGTTGTGTAAGAAAAGTTCCAAAAGCGATCTGGCCGGGAACTTTTGAACGCCACTGTATATATTTTTTACTTTTTAAATTAAATTCACAAGTTTCGCAGGGGTAATTATCACAATCGTAGGAAACTCGCGTGAAACGACCTGAAACAGTGAATCCGAGGAACACGTAATAGCGAACTGAATAATGGACTGGTTCTTTTCGAGAGGTCCTTCCACTGTTCGTTCCGCGCGCCGCGTTGAATAAACATTGTTGCTCGCGTTAACACGCGCGCCACAAATAACAAACTCTATGCGCGCACTCGGGACGCACGAGACGCGCCGAGGATGAGCAGAAGATTGGCACGAGCGCGAAGGAGTTTGACTACGACTGATCATCGATCGTCGCGATGATTCAGCGTCCCGTTTGTCTAGCCTATCAGTTTCGACGTTTCTGCAACGAAATTTGAAATTAAAATTTAGTTTTGTATACTAGGATCTGTAGCACGAAGGCTGCCGTGGCGGTCATCGATGACGGTGGTGTTCGAATCGTTTAAAAGTAATTACAATAAGATTTGATGGCGAATAAAAATTCTTAATGAAGACCTTCTGTCATGTGTTGTAGAAACGGACATTCCGAAGAATTTTTCCTTTTGAGAAAAATGTCACCTTTTAGTTTCTGAGATAATCGAAGAACTGTCGTTACCATTGCATAGTGTGTTATATGTATAGGTAAATCTTTATTAATAAAAATGAATGTTTCTTTGTTTGTCCCGTATGCGTTCGTATACCATTCATCCGATTGCGATGAAACTTTAGTGAGTTGTGCGCACATCCGCGAAGATTTCTGAATTATTACAATGATTTTATAATTTAAATAGAGCACTTTCTTTCTTTGAGTAACATGCCGGGCATGCAACGCATGCCGGGTACTCGTACTAAATATATTGTCGCATTAACACTAGATTTATGGACATTTATTATGCAGTTTATTCTACTGTTCCCAGAAATATTGATGTTCATCCGTTTAGATCTAGGATATCAAATGTTTAAAAATGTATTATTACGAACTATAATCACGTAATTGAATCAATCGAAATCGACTCAAACATTTACCGAATAATGTTTATAAAATTGAAAACCACGCGAAGTCACGGGTAACAGCTAGTACATTATGTTAATGTATTTACGTAATCAGCCTTCGTCATTCTCGTGTTTCGCGTCTCGTAGAATAATATACTTACAGTCCCCTTCATAAGAGTACAATATACAAGTGTACCGAAAGTCGTGGAACATCTAAAATTTTATACCATTGCCCTGAAAATACAACCCTTCTAACACCAAGTTCTGTTATCCAAAATATTTGTGGCTTTACTTTTGAAAACCTGTGAAATCTGATTATGCTGAAATGTTGTATACAGTTCCCTTTTAGATAAAAATAATCTTTGCGGGAAGGATTTCTAACGATTCGAAAGGTAAAGATCCAAAGTTATGCAAAAAAGTGATTTACCATTTTAGTGTCAGCCCCTATAATTTCGTAAATTTCTATGTTCTGATTGGACTGACATTTTACATATAGCCTCTTTTTGTTTAAGGAACATATTTATGAGAAAGATTTTTGGAAACTCGGTAGTTAACAGAATTTTACGAAGTGTTTCATCAATGCAATATCACTTCCTACGTTACCATTATACCATAGAACAGGAACCAATTTATCATCAACGAAAGACAGGTTGCCGGCAGCACAGACTTGACAAGTCTGTGGTTAAGTGAGCATCTTTTTAATACTACGTATAATATGCATGCTAACAGAGTTGTGTAGTTACGGACTGTTATTGTTTTTCGAGTTTTCAAAAATGGAACGACATCATATACAAGAAGCGTTCACTGTTTTAAAACCACTTTGTGATTGTTTGATGAAAAATCCGAATGTGAACACTGCACGTAATGTTGCTCTCGCTATAACAAAAATTTCGGATAAAGTTATTCAAGATTTATTGGAATATATTTTATTTCCACTAATTACTCATTTGCCAAATCAAAGACTGAGGTAAATATTATTACTTATCAAATACAAATGAATGTGCATGTAATTTGCGAAGTTTGTAAAATAGTTAGAATTAGTACATAAATTAATTGATTGACTGGATGAGAGTGTTAATAAATGATTTTTATGTACAGGAAAGATGTAAAAGAAGAATTAGTAAAAACAGTCCAAGCAATATTATCAAGAGCAAGAATATCCAAGCTAGAATATTTTAATAAGTTATATTCATGTCTCTTGATACAAATATATGATCAAACGCAACAATCTATGGGTACTTTGCTTTAATTATAGTTTTAATTTGATTAGAAAGTTATTAAATAACTATATAATGTAATTTAATCTATATATTTTATATAGTTATCACAGGTCACGAAGAACTTAAAGAAGCAGTACTTATTTGCATTAAGACTTTAATACATTCCTGTTTCATAGAAGTTATAGAATCATTGTATGTTAGAGAAAATGCCTCAAAGATAGGTCAAGGAATTTTATTGTCTATAACGATAGGCAGAACTGAAAAATCATGTTCGCTGAGGTAAATATAAAAGAATCTTATTTTCAATATTTTATTCAATTTTTATGTGTGCCTATGCTTTATAAATTTTTAGATTAAAAGCAGTAGAAACAATAATGGCTCTATGTCAAGTTGACGATGAAACAGATAGATCTGATATTATATTACAAGATCAAATAGCAGAAGTTATTATGTTATTTTTACCTGGCATTGCTAGTGGATTGCAGGAGATAGCTATGGGTAGCGAAATACAAGGGCATAAACTTACAATGGTAAAGTAAAATGATTTTTATTATTAAATATTTAGCAATATATTGAAATTTTATTGTAATATAAAATTTTAGTTAGCGCTAAGAGCTTGGGGAAGAGTAATCTCACTTGTAATGAAAGATAAATTAGAAGAACACGATACACCATCATTAGCCACTCTTATTAATGGAAATATTAACGTAAATACCAATCTTTTAGAGAGTTCGCTGTGTATAAAAGATCATAGTGAGTTAGAAAAACATCTTAAAAATGCAATAAGAAGCAAAGAATGGTTTAATGCTAGTGCAACAAAGCTTAATGTACTTGTTCAACAATTAGATGTACTGAAAAGGCATTCTCATTACAAAGTTAGAAAGGAACTAGTTCAAACCATTCATTTACTACTGACAACATGTCCGAGGTAAATAGTGTTATTTCATATCTATATTTTTATAAATAATTTGTTAAATGAAATTATACACATTTTTTAAATAGGAACATGACACCGAATGTTATGTTATTAATTGAATATCTAATATCTCTATCCGAAGATGAATCTGCAGAAATTCAAGAAGAAGTTGAAAAAACTTTAAATGCAGTTAGTGCAAACTATATGCAAAACAGGAATATGCGGCCTTTGGTGGAATTATTAGAAGAAAATTTTTATAATTTACTGACAAAATTACCTAGAATTATTAGAAAATTTGGTACGACTTTTATTTTATTTTTATACGTGTCTATTTATACTGTAAAAAATATCTTAAATCTAAATCTTAATATTTTAAATCTTTAAGAAATATATAAAATCCAATTTTTACTAGTAAAAAATAAAATATTGTATGTTTCCTAGATGATAATGATCAGTTATCTTGCATAAATCAAGTTGCTGGTTACTTAAAACTTCTTGGAGAACAAAGATTACCCTTCATCATGATGTCTGCGCCGCATGTTCGAAGGTTGTTATTAGCACTCGTCTATGTATCTGAAATAGATTGCAGTGACATTTCTCTTTTGCAAGCTGTAAATGTTAAAGACTTAGAAGAACCAGCTTATTCATTTGGATCACATTTATGGAGACGATTTAAATTCATTCAGAATAGGTCTTGTGAAGAAAAAGTTGTAATAATATGTAAATACCTTGGGAAATTTGGAGATATCAAACTTTTAGTGGATGCCATATTTAGACTCATACTTGATATTCCACAACATAAAAAAGAATTATTTTTATTACTAAACTGGATAATAAATGGTACATGCAATATATATTTTTTAAAATAATTTATAAAACAATGATGTTATTAACTGTTAATTATATATTTTAGTTCCACTTAAAGATGCCTCATTTTTATCAATTTATAAAGATGTTGTGGATTTTTATATAAATCCTGAACATTGGTATTTACCTATTGAGTGTACCGAAGATACACCTTTAGGTGTTGCTCAAAATAACGTAGTTCAATGTTGCCTATTGCTGGAAGGATTAGGATTAATGGCTCAAAACTTAAAACGAAATTATGATAGATTTCTTCTTAAAACATTATATTTAATTATAGAACGTGCAGGTAATCTTAGTTATACTATAACAAAATTAATAGCTGATACATTCAATAAATAATAATCTTTTATTTGTATTTTCAGGTAGCAACCACAGTTTAATTAGTTTTGTTGGAACTCAAACTCTTGAGATCATTGCAAAATCTCAAGAACACAATACAGTGGGTGATCTTCTACGCGCAAATGTTGATTATTTTTCATACCACGTAACAGTAAAATTACGTCGCGTAGAACGTAATCCTGGTGTACTTAATGTTATAGGAGTTGTCATGAAATATAGCACTATAGACGTATTACCTTGTTTAAGAGAAATTGTGGAAGATGTTCTTCTGCAATTGAACAACAATTTTCAAAAGAAAAACTCACATGCTTTTTTGAAAGTATTTTTCACGTTTACAGTATGTATAAAAAAAATAGTCAAACCTAAAGATGTACCAGTAATACGGAAACAAAGTATAATTGTTGAAAATAAATCATCAAAAATTATTGAATCTTTATTGGATTATTATAGAATAAGAAAAGAGATTGATAAAGAAATAGAGGAATCTCCAGCTGATATTGATTTAGAAGATGAGGTAGAAACACAAGCTTTAGAAGAATGTGATGAAGTACATTTAACAGAGGAAAAAGGTAAATATAAGTGGTTTCATTAAAACATAATAAATTTCTAATTCTTTATTAATACAATCAATCTAAACTATAGAAGAAAAACAGAATTTACCGCTTTATATAAAAATGATCGAAGATGTGATGAGGCACTGTTTACATTTTCTACCATCTAAAGAAGTAGAAAAGTCACTACTTGCGATGTCAACATTACAAGAAGGTCTCCAAATTTTAGCTGAATGGGAAAATCAATTATTACCAATAGTACATTTACTTTGGCATCCATTAGTAGATCGATTTCACGATGAAAATGTCTTAATAATTAATCGAGCGTGGCAATTGTTAAATGTGCTTAGTTCCGTTTCGAAAGATTTTATCAGATCCAGAACCCTCAAGTAAGTTTCTTACATCTTCTATGTTATTATAAATTATTACTTCATTTTTCAAATAATAAATGTTAATGTAACTACATTAGATTAGTAAATTAGTAGTTAATTAGTTAACAATACTATAAATAATATGATTACTTTTAGACAAGTTTTACCAGCACTTTCAAAGTTTTTAAATAGTTCAGCAAGTAAAAGTTACAATACGAGTTCGGAAAATATTTATAAATACACTCAACTTTATAAGTTACAAAAGGAATTACTTTCGTCACTAGGTGCAATAGTGAAAAATTTAAATTTTCTTGAAAACGATACATGGAATGTTCTGAGTGTTGCAGAGCCGTACCTTAATAAACACCAGCATCCCATATTACAAGTATATAGTTCTACAAAAAATATATAATAATTATATTTAGTCAGGTTTTATATACCTTCTTATTATTTATAGTCATGCTGCATAAACTTGTACAAAGAAATTGCGGATTATAATTCAGACATTGCTTGGGTGAAGTGTCTAAGTATTATTAACTCTAAAATATCGAAAATTACTTCTGATGAGACTATTGATATAAACAATTTGATGGTAATTTTTATATAGTTTATAAACCAATATATATCATATTAATGACCATGCATTAAACATTTATATATTTTGCTATTTTTTCAGCTACCTGAAAATGCTGCAACAAACGAATATTACAAAAATATTCAAATCATTATAAAATATATACAAAATAAAGATTTGTATTCGGAAATGTGATAAGAAAAAAGAAACGAGATCAAAGTAAGTTTAACAAGTTTATTGTGTTATCAACATTGTAATATATTGTATAATGATATAAATTTGTATTATAATAAATAATGATATTTACATTATACGTATGTTTTTCCTGTTGTATTTCTAAAATCGGTTTTTGCATCTTATAACTAAGAAAAAGAATGAAAATGGGAGAACTACTAATAATATTTTAAATTTTTATTTGTATTCAATTTGTATTTCGTAATGGTACTTCACATTTTACATTTTCGTAACATTACTGTTTACATTCCTATTTTTTACAATAACTTATGTTTGTTAGAAACTTTACATATATCTACAAAGCAAATAACTATTCTATGTAACAGAAATGATTTTATGTTTCTTATTCACAGACGATATAATTCATTTAATTTGTAATTATAAATATACAATAAATAAAATCATTTATTTGTACTGTGATACATGTTAACTTCTATGCAGAATTAATAAACCAACATATAATGATAATTTAATATTTCCTTTGTTATTGTAAATATTTAAATGAAAGAAATGTAAGTGTTACGTTAATATTCTGTTGACAATGAAGAAAATATTAATGAAGTAAATTGCACTTCAAAAACCAAAAAATACTTGTAGACATATATGATTAAAAACTGCAATGTATATAAACCATGTATGTTTATAACTCTTTTTTAGCCATTCCTTTTTTAATAAATCTAGCGATGATTAGTGTGTTTAAAAAATATAACAAGATTATTCAATGGAAATTTCTTAGAAAATTTTCTTATATCGTACATCACTAGTTTCATAAATAAAATATAAGTTTCAGTGGCAA
Organism: Nomia melanderi; assembly: GCF_051020985.1. Lineage (NCBI taxonomy): Eukaryota > Metazoa > Arthropoda > Insecta > Hymenoptera > Halictidae > Nomia > Nomia melanderi. Next base: position 10,170,327 of record NC_135007.1, read on the forward strand.
TAAATTAATGTATTTATATTTTATAAGATATAACATGAAATTTGCATATATTATTATGTACATTTTACTTTTCTTTCTTCTACCTTAATTTGATTTAAAAACAATTTCGTAGCATACGTGTAAGTGTTTATCTTATTTCATACTTATGTGACAATATCCCAAGATTTTATATTTAAAAAAAGAAAGGAACATAAACTGTATCATTTGTTGATAATAAAGCTGCCAGAAGTGCGTACATATGATGTACACGTAAGTTTTTCGACAATTCGAAAATAAACTAAACCAATATTAATATCTTAGATATTCATGCTTCATCATTGTTCAATATTTAATAGATCGAAATTTGTTTTGTAGAGTGTTCACATGTTGAAAAAATCTGTATGTATATACAGTAGTCTCCCGAAAAAACTTGAATTAAAAATGTTCCTACTTTTTGGAATTGCACAGAAAATGTCCTTTAGAATATAATTTTCCTTATCTTCAACTTAAAAGAAAACTATTCTTAATTTTGCATTTTTTATTAAAAAAATATATTCGTATAGTTTGCAAATGAGTTTATACTGATAATAAACCAGACTGAATTATTCAAGATCTTCGGGGGAAATACTGTAGTTTGAAGAAAAAACTAATTATAACTTGAGCATGTTGTCAGTTATTTTACTGATCTAATAATTAGCGATCATGGTCCACTCTTGTCATATAATGACTAAGCACACTGCTTGAAAATTCAGATATACAATTGTATCTATAGCGTGTGCGTTTTGAACCAATAAAGGAACAAATATAAATATATATATATATATGTATGTTTAGATATTTCAGGTAATGTAATAAACTGTTAACATTTACTTTTGCAGTAACATTGTCTTTTTATAAAACAGTACCTTTTCTTTACAAATTATTATTAGCAAAATGTTTTACCTTTAAGGAACAAATACTTAAGAATGTTATGTACTGATTTTTTCTAGTGAAACGATACATCATTTCCATGCTTGTTTCTGAGCTTTCTGTGAAGCTAGTTTCTTTGTAACGTACGATGAAATTAAAAGACCTGCTAATACTATCATTATTAGATAATAATCGAAATCTTCTTTCAGAACATCAAACGTTTTAGATGGTGTCACGCGCGTGTAGAACAAGTCTGTAATAAATTGTATTGTATGTATAATTAATCATGGTATAAACATTATTTCCCATAAATTAATTCGGTTTATAAAAACAGGAAAATATAATTATAACAACGAAACACTTACCAAGACCATATACAAAAACTAAGCAAGTACTTTCAAGGCCACTAGGACTAGTATGAACACCTGACACCCTAAATACGCTTTGATTATAATTAATTATTGCGTCCATTTGAATAGGTATTTCTGGCATGTATGGTATAACCCCTTCTTCGCGTACTTCTGGATTAATAGGCCGCCGCGGATCTACCATTTTCCACGGTAATTCCAATACTCCACCACTGGCTAGAGCAACTATAAAAAGTAACTTATCAGTAATCGTATTTTATTTCTATTTTAAATTTCGTCATGCAATATTTAAATATTGTATTTACCTATAATGTGCTTGCTTGTAATACCCTTCTCTGTAATAGTTTCCCGCATAGACTCTATTGCTGCAGGGAAAATAAAGGCTTGCCTTTCCACAATTGGCAATTTCGTCGTAGATAAAGATGAAAACACTGGAACGGTATATAAACGATTTAAAGAAAGAAATTTAAGTACAATGAACATTTTTTTTGCAACCTGTAATTACAAAAAACTATACAGTACCTGTTATATTACTCTGTACTTTTCCTTCATAAAGTTCGAGACTAGCGATTTCAGTTCTACGGCTTTTTTCATTAAAGTAGCTGTATACTATCCAATTTTCTGAATGCACAATATGAACTGGACCACGGACTCTCTTATGTATAATAGAAAATATCATTGCTCCAGATACTACGTCCAATAAATACAGATTAAGCGTATCTGAAAGAAATAAATCGTAAAAGCACGTTACTCAAAATTTAACGCTACTTTAATTGTAATTCATCTTGAGCTTACTCTTATGAGTATATCCAACACCCTCGGTTACTATGGCAACTAAATTAGGATTAATATATTTATATAGAACAGATCTATCACTTAAAACTCTACCCTGAGAATGAACACGTTCTATTGGATTTTTCGATACAACATGCGTTATTCTTTGGTTTTTCGGTGAAAGTAGTAACTCCCATACTTTATGAGCGATAAGTTCCTATAAATTAAATCTAATTTCAATATTCACTTTAACATATCGTATGAATTATGTATTTTCTATTGTATGTACCTGAGTTGTACTGTACGAAAGAGAAAATCCAGATAATACACCTGTTGTTTGATCAGCAGTAAACATATACATATTTTTACCAAAAGATGCAGCCATTGCTGTTGCACCTTCAGGATATATGTGTGCTCTATCCCGAGTATCAAGGATAAGCATACTTCGTAAGAAATCATCGGTTGTAACATGAAGTAACATGGATTGCTTTATTTTATATCCTAGTTTTATTAAACCATCTAATGGTTGACCAGTAATTGGATTAAATGTGTATATGACTCCCTGTTCTGTATCCTAAAACATGTAATGTAAATTATGCAATATAAAACTGAAATTAAAAAATAATTTCGTTTTTATATGTATAGGAAAACATACTTTATCTTCTGCTAATAGCGTGCATTGAGGTGGATACGGAAAATGTCTACTGCCACGTTGCACGTATAAAACTATTGCATTAGATCTTTTCACAAAACCTTTAATGCTTGGTACTCTGAGTTGCCAAATAATTTCGCCTTTCCTAGTTTCAATACCATATAACTATAAGCAAAATTACATGTTGTATATTGTCCATGTTGGTTAATATATATATTTATCAACTAGCACATGCAATTTATTAATTAGTAGCTATAAAATAAAATCATACCTTTCCAGTTGAAGTAACAAGAACAATCATTTTATGTAATCCAAATTTATCTCGTACTAAATCAGTACGTTGGTTGGATGGTTGAGGTGTAATACTTAATATAGATTGGAAAAATGCTTTTGCTTGCTTGAATTGTGAGCTGACTCTTCTGATCATCATACTTAGCACATCCCCTAATTGTAACATAAAATTATGAAATTACATATATTATATGAACAAGAAAGATACTGCGACCTGTTTTCCTATTTACTACTGTTATTAAAAAAACAGCAAAGTATGCAACTGTAAAATTGAAACAGTAACAAATAGCACGTGATTCAAGTTGCGTTAAAACCAGTTGATTAAAAATTATTTTAAAACTATAAGTTTGTAGATACAATTACAGTCTCAGATTATTTGTATTTATGTAATTATTCATGCATAGCACTAAATATAAATTACATTATTCAATTATTTTCAAACGTGTCATTTAAAATCCTTCTATGCAAGTGTATTCATTGAATTTCTAAATGTTTAAAATTTCCATGCAAATACTAATTGCCATGTCGCAATTTTTTCTAAGTAACAGAGGGTTAGACTATAAAAATATTCTCTTCACATTTACATGAATGCCTAAGGAAAGTCGATACATGCGAATAAGTCTAAACGACACCAGGAAAACAAAATAATTTTCAAACCAGCCCTTGCTGCTTCACTACTTACATGAACTGTCTACATCAATACCTGCCAGCAGCCATTCACAAAAGAAATATAATTAATATAACTTAAATAATCTGTTTTTGTTAATTATGAAATTAGAAAAATAGAATAATTCTGTTATCATTATTACAATTAAGTTACAACATCAAGCTTCTTATATTATTTGAATAATAATATAAATTACGAAACTGCAATATAATAACGTTTTTTTTAGTATTCCTAATAACCATGTTAAATTATTTGATATTTTATAAATATGAATTCAGAATGTATCACAAACTCCAATGATTATTTAATTTCTAGCTGAATAATTGAAAATAAAAGTATTATTTATTTCAATTTTTGCGGATTTTTAATGTACCTTAATAAACATGAAAGTAATATATGATTCATACTTACTTTCTTTCTGATCAAATTCTGTTTCAATAGCCTGTTCCCTATCGGACATAGGCAATTCTATAATTTCCACTGCTACGATACTAGCAAGTGCTTCCTCTCTTGCCCATATTAATTTATTATGTTGTAAAAGTGCAACACTGTGATCTTGTGAGCTTAATAAATGTCGACACGTTATGCCTTTTGCTTGTCGAGGGCAAACAGAAGCCACAATTGTTGGCGACAGTAAAGAACCATGCTGTAGAGTCAACGATAAATTTGGCATTGGTTCCGATGTTAAAAGTTCTGTAGCTGTAATTACTGTTGTCTAAAATCAAATAATTTAATGTCTTAATAATTATATGTAAATAACATTTCAGAAGTTTTACAAGTGTGATTAAAAATAAAGTATTTACTCCTGCTTTATACGTTGTTTCCAGAAGCACTTTTTCATTGTCAGCTGAAACAATATAGAGCATTGCATCACCAGCTATATCTCTTTCAATAGGAACAGGTTTTTCTCCAATAATAAGAATTCGTTTTCTTTGATTAGCATCTGCGCTAATTGATACAGCAGGTTCTTCGCCAGCTAGTGATTCTATGTGATATGGACCTTGTGAACCCCCACCAAATATTGCGAACATGGAAAATGATTCTGTCTTAACATTTCTATCAAACAAGTGTATTAAGAATAATATGGCTAGTGAATTAACCCCTCTTAAACATGCTAGATATGGAGCTGCCAGAACACATCTAAGGAAAAAGAAAACAAACTAAATTAAATAATATCAATCGATCAGATGAAATAAAAGTTTTTAATGTAATCAACGTAGAGTATAACAGTCATGTTTTAATTTAGTTTCTTACTCTGTTTCCTGATTTATAAATTCTGCAGAGATTTGCGATGTCTTGAGTTTGTCTCCTGTTTTACTATCATACGATGTCACTTCAACAGCGCTATTATAAATTGGTAAAATATGATGTAGCGTACCATCCTTTATGTGCCACTTTACATCTTTGATTCTGAATAGTAACACGAAATTGAAAATGTTAACATAAATAATGTGCATTATCTTAGCTAACATATAATATTTATCAATAATATTATATAATATGATCACACCAATTAATTATACATATATTATGTACACAAGATTGAAAAAAGTATTAAATAAATTAATAATTATTGCAGAACAAGATGCTTCAGTGAAATTATTAAAGTGATACGTATACAAATTACACAACATAGAAATTGATTGATTTTTAAATCTGTCTTGTTTATCATTTTCGATTTCTTTTCTATATCTTTTTTTTTGCAAAGAATAAAGTGTAAAACATGAAATGCAATACAAGAATTACACTGAGTACAGCACATCATACATGTGAGATTATTAATCACTGAATGTATAGAATATACATGTATTATTGATTGTGCATTAAGATAAGGTAAAAAAAACCTGTGAGCACTGTACAATCCCAATGTAGAAAAAGATATAAATGGAGAGAAACGTCTGAAAATCAATAATCATAATTATCTCTCATTATGTACACTGTGTCTCCATTACATACTGTACCATTAATTAACATATTTTAGTTCATTTTTATTAAGACTGTTAACACGTTCGCAAATGTGGATGTTATAGCAGTCATTTTCATCGTGATGCAAAATGACATGAATGCTATAACATTCAAATTTATAAGTTGCATTATCATGTATTTAATTCCATATAGCTTTAATTTTTTTCAAATTATTATGCACTTTAACCTTGGGAGTTGAAAAATAAATCACCTATCTATTTTTGCTGCTTATTAAAATTATTACTGTGCACGAACGTGTTAAGCAATATGAAAATCCTCATGTACTAAAACTGACTTAAAGATAAATAATTTTACACAGCAACTATGACAACTCCTTTTACAAGTAATTATTTTTAAAGTGTAATATTAACCTATCTGGACTTTGTTCAGCTATTGGCCATTCATGAAGGATATGTCCTGTGGCTAAATCCCACGCACGAACAATAGCTGGTACTCCCCCACTTACAGAAACAAGATCTCCATCTGCAACTCCACCCATTGCATGAATATGACCTGCATATCCCTTTTCTAATACACGTCTCCATAAGATTTGTCCTAATGAAATGAATTTTTTTATTAATCTTCATATTTACTTTGTTTTCTGTATTTAGAAATATGTTACTTTTCACAACTTTAGAATCAATAATTAAAAAGATTATCTTTTCATAGTCTCATAATATAATTTCTCTATTAACTTCCATGGAATAAGAAACATCAAGTGTTAATATTTGCTGATTCTTTCATTTATAACATAGAATAATGTAAATATTGAAAAGTCTTGCCACTTATCAAATTATTAATTAATAGTTGACAATTTTCGTTTACAAGTACAAAAGAAAATTTATTCATTATACGTGGCTGTTTTAATATCAACGTTTATGACTACCTGACTTGAGGTTTAGCGCAGCGATAACATTTTCCTCAGTAGCAACAATAATCTTTTTTGCAGTTGAGACGGTGTCAAAACTGGCAAACTTAATTTTACCGACATAATTTTGTTTCCTGCAAATAAAATAATGAATCTTCCGATTAGTGTAATTCGATTAGTAGACACAGTGTCAAACAAGGAAGCATGCTACTACATTATTTAAGCGCTCAGCATTACAATCAACATTCGTTTCAAAATACGAAACATTTTACCAGTCAAATTTTCCAATTTGATCTTCATAGAGACACATAGACAAATTAAACAGACCGATTAACACGATAAGGCATTGTAATATTTGAACATCAATTAAAAACCGGTTGATGTTTCCTCTAAAACTCCATACGAACAGAGCCATGATGATTACAGTGAACTTATCAATCCATCTGCTTATACAAATTTCCTCCGCTACTAACTGCTATAGTCATTGGTTACATAAAGAGAGAATAGCTACTGTAGCTAAAAAATATACTCTACCTTGGTATACCTGAAAAACAATATTTTCGCGGGATCATTCGAATGATAAAAAAAGATGGTTGTTTCAACAATGATCATTGATCTTGTAATTTCTTTTAGTGCACAATCTTTAATATTAAATTAAGTCCTATGAGTTTTAACTTGACATCTACGAAGTTGTAGAAATTTCCTCCTAATTCTTGTTTATATTTTATTCAAGTTAGATGCACTGGGAAGAAGTAAGGCGAAGAGAAATTTCCATGAACCCCATCTAAGGACATACTTTTTTGTTACTAAATGTAAGTAGGTGGTTTCCATGAAAAACCGTTAGTGACTTGTCACAAGTAAATTTAGATTTAAATAAATTAATATGTTGGTATTACTAGTCAAGTATAGAGATGGCACTAAAAAGAGGTGTAGGTTATGTGACATTAACCTATTCATTGTGTATACACGTTTAAAAATTTTACTACTCTGTCAATTTACTGTTTAGCAGATAGTATATTTTGTGTCGCAATTCTGAATATTGTAGATTCATTAATTCCTTCTTAGGCAGCAAAGTGTGATGTGAATTGTACGTTGTAATTTAGTATTATTTTTTAATGTTTAAAAATTAAAATGGGGAAAAAGTCGCCAAATATATGGAAGGGGGCATTATCGTACATATATTCACGTTTAACTCGACCATTTCGTAATTTTAATATTACGAATCGAACAAGCAAGGTTTTATCAAAAGATAAACCCGATGCTGCACCTCAATATCCTACAGTAGTTAAACAAAAAGAATTAGTAAATAAAAGTAAGTAATTCTGATTTTCGTATGATTATTAAATGTAATAATTTAAACATTTTTTGAAAATAAAGCGTATTTTAATATTTTATTTTAAGGTACCTATAATTAAACAAGACTTGTAGTTGTGCTAAAAGTCATAATAAATTTTGTTTTAATCAAACACATTCAATAACTTTTGTTGACTTTATAATTAGATTCATTGATTATTATTATTATATGTCATAAGGGATTGCACAAATTATCTCTAACATATAATTCTTTCTACAGATAAAAATAGTTATAAATATAAAAAGTTATGTTGTACATTGTATCCTAATAGATGTTTTTATTTTAGTGTACCCAAATTTCATGGAAAACCATTACAAAAAGGATATGCAATTAGATGATTATTTAAAGAAAGTTTATGTCACATCTAAAGATTCTATGGTATGCATCTTTTTAATGATAGTTGAATACAATAATATTTAATAAGAAAAATAAGGATTCAAAACATGTTTTGCATATGTTTATAAGAAAGTAACAGAGGAATCTGGTTCAAGTAAGTTATTACCCCAAAGAAGATATAATCTAAGGGAAGCTGAGTTTCCTTATGAAAACATTGGTCGGATTCCTGAAGGTAAATGTTCCCTGCAAGATGCTTTATATTTTATACACATGCATAGTGACGATCCTAATAAATATACTGTAGAACAAATAGCTACTGAATACAAGCTAGATAAACAGGTAGTAGGTAAGTGATAGTTACTATAAAGGAACAAATTATGCAACAGGATCAAGAAATATTTTAATAGTGTTACATTGTGTTTTGTTTCAGAAAATATTTTGAAATATTTTGTGATTCCTATTTCATTGAGTACAATATTTGAAGAAGATCAAACATCTGACCCTCCGCTATTAAAAGAAAAGTAATTATATTGTAATTTATTGTATATTTCATTTAAGTGTTGTATAGATAATTGAATAATTATGTAACGAATAAATAAATTATACGTATTTACAAAAAAATATAATTACACAAATGATCGCATGACAATATGGTTGTTTACAATTTCTAATTGCTATGTATACCCATTTCCATTTATATTACACAGTACAAATTATGAAAATTTAAAAACAAATAACCACTAGTCGCGATAAAAGATGATGTAATACATCTTTATATTTATATAAATATAACATTTCAAATAAACTATTTATTATACAAATAACTTAAAATTGATCCATTTATTTTCACTCGCTAAAATTTCACAAACTAATGCTTTCCCTCCTTTTAATTAACTCCATATATAGGAAAGACCTGAAACATAAACGAATATTTAGAGAAGATTTTCATCATTTTTATTCATTTCAAATGTGATCAAGTTTTACTTACTAGGTAGTGCATGATAGATGAAGACAACGAGAACTAACACATGGAATTGTTTAAACGTGGAAGGTGACGAGTGAGAGTGGCCGAAAAGTAATCCCTTATCGACCGGACTCGACTCCGGAATGACTGCAGTTTTTCTCAGCAACCAGTCGAAAGCGTTCATTTTAAGTCTCCTTTTTAATTCTGGCCCAACTTCGTCCCGAATTCGACGATTATAATTATTTAACCACCATTTCTGCAGAAATTTAATTTACAAAAATTCACAGTATACTTCTTCAACTTTTGATGGTTCTTAATTTTTTTTTTTATTTTTGTATCTCATTTTTGTATTTCATTAATTATATTTCCGGCTATTGGACCGCGTTTACTGATTGTGTAAATACGTTGTGCGAATAAATAAACTCACGTGGGATGGAGTCAACATGCTAGTGTCAATCAATTTCGGCTCGTATGGTACCAGAGTTGCGTCTCTGAATTTTAGAAATGTTTCCGTGTCTCCCTACAAGAACGTTACAGTTACGTTTGCAGATTAAAATACCTAATAAGCTTTTAAAAGAGAATTTTGTTCGAAAGTTACCGGTTTACTCGCTTCTACGACCTCGAGGATGTTCTCCAATCGCACGCCGAAATCGCCTTTCTTGTAGTATCCTGGTTCGTTGGACAAAAAATATCCTGGCCGCAGTTCAATTGGCCCGCATCCTTCGTCTGATGTTGCAACTTGCATGTAGGATATGCTAATAGGTGCTGGAAATTCAGATAACACAATCAGTAAAGCTAATTACCCATAGTAAACTTTGCTTAAACAAATTTCATATCTCCCGAAGAAAATTTTGAAAGACAGTTAATTCTACTTAACTTACGAACTAAGCTTAGCTTATTTAACACTAGAACTATCGTACCAGTCAAAATGACTGGTTTCGATTTCTTGTTTCGTAATTATTAATGTCTCAAAAGCATTAAACATTCGAAAAGATCTTGAAAATAAATAATTTCACATGAATACTATAATCTATTGTTACAATTTTTATAGGGATTACATATTAATCGTGTTAAATGCTCAGCAGTTCTAGTGTTAATGAAATTACTTTTTAGTAAATTCTCAAAAGTTCAACAATAAAGTGAAAACGAATTGGCAGATAACATGATAAATTGTTTTAGTAAATGCTTAATTGTTTGAATGCGAAGATACGAACATTCGTGTACAGACAGGAAGTGACCGATCCCGTGGCCAGTTCCATGCAAGTAATCATAACCGACATTCCATAATGGAGATCTTGCGACAACATCCAGGTGACTGGACTTTAAGGTACTCGGGAATACCATGGATGATAATTGTATCGCTCCAATTAAGACCCTGGTGTACGCTTTCTTTTGCTCCTCAGTTGGAATTCCGAAATGGAGGGTCCTCGTTATATCGGTTGTTCCATCTGTTACCCAAAAAGTGTAAAAAATATTTGGAAGGAATGTAGGATCGTGAAAATCAATCATTTGCTCTTGAAATTTTCAAGTTATTTTAATATTAATCATACTATAGGTTTCCCAGAATGTCACAGAACTTTTTTTAATAAGAATACAGGGAAAATTCGAATTATATTCTTAAGTTAATCAGAATGTGAGATAATTATTTTGAGCAATTCTTTACCTAAATATTGACCTCCAGAGTCCACCACTAAGGTGGACGTCTTCCCGATCATGATATTCGTGAGATTGTTGGGTTCGTAATGGGGAATCGCTGCATGAGGCCCATACCCAGCGATGGTCGGAAACGAGATGCCCTTATTGTTGTCCTGCTCGTAACGGAACTCGTTCGCCAACCTGGCCACCTGCATCTCGTCCCAACCATCCGAGTTCAATTCGTACTGCTCCTCCATGTACGCTAAAAAATCGCACATCGCCACAGCGTCCCTCAGGTGAGATCTTCGCATACCCTCCACCTCGACTGGATTCTTTTGTGCTCGAAGATTCACCACTGGTGAAGGTTTCGGTAAACGTTTCTCCGATGGGATCTAAAAATCAATTGGACAACAAAGTTGTCAAACGATGATTTTAATTATTAAATTAATTAATTGTTTGAAACTAAACAGAAGGTCGCCAACGGCATTTTTGGTCGTACAACGAAACATTGTGGCCCGTAAATCGAAAAAGTGCCATAATTAAAATTAAAAGAGGGTGAAACTACTAGCGCACATTTCTGCTTAAACGCGATTTTCGTTCATAGCGCTCGAAGATGTCAAATTCTAGACATATGTAGATACGTACATGCACAGATTCTCCAGAGGATAAATAGGATATTAGTACTATCGGTTGTTTTCACCGAACGCATGAGTTTCTCGACCAAATCGATGGTTTCCGTCGGACGCATATATGCGGTGGTAGTTCAAGGATTTAACACGTTGACTGCCACGAGAATTTCTAGCGTTTTGAATAGTAATATTTATTCTTCAATAACAAAGGCATAATCACATTACATTGTGATCTAGCTACTTATCCTACTAAATATTTTTGTTTAAAATCAAGTTTCTTATTGCAATTGTTCTTCAGCAATTTGAGAGCTCCGGGTCATCGGTGACCGTCGTGTCAGTCAACGTGTCAACTGAAGGGTAGCAATAAACTTCGCCGCTCAGCATCTTAGGGCTCGAGCGGCAAGCGTTATCCGCACGGCAAGTGCAGAAGCGAACTGACTGGTAGCAGCCAGTGGATTAGACCCTGGTGTCCGATGCCGCGGGCGTCCAGGCGTCCCTAAGCTCCGGCTAGCATGCCGAGGAGAAGGTAAACCGACACGCCACAGTGGTACGACCGCGTCCGACCAGTTACAGCGTTTTGCATGCTGTCTTGTTGCCCGCCATCTGTGTCTAGACATTTCAGTAATCAGAATACGGCGGGCCGCGCGAAAGAGTGCTTGTCCGTGTTTGGTCTACGTCTACGGAGGTGTGTCAGCTCGTCACGTGGCGATCAAGCTAAGCTCAACAAGCTCTACGAGACTAGGGTAACATGAAGCGGAAGGTGTATGTTCGCCTAGGATTATCCGCTCTAATACATGCGCAGCTGAACCGGTCCCTGTGTATTCGACGCTATTCCGAGAATCATTGCCGAGTGTCGCTTTTAACCGATTGACGCACAGTATTCCGTTAAATGACTTCTTTTCTTTATTAACACTAGAACTACCGAGCAGTCAAATTGAAGTTTTCGGATTTTTCTGTAGGGACTCTAAGAGTGCAGCTATTGAGATTCAATTGACTTATAATTCACGTGTTACTGAGTCAATTTTATCTAAGTCAATGCTATCTTTTCAATAATTGTAAAAGAACGAATGGGTCATTTTGAATGAAATCTAAGAAGTATTCGATAGGATTTGTGCTGGTAATATATGTGACACCCATAGACGATTGTATGCGTCAATGGGCTGAGGCACGTTTCGCATTAAGATTTTACATTAGTTCACGTATATTTTCGTTAACATGCACTGTCAGGAAACTTATGTTTGTTAATACTTTGACTGCCACGGCGATCGATGACCGGAGCTTTCAAATTACAAGAAAATAATGATGACTTGGAAAATAATTGATTTCGAATACAAATTTTCTGCGACGTAAATAACTAGACGACAGGGTAATATAAGAATTTTCATATGAAAGAATAATCCTTTCTTCGTACCTTTGCTATAGAAAGGATAAGTGATACATAAAACGCTGTTTCTCGTGGCAGTCAACGTGTTAAATAATTATCTCTATCCAATATGTTATCCTAACCATTATTCAACTATTAACCCTTCACAGACGAAGATTCTTTGAAACGTAAAACCTTCAATAGATCAAGCTAAATTATACATCAATTGCTTAATTAACAGAAAAAAAGGAAACTAAGTACCGACCTCTTGTTGCCCGACTAATCAAATCATTTGTCTACGATTTAGTTTTCCGAACATGAAATTTCCGCCTCGGAATGTCGATATTCGTCCGCGAAGGGTTGAAAACTTCCTAAGTTCAATTGTCTTGAATTAGTACCTACAGAATTGAATACTTCCATGGAGGCGCCTGGAGTATAACCGCACTGCGTCGGCAGCCACACGGTGTTCCACGCTTGAGACATAGTTCGCAAATCGTACCAAATGGACGTGTAATTATGCCAGCTGTAAAGAAACGCACACGTGAGTAAAGTTTAAAAAATCGGACGGCTCGTTTTCACTGGTGCCCTTACTTCACGCAGTTCTCGTGGTTGCAATAGTCCATCTTCAAATGCACCTCGACGGAGCGCAGAATTTTCTGCCGCGGCGTGTACAGGTGGATCGAACCCAGGGTAACGACAGCGTACGCCCGTAACACGGGCGTGTTGGGCAGGTCGTATCCGCGAATATTGAATAGCCAGGCTATCTCGTCGAGCGCGGTGACGACGAACGCGTCGGCGTTCGACGCTTCCATTTCCGCACGGACCAACTGGACCTTTTCCTGCCAGGCTTTTCCGGCGTACTTGTCCAGCAGCGGATAAGCCGCGTGCGGATTGTAATTCGGTCGGCCGACCTGCCAGATCAAGTCCACCAGGTTGTTACGGACAGGAACCAATTTTACGGGTGAATTCGCTGAACATGAACGCTATCGTTAATTTGGGGATGGTATCGTCCGACGAAGATGGACGACGTTTCTATCTCTTAACACGTTGAACGCCGCGGGGGTCACCGGTGGCCTCCAACCAAATTGAATTACTGTAGTTCACTCGATGAAACGGTTATTTGGAAACATTTATATATTACAAATAATGTCACTTAATCTCGTGACGTCCAGCTAGAAGAATGTTGAATTATTACTAATGCCAAGCTAGTGAAAGCAAAAATTCCCAAGCTTCATGTATCTTTAGTCTAAACGAAGGCGATAGAGAGGCAACCAGATGTGTCTGGATTTTGTCACGCGAATGAGAGACTTCTCCGGCAAGGCCGAAAACGGACTCCAACTTACTTTTGGGTGGTTAGTGTCACTCGCGTTCGAGAACTTGAAAGAGCTAGACGTGTTCTTCAAAGACGTTATAATAAAGTCACGATCAAATGATTTAATATTATAGTTTCTTCCATTTTGTGTATTTTTATTTTTAAAATCGTGCGGCATTCAACGTGTTAACCATCATCATTCGTACTTCTAACAGTGTAACACCCTTCCAGCATTAACACTAGAACTGCCGGATGGGTCAGAATGACCCATTCTCGATTTCTTCGTTTATAATCATTGAGAACGCGCAGATACTTGATTGAGAGATTATTGCGGAAACTGATTTAGTAATACTTAAATTGACGTATAAATCAATTGAAATCTTGATAATACACTTGTGGCTCTCACGAAGAAATTTTCAAAAGTTAGTTTGAGTACTCGGTAGTTCTAATGTTAACCCATTGGCGTACTATTTACTTTCGATACTAAGTTCGTGTCAAGTAAAAACTAGCGACAATTTGGAAGAAATGCAGTGAAATTGTCCATTCTACTTCAAGTGGATATTTCATTTAAAGATAATACATTGGTAGCAAAATAGTTGTTTCCTTTGATCCGTGGCTAATGAGCAACTTGATTGTGGTTAAATTAGTCTAGAAATCTTCATCGCGAGTCTCGCTCGTCATTGTACGACAAGGGATCAATGATCTCATTTTTCCAACAATTTATATGCCCTTTTCAAGAGATGGCAAGTAAATAAATTAATTTGACGCTTGTCTTTTAATCTTTTGCACTCGAATGTGTTTTACTGAAAATATCCAGCATTCTCCGGCGAGATATGAACGACATTGTTTGAAACTGATTTAACGATAGTTCACAGATAAATTAAGCAACAAAGGTATTTTATTTAAATATTTTACATTGCAGTACAAAGTTTCATTTAGAATACTAAATACTCAACTTAAAAGTTTTGTTGTATCAAATCGAGTGGTGACTGAGAGTCACATCTCGAGTGCAAAGGGTTAAATTTCTCACGGTAAATTGGATTGGAAACAGATGAGACCATAAATTCGTCAAACATAGGGACGTGAGTGAATTAAAAGTTCATTTAAGTTGGCGCGCGCGATGTTTTAGTGCGGCGCCGACGTTTGTAGGTTTGCTCGCTGACAAACTGTGCAACGATACATATAAATCGAATGTTTGTTCACACCGACAGGTTTAATGCTTTTCAGACAGGATTCATTACCTAATTTCTCTTCCCAAGTTTCCCAGTCGACGGCGGAAACTAACGTTGGATCAGCGCCAATACGTACTGAAAGGTTGCTTTGAAATTCGTGTTTCAGCCATTCTGTTAGCGTGGGTACCTACGTGATTGGAAATATTTAATCGTTAAAGGGATTCAGATTGATAAATAGATTTTATGAAACGTTGCACTTAACGCAATGCGCAGTCATTATTTTTGTTAATTCTGATACATCGCGAATGATGACAAAGTTAATTTTCTGAATTTTGGCAAATACTTAAAAAATGTATTCATTATAAAATATTTATTATATTACATATTTTGTAAGTGTATAATAAATAACGTTTACTGCCTTAGCAAAGTACAACTTAATACCATTATATATCAAAGTTATTTATCATTATTATATATCATTATATGTTTACTGTTTTATTAAAGTTAAACTTAATGTCATTATACATCAAATTGGTAAAATAAAAACTTCATCTTTCATAACGTTATACAAATACTTAATACGATTTAGAAAAGAATAAAAAGAGATGACGTATTTTATTATTAGATAATTTAGTTAATCAAATTATTTAATTACAAAAGTTTCGAATAATTGATCTTTAATAACTAAAAATAAAACTTATGTTTGGATATTAAATATACAAGAAGAACCACTCAGAAAGCCCCAATTCCCAGGCCCCTTGCACTGAGTGCAAGGGGTGAACGATCATCGATGACTGAGGAATCGAACAGTGTCAACTCCTCGAGTCTTCCTCACGCTCAGGGAAAGGAGCTACGCCTCCTCATCGTGGTTACATCAACTCTCTGTTTGGGCAGAGATCGAAAAGAAGATCTACTACAGAAATGATCCTGTGAAGTACGATCTTGCTTTTCCTCGGTGCGACGAAGGTATATATGCTATTCAGTGTATTATTTCAGCAGCGAGAGAGCGTTCAACTCGGTGTCCATCTAGTGGCGACAAGCGGTACTACATATATTACATCACCCCGAAATACTGAATACATACGTACATTGAATAAGTACAAACCTACATATATATTTCATAAAAACGACATCCTCGAGTATATTACGAATGATTAAAATATTTTTTACATTATGGATATAAAAATCATGATACTATTATGTTAACACGTTGAATGCCGTACGATTTCATAGAGCAAAATACCCGAATCGAAGAAATATAATATTACATCAATTTGATTTGAATTGCACGATTATTATTGCATGTTTATCTAGCTGAATGTCACTTCTTTTCGAATAATCAAGTTTAACGGAGTAAACTATAGTAATCGATTCGGTTAGGGGCCATCGGTGACCGCCACGGCATTCAATGTGTTAACATGTAACCCTTTGCGGACGAAGGTTCATCAAAGTACGCAACGCTTGTAACATATGAAGGTAAATTACACATCGAATGTTTAAACAATAGAAAAAAAGGAAACTATACACTGATCATTTGCTATGCAAGTAATTAAATCATTCGTTTAAAGTTTAGTATTTCATCAAATGTGAAAATTTCATCTCGCCGAGATGTCGGCGTTCGTTTGCAAAGGGTTAATCCGATTGTAAAATATTATCTCTTAATTTACTAAGATAAATATATTGCAACGCTGTACTAATGTCATCATATTGAAATGTTATTTCATTTTTTAATAATTATAGTATGCACCTATCTATACATAGAAATCAGAGAATTTAAAATCTTAATTCGAATGGAAACTTACGTTTTCTCTGCCACGTTTCATAAGTATCCAATTGCAATCAAGCTGTTGGTCAGCTTGATCGTGATATCTCCCATCAGTCCAAAACACAGCCTTGTTCAACGTAATAACAGCCTCTCCGGCACTGCCATAGAATCCGGTGATGAATTCTCTTCTCATATCTCGTGGATCCAGCGATTCGCTCTAATGGTAAAGTTGATGCTTTCATTACAGGTTTATAAGGGAATTATAAGCAATACCAGTTGTTAATATTTAAGATTGCAAAGCTCTTGACGATTAATGATATTTAATTGAAACGGAACAGCACTCGGGATTAAAAAGCACCGCGGCGAAATTAGGGGATGCTGACGATCGGGAGCTTATGATCGAGAATATTAAGGCGCAATCTCAGTGCCATCAAAACTGAGTTCTTGACAAACTGGTAAACTCAGGGGAAGCATCAGATATTTGCAAACGCGATGTCTTACGCGAGTTATACCTCCAACGGCCCCCCATGGCCGTGACTAACGTAGTTCACTGTCTGCAACGTTAAGTTTACACATATGTCTTCAGGTTGATGAAAAGGCAACATTGATATTAGCTGTTTCACTATGATAGAACATATCAAAATACTCGCTTGTAGACTGCAAATGTTCATGCACGTGCAGCATGTTTAGAAATATACAAAATTCAGAAAAATAAATATTTCAATATCTTAATTTGAATATTTTCTCCCCTTGTTTGTATATAGACCTTCAAATATGTATAATTGCATGAACATATGTAGTACAGTTATTGGAAAAGTTGTTTACAGTACACCAAATGATTGATGTGCATAATGTACAATATTTAATTACCTGATGTGCATCGTCTGAAGTGACAATATATCCATTCAGAGGTGGTCCTTGGATAGAAGCAATGCGGACCATTTCTGATCGTAATTGTTTCAGTCTTAATGAAGTGTCCTGCCTGTTTGGTGGCTGTTTGTTGCCCCTTGGTGGACAGTGAAATCTCTTTGCTCCATTGTAGTCCAGAAGTGGCTCAGGGATTTTATATTCGTCGAGCAGTGCATCGATCCCACCTGGAGACATATATTTATCATATAAATATATTTTATCATATTTAGAACTCCAGGAGATAAAAAATAAAATTAAAATATTTAGCCAGTAACTGTTTTATTTTATATTCTAATATATTTTTAATTCAAATATTCATGTAATTGCGTAGTGAAATGTATTTACTTGTTTTTAATGAAATATTTTATCGTTTAAAATAAAAAAAGGTAGTAAAAAACGAAACTTCCGATATTTGGAGGCGCCGGGTATCGATCCCGGTACCTCTCGCATGCTAAGCGAGCGCTCTACCATCTGAGCTACGCCCCCGGTGAAATGTACAGTTTTAAATAAGTATATATTGTAGGAGTTCTCTTTACAAAGGATTGAAACTTTTTATAAAATAATATTAAAGGAAGTATAATCAAGTTAGAATATGTGAATCTATGTATTTAATCTATAAAGTGTGTACATTATATGTTATTTATCAATACAAATATATAAACATATAGGAATATATTATCTGCCTTAAGTGTTTTTTCTTAGAATTTCTTCAGAATTCAGAAATCAGACACTATCATTCTTCAATAAATAATTAACAACAATTCTTTCATTGATTATTCATTATCCGAAGAATTTAGGTTCCATAAAATATCTAAAAATTAATTCAACATACACGGAAAACAATAGTCTATGACTTATACTTCACACGATGAATAATAAGTAGAAATAGCAAGCAGTAGACAGACTACTTCTCCACGAACGCTTACATGAACCTATATAAAACCCGAATTTTCTGAAAATTTCGATATAAACAAAATTCATTTCGATTTATTTTTTCAATAATGATCATATAAAAACATCTGTCATTATCGTTCAGACCATACTTCATACAAAATTCCACAAAATTAACATTCTTTTTCCCATAAAAAAAATGTATTTATTACAAACTCAGGTGATTTGTTAAGAATAAATAAACCAATATTCACTCAATGCAAATATGTTCTTTATACAAAACAGTGAATTTAATTCTGACAAACTCAGTGCAATGAATTAACAGTCTCTGTCATGCGTTAAGAATGAATTGGTCGATAGTGATTGGCCACCGTGTCGCGCGAAGTGAAAGGGACAAGAATGCCGGGTTCACGGTACGAGTATTTAAACAGGTCCTGTGGGAATCCAGAGGGTGTGCTGAGTGGTGCTCACATAGCAGGGAATCAGATTCATCGAGGAGGTCAGCCATTCCGAAATCCACGTTTCGATCGGTCCAGATATTCGCACATTAGCTTTTATTTAATTATTAGTGATTTCCACGGCCGAAATGCCACTCGCAATAATCACCTGCTCCTCGACAGGTATTTCGCCATTTAAAAATATGGAAATTCATTCGATTTTCACGACCAATAAACCTGTTACATCTGTTCCATTGCTGAAACCTTGGAAAATCGATACACGGTTACAGAAACGACGGGAACAAACTTTCCGTCGCGTCTGTACGGCGTGTCCAGGGCAACCGGTTACCGAATTGTTTAATTTAATAATTTAACGTAAATATCAAGTAATATTAAATATGTTACTAGGGTAGTAGGAGTGCGGTGAAAGCGAGTTTTACTCTGTTGTAACTTTACAATTTTCACCGCGCAAGTTTTCCATGCCCGCGCTCGTGTAAGCGTTCAAGGGCTCGAAGGGCGGGCGACACTTTTTCCTTCTTTTCTCCATTCTCGGTCGCGACAAGTCACGCGAACCTGTCTCCGCAATTTCTTAGCGATCTGACATGTATTCTTTCACCGGATTTTTATCTCGTGCACAGTTATGAAAAATTATATTTTGAAACGTTCCTCGGAGGAACTCGGTTAAACGGATAAATGGCGAACATTGGTAACGTGTCGTTTCATTATTTTTTAGAATATTTCCTTTAGACGAATTTATTCTGAAGATCTTGACACCTCGTTAATTGGTTTTTAATTAGTTCAAGGGAGATATCTTTGAAGCAATTGTTCAAAAGTGTAATTTATGTCGTGCGAATTTTTATAGTGTAATCATTCCAGTAGAATCATTTGAATTTTATGCGGGAATTGAGATTCTCGTGCTTTATTTTACGACGGTCTTGAAGATATGAATCTTTCAACGTTCGTCCCTATAATTGTGTTAACAAATCCTAAAGAATTCAATTAAAAGCAATTACATAAATAAGACTTTAAAAGGACTATATAGAAAATATTAACAATGTAAACTGCGCGAAAGAATAATTGCAAATACTCGTTGCTTCAAACATTATAGTTTGGACTGTAGAGTATAGATTATTCTTTGACCGAGTCATGTTTAATACCTGTCGATCACGTTCTTATTTCTCAAGAATTCAATTATTAGTTCCAGAATAATAAACGGCAATTAGGATTAATAGAGTAAACAATTACTCGCCACTTAAATTTCCTGCATTACCTAATAAAACCGGAAGCACCAATGAATTACGATTACAATAATGCGTTGAAAAATAAAGATTACTTCAGGATGTTCCTCGCTTAGTTATCCGAAAATCATTCCCCATTGTCATTGCTGCGGATAATCCATGTTTGCGCGGGCACATTCCCTTCATGCAACAGTTATATAATGTATTTTTCCGCTGACTGTCCTTTATAAACCGCTGATAGCCGATTCTAGACAGGATGTGCTTCTCTATAAAAGCAAGGCTATTAAGCGTCTAATGACAATTCGCGTTCCAGTAACTCGACATGTGGCTGTTCAAGTACCTGTTATACGGATTTGTGCTGCTTT
Source organism: Nomia melanderi (assembly GCF_051020985.1). Lineage (NCBI taxonomy): Eukaryota > Metazoa > Arthropoda > Insecta > Hymenoptera > Halictidae > Nomia > Nomia melanderi. The sequence continues at coordinate 10,191,170 of NC_135007.1, forward strand.
GTGTGCATGCAGAGCAAGATGTTCAGTTGGAGATACCTCAAGGGATCCTTAAAGGGTTGAAGACCGAGACTGTCTACAATAATAAGGGTTACTACAGCTTCAAAGGGATACCTTACGCGAAACCAAATGTCGGACCCCACAAGTTTCGCGTGAGTGATTATTTAGAGTTGTTTAAATTTTCACCTTATTAACGAATCGTAAATTCTTTAAATTATTGAATATCTATCATTCGAATCGAGAGTACTTGCAATAAAAAAGATCTCGCCGAGTATTTCATTTTCGCTAGATACTATTCAAGTTCCAAGGATTTAAGTTAAGAATGCAATAGAAAATTGTGTTGTTAAAATGTGAATTATATATTGTGAATAGATGATTATGGATTATTAAATTTAAGGAAATTCGATCGGAATTTTCAGATATCAGAGCCAGCTAATCCTTGGGAAGGCGTGTACGATGCAACAAAGCATCGTTCCGCTTGTCCATTCTACTGTATGATCAAGAAGGGTCTTGTAGGTGAAGAGGATTGTCTTTATCTGAACGTGTACACTCCAGTTTTGGATAAAGAGGCCAACAAAGCGGTTATGGTGTGGTTCCACCCTGGCGCATGGAACAGTGGCACAGCTGATGATATTCTCTTTGGTCCTGACTTTTTGGTCGAGGAGGATGTCATCTTGGTTACTGTTAATTACAGACTTGGCGCCCTTGGTACGAACTTATGTTACATTAAATATTTAACAAATTTTCATAAATGTTAGAATTCAGTTAAATTAATTTACTTAAATGATACGCCAAGTCTCTAAATCCCATTTTTTGTATCTTCGAACAATCGTAGCTTTCGATTTAATTAATATATTATGTTTCAGGATATTTGAATACGGGAGATAAAAATGCTCCTGGGAACGCCGGCATGAAGGACCAGGTGATGGCGTTGAAATGGGTGAAAGATAACATACATTTCTTCGGGGGCTCTTCGAATAGAGTCACCATCTTTGGCCAGAGTTCTGGAGGAGCGTCTGTTCAGTATCACATGTTCTCTCCTATGTCCGAAGGTAATCAATTAATTTAATTAGGTTGAAGACCTAACGTATAAGTATCTATTCAAGCAGTTACGAAGTTAAATTCCAAAATGTTTAATTAGGAAATAAATTTTAACCTGTTCGTTCGCCTCTAGGGTTATTCAACGCTGCCATTGATCAAAGTGGATCGATGCTCGGTCAATACGCACTGCAAAAAAACCCAAGGGAACTCGCTTTTAAATTAGGGGAGGCTCTAGGAATAAAAACTACAGATTCCGCGGAGTTGGTGCAGAAACTCTCCGAGTTTGATGTGAAAGACATCATTGCAGGCAGTGACGAAGTGACTAAGTCTCTGGTAATGTACATTAGCAATTTATAATGCTAAAATATTACGATGAACTTGATGACATAATCTTTATTAGTAAAAAAGGAAACAGTTAATGAGAAACATGCTTCGTTTTTGTCTTCATTGCAGAATCCTTTGAATGGGCATCTAGCTGCGTTCGTTCCTTCGGTCGAGAATGATTTAGGCCAAGACATGTTCCTGACAACGGATACTTGGTCCTTAATAAAGACCGGTAGAGCTGCCGACGTGCCATTTATGACAGGATTGGTCGCTGATGAAGGTTCACTGTTTGTGCAGGGTATGTACTATCTTGATTATCAGAAATCGAGGCGTATAAAAAGTGAGTATTCATTTAATTAACTACGCAGGGATGTTGAACAATATCGAGGTACTGAACACCGAACCAGAATTGTTCCTACCAGACGATTTGAACATTACCGATCCAGAAATGTTTAAAAAGAATGGACAATGTCTGAAGATGCACTATTTTGGAGAGAAGGACGTTACCAAGGAGGACATGAACGAGTACGTTAAGGTAATTTATGAAGATCCATGTACAATATAATTCTATGTTTTTCTATAACCTTCTTCCCGCACATTCTTCTCTATTGCGATGTTACAGATGATAGGCGATACCTTCATCAACGCCCAAGCATTGATACCATTGGAATATATCAAAAGTAAAAATTCAGCTCCAATCTACTCATATCTGTTCACTTATGAAGCGCCATTTGGATATATGAAAACTTTATACGGCATGACCGACAGTGAGTTGTCATTTTCGTTAGTAAAACGGTTATATCTTTGTTTACCAAATATTTGATTTTTACAATCTGAGTAATACGTGTTACCTTTTTCTAAAATCATTGCGTGGTTGTTCTGACTAGGTGTTGCGCATGGCGATGAATTAGGTTACCTGTTTTATGGTGGTGCCTTCAAGAACTTACCAGAACCAGGCACCTCCGGGGAGAAGATGACGAAAATTATGACTAAATTGTGGACAAATTTCGCCAAAGACAAGTTAGTAATATTAAACATTAAATTGCAAATTATAAGTAAACACCGGTTTCAATGTCAATTTCTAATGAATGTTTACGACTTCATTCTCTTTATTTGATGAAATGACAAAATGATTGAATGTTTCAGAAACCCAACTTCTACCTTGGACGACGTCGTTACTGTGAATTGGGAACCCATAGGGGCAGACAATAATTACCTGAATATTAATGAAGAATTGAAAATGGAGAAGAATCTGATGCAAGAGACGGTAGATTTTTGGAAAAAGAAGTACGGTAATGTTATTGGAAACACATTGTAATATTACAGAAAGTTTTAAGCGATTATTGTTCAAAAATAACAGTAACTAAATTAAATTAAGGTAGTATACCTAATTACTTTTAAGTATACCTGAATACTTTTCAAAATATTTCATGTACACAAGTACTTAAGTAAACTAAACAGTATTATGAACAATAAACAAATAATAAAGTATCACGAAGCATACAACTATTTATAAAATTCAACATTCTTCAACAACTTACACCTATCCCACTATCTTCTATATCTTTCCCTTTCCATTCATTTTTATTAAATCGCGTATTTCTTATAAATTATGGTGTCATTAAAATTTCCAATTCACCATTTATATAATATAAAATAAAAAGGTTTGACTGTTTCATGTATCATTAACACGTTTACTACAGAGAAAGGGTAAAGAAAAATAAATTACTTTTACATTAGAAAAATTTCAGTTTTTAGCATCGCCCTGCATCAACGAGGTGGTGGCGACTTTCTCCTTCATCGAGCGACCATTTTACGTTCTTCTCATCTCGCTTCGTTCTCGGCTATTGGTTCACCACTCGCCTTCTTGTCCCGGGTGTATCAGGCTTACATGAGAACGTAGAAACGTGAATCTCGCGGGGACCAATTACATGACAAAGTTCACGTGCCACGAGGTCACAAAAGAAGAGGGAACGAGTCGCCATCTTAACGATCACCCTGCGAAGAGACCAACGCGATTCGCTTTCTTAGTCGTTACCACGTTGCCATTGCAGATTTACCATTTGTTCACCACTCACTTTTGTGCTTCGAAACGATTAGTCTCGCAGGAACGCGAGGAGCTATTTCAAGCTTATAGAGCATGTTACGCGCGCAGTAGTACGCACGCGTGATGTAGCAATACCATTCGGTTTCATTCATGCGTGACGTGATCGATATAAAAACAGAACTGCTTGGCAAATAAGTATCTCATTTGTGCGATGTATCATAAGCTTAATCATCACTACTCCATTCATATTATTAAATCTCTGAACATAATATTTGCAAATAACTTGTACCATAGCCTTACGGTAGCAGTGCTATTGGATTGATGATGTGTTATTGTAGTCATAAATGTTTATTTATTTAATAGATATTCCGGTAGATAAATATCGAAACTTTCATTGCTATTAAAGAAACGTTTATTGTCTTGTAAACTTTTTTTTTGTAGCAGGATGATTTAGGCTTGTTCTCAGAGACCTCATGCTGCTTGGCTTCCCGGACAGTTAGACGGGCAATCAAATGATCCCAAGGTTTCGTGAGGAGATGATCAAGACTCCGCAGTGGAGGACTGTTTCTTAAGATGATCTTCAACATCTTTATACCAGGCTAGCATAGAGGCACAGCAGGTACCCGTTTCATCTTAGATTCCTGGACCAGTTTGGTCGCTCGCTCGGACCACTTCCTTTTCATTCATCTCTACCGTGATATTCAATCATTGAAATTACCTGGCAGTAAAATAAATTACATGCCGCTTTTCGATGAGAAATATTAAGAAATTAACAGAACACCAATGAAATTTTAGAAATATTGATCCAAAAGAGATTAAGTAGTACCATCCCCTAACTTAACAACAGAATAAATAGCTAGTATTTAAGATTTGACTAGAATTCTAACAATCTTCATCAAGCAGCAAAACATAGGAAATCAGAATTAATTAAACGAAGTGCAGCGTTTAGTCTATTTACTATAGATAGTAAAGAGGGGTCGTGTAATTTGGTAAACCGCAGCGTGTCGAACAAGATTATCTGGTAATCTGCTACGGAATAGGACAAAAAGCGACTACGCTATTCATCTGCGCCGCATCTGCGCCACACGACGAGATGATTTTCAGTTTCACCGTACCAGGTTCTCATAATGCCGAGCTGATGCCTCTCATCCCGCGACTGGACCGCTACTTTCATGATTCCCGCACAGTTCTCTCCCTGCCTTTGTGGACACTGCTTCCGTCGACTCATGCTTTCCACAGCATTTTTTCGATGTTCCGGTTCATTCGTCGTGGACCTGCTCGCGTGTCAAGCGTCCTCGTCGAATTCTCGAAGGAGATCGTTCTCGGCCTCCGCGTCCCGTTGTCTTTCACGGACTCGTCAGGATCGAAGGCTCGTCGGCAGACGAAAGAAGGAATGTCGGATCAGCGGCCTATACCGCCGAGAAAGTATCGGATACTCGAAAAATGCCCGGTATCCACCTCGCGCGGCTGCCCGTTTCAACGGGGCTGCGGGTATCGGCTTCTCGGTCAAACGGGCTTCGATTTGGGATGGCTCGAGGCTTTTTACATCACACGTACACAGGAGAACAGGAAGAGGCTGCGGTGCTTCTCGAGGGTAGTTTTCAAGCTAGGCTCCCTTTTATCTGTGACTCCTAAATTAACCCTTTGCATTCGAGAGGCGACTTTGACTTACCACTTGATTTCACGCAGTAAAACTGTAAAATTTGATATTTAACACATTGATCGTCGGTGACTTAAGAGACATTTAAAGCCCAAACGCCGGCTTCATTCGTGTTCGTGCACGCTGTCCAGGCAGTAATAGTGGACGTGGCGTAACACTTTCACACGCCGAATTAACCTTGTGTGAAATAGATGTGATGAAAAAAGGCTTCTCCTTTTCTCGTTCGAAAGTGGACTGTATTTTGTTTAATATTGAGTGAAAGGAATGTGTATATGTTTACAAAGTTAAAGTGTGTGTGTTGTCCAGTGAGTAGTGTGGTTGTTATGAACTTGTGATGTATGTCTGTCTGTCTAGTCTCTCCATGTCTCTCTATATATATAAAAATACTGAGATAGGGCGGTGTCCTTAGTGACAAATCAGAAGGCTAAACTATTGGAGTGTTGCTAGTGTAACCTACGTCCACATTGTAGTGGAGGTAGGGGGTATGTCGTCCCTTCTGACCTGCAAAGGTACCGGTGGCTGTGCGCTCGGGGTTTAGGTGGTTGAGCTGCCGTTCTTTTTGATATGTGTCTTAATCAAATAAACCGTGCCAGAACAATTCGCTTGTATCTGATCAATGAGTAGAAAAAAAATTTTTTTAAATATTATACATTTTCGTAAAATAGTACATTTTAATTGCATGTTCGTCAAATCTAGAAATGAAAATCCAGAAATCCGCATTACTGCGAGGCCGGCGCTCAAGCGATAGACTCAGAATCCCGCGTTTTCACGGGTCCGGCGCTCAATGTGTTAATATTATACTCTGTATAATGTATCAATTTGAGAAATATTGAAATAAAATAGCTTTGTTCCTCAATGCACGTGAGGTTTCTCTTCGAGTTAGTTTCATAAAATATCGTCTTCAGCTCATCAGAGAATGTTAAAATATTTCTACTGAAAAACATCCGAGTTTAATGCGGTTATGCTTCACGAGGGAAAGCAGATTTCTTTCCGTATACATTTATTGAGCTTAAGATGTTACAAAGATATTGTTATGAATAACACTTTTTGTTTGATGCGAATTAATGAAAACCAATGTAGTCATGATGCATTTGGTCGGTTTACATTAGCTGACGTTCCTTTGTTCTGTTGACATTTTTGTGGGAGAAGTTACTGAAATAGTTACTTGAAACTGTGATAACTAGTTTATGCATTAATGGAGTATTCTATACTTACTCTCTAGTAGAATGAATAGAAAGAATTTCGTTAGGAATCTATGTGGACTAGGCTCGATATACATTATCGGTCAGCTCTCGACCGAGCATTTTACGCAACTTAAAAATCCTAGGTTTGCAATCTTCGCAGCCCCGTGATCTGCCCCCAACTTCAGCAAGTTAATACTAAACTCGAAGCCGATTTAATATAAAATCAATTGCAATTCTATTCCACCAAATGTACGAAATTTTTAAATTGTCATTACCATAACGGGTAGACTCAAAGGTTTAATAAGCGTGCCAGCCACCCTCGGTCCAGTGGCTGCCGAAAATAAAAGTAGCGGGAACCGAATCGAACGGGAGGCTTTTCGACAGGCGTCACGCGTCATGAGCATGTCGCGACCCCGGTTCGCGGGGGTGGATATGCACGTGGCGATATGCGCGCGACGGGGGTGGCGCGCTGGCGCTGTCAGCCATCATCGGCAGAGATCGATAACCCAGGATCGGTGTGCGTGCACACGTTCGGGACTGACCGGGAAACACGAAAAAAACGTCCAAGAAAAATAACGAAGGGGTTTCCGGTCGGATCGGCGGAGTGGGGGGAGGGGGTTAGGTTAAAAAGACATCATAAATCGCGCCGAACCCGCGACATGGCCCGCGCTAACCCCCTCGCTGTCCATATGATCCTGGCCGTTGTGAGATGGCCAGTTGCTTAAGTGACCGATCAACCAGGCCAAGGTTCCCGGGCCAGTCTCCAGGCGTTCGTGCAGTCGAAAGTCTACCCGAGAAAAAGATGCTACGGAGGTTTTTATCGGTTCCTTTCGCGGGACGAAGCGTCGCCAGTGCCCGCCACCTTGACAGGCGAGCATCCGACAGTGGAGGTGAATCCCCGACGAACGTGGAAGGGGACACCGCTAAGCAACGCGAGCCGGGGTGAAGCGTCCTGCGGTTAGGGGATGCGTAGTTCGACTAACCGCCGCTGAATCGCTGTGCTCGCTTGTTTGCGTAAATATGGCCACTCTGAGCTGGCGAGGTTTATGTATATAGGAAACTTATGCAATGCGAATGTTTATCTGCGCTGAGATATTGTGACGAGTTGATTTATGCAATGCGACGTTTGCCCAATGCTGCATGAAGGAATGAGGGATTTTATGTAGGAAATTTATTCCTATGGGAAAAGTTAATTTATCTGGGAAAAATATTTTATGTTACAGTGGTTATACCGAAGATTATATTATCGAAAATTTTCCTGGCTTAACAGGATGTTCGTTATTTTTTCTTGATTTTTGATATTGTTTAGAGGCCCGCGATGATTAGCGGATGTTGAGTTTCTGGAGACTGTGTAGTTTACAATAAAGAGGGTGAATTATGGAGTAAGACTTCTTTGAGAAGAGTTCGATTACGTTGGAAATTAAAGGAGAAGTTCGTTGTATTATGAACAACGATATGAAATTATATTTTGCATGTTAATACACATTGTTTAAATGTCGATAAAGTAATTTTGTAGAAAAGTATCGGTATCCTTCGTGAGTTACCGGTAATTTTGTTAATAATAGTCGACACGTGGCCGTCAATTCGAAGCAAGGACAGTGTGCCAGGAATTATTAGAAACCAATACGAGAAAGAGGTTTGTCAACGGCATTATCTCATGAACAGGGTCACAGGACCATAAAAAGGAGTGATGGTCCTCGACGCCCGCAATATTATTTTTACAAGCTCGAAGCAGAGAGAAGTAAAATAAAAATGTTTAAGAATACGTATCTTCGTAAATATTTTCGAAGAAAAATATCTAATAAAGTCAATATACCGATTAAAAATAAAATCAAAACGTTTTAAAAACCAACGAGTCACTCAACAAACACCGCGTATTCCTTTAAAAAAAAAGGAATACCAAAACGCCGTTTACAATTTCACCTCCAAATAAAAATTGAAGATCGACTATACACAAATAACAGCGTCTTAAACTTTTAACTTAATCTTCTACACTATAATGAATCCATCAGTCGTACAGATATACTTTTCTTAAGGATACCTATAAGAAACATCTGAATACGCAGATTAATTCTTTCTAAGCGTATTTCATTTCATCCCTTAAACATCTGAAGGTCGGGCGTACATACACGTTGCCCACGTAAGATTGTCGACGACAGGACAAATCTTACTAGAACTTGATGTATCGAGAGTTCATCAGCGCGCGAGGGTTGCGTATCGGCGGTTCGATAGCCAATAAATAAGGGGGTTGCTCGGTGATCGGGAGTCGGAATTCCCGATTGGTTCGTGGACTGGGGTGACATACGAGAACTAGAGGTTGCAACCGCTGTTGGGAATCGATAAATCGAACGTGACCGCTCGCACGCTCGGTGGAAACTCGACCGGAAATGGAGCAGGCTGTTATAATTCCGAGGAGATGGAACCGATACTTCCGATAATGCCTTATTGATTTCCAATGGAGTCTTGGGGGTGGAGCACGGCCACGTTTTATGTCTACGAGGGCGGCACCACTCGAATTTTCTGCTAGCTGTCCTGTAAGGGCTGCACACTTTGTATTTATTGGAAAACAAGGGCGGTTCGGTAGCAGGGTAACACGAGGCTGCAGGGGGTGATTTTCAACCCCCGCGGAGGGTAGCTAGTTCCGTTGTTCATTAAACGAGTCACGACACAGTCATCGACCAGTACGGCTGCTCGTAGATCGTGTTACCCGACAGAGGTTTCGCGCAGCTGGCTTCTTTTCACTTCGAAGTCGTTGCAGCTGGCCTATTGATCGCGTGACGAGGGCAAAATGGACGCTTTCCGTTTGAATGTTGTCGGAAGAATGCAATGACGGGTGGGGAATTTTGTAAACATGATTATAAAACATTTAGAGATTAATCGAAGTTGCTTGTGACATTTTCTGCTGTCTGAAGGAATGGGCGTGTAAAGATTAACGAACAAGATTTTTAAAGATTATTGCGTGTAACTGAATGTAATTTATGTCATTAATTTTTGCAATGAAGTTCTTTAATTGTAATCTTCATAGTTCAATTTATAGTATTCAATACATACCCGATAGGAATGTATTAATAGGGATTATTGATTGGGGTATACTCATCGTGGAGACTGAATCTATTTTCCATTATGATAAGTGTAATTCTTTATGAAGAATATGAACATTACGTTTACATATTTATAGTAACTAGTACAGTATGCTTTCCTGTTAAACTGAAAGAGATAAATATCAAACTTCACTGCATACGTGATATTTATTAATAAATATTGCAAGATACTCTTTCAAATATTATATGAAATGTAATACCAGCTCCATTATTCGAGCTATAGCACACAATTGTTGCAAAATAAATCACATGGTTACTTTTTATTATCTCCATAACTTCAGTAACATTCAAAATGTCGTTCAACATGGAAACATTTCAGATATAATATACTTATTTACATTCTAATCGTGGAAGATTCAAAGGGACCAGACACGGCGAACCAAGTCCTATTTCCGAGTACGCGAAAAGAAGTCTATTTAAATATTTACTATCCATAAAGTCTTTCGGCTTTGCTTTCGAGGCTAGTTCAAAGAAAATAGGATGCAAAACGGTCGTGTTCTAACGACGCGAAAATAATCACAGATCGTGGCGAGGGGGTTGCTTTGATGTTAAAAAGCGAACGAGGCCTGCCAAAGAGATTAAACGACGTCAAGGAGGTGGCCTGCGCTCGTTGCCGCGATATTAGAGGAGTATCAACATTGTGGGAGTTTGTTCTGATTCTCCTCAATGAATCAACTTTCGATAATGACGTGGACGAAAGTCGCCGAAGCTAGACCGGCCACCTTCCACGAGAACCATGAAAGGAGGAAAAGGTAGCGGAAGCCATTCATGGAAAGAAATGGGTTAGAACAGACGAGACATGCGACTATTAGGAACGTAGGAACGCCGAGCAACGGGTCTGGCCATGTCTCGATCGACAATGCCATCGGGCAGGCCGTTGTTAAGTTGCTTAACGAATTTAAATATGTTAAATGAATATTGTGCAACGGTATACAGGTGTCATCGAAAAGATTTTACTCTTACTTTCAAACAAAACAATGATAATTCATTCTAGAATGTGTATTCTAAAATATACATTAATTAACGATCTCCTATTAACATTATTAATATCTAAAGCGAAAAGAAACTACTATCTTATTCGAACTAACCGAGGACAATAAGCATATTTTCTATTTGTGGAAGAAGCCGAAGCCCAGGAATTGTGACATATTTAATATTGCTGATACATTACATTTGTATTGTATAATATTTCTGTCAACAATGAAAATAATGTAACATCTCAATATAAATAATTGGATGAAATAAGAATCAAATGAATTCGGTTGGTGATAAGATTGTGTTCGACGAAAGAAATTAATTAATAGGTTTGTTACTTGATAACATACCATTACCTTCCAAGTAGATAAAATATTTATGAAATATTAATCAGGAAGCCTGAGAAATGTTTTTTCAATGTGCGAATAAATCATTTAAATACTAATGACAATATTATTAACAATAATAATAATAATAGTAAGAATAAATGGAAGTTTCGAGTGCGGAGTATTACGTCACGTCTTCCTCTTATCAGTTCCGCGGCCGTGTTATCTCTGTCTTGCAGTTATGCACACCGCTTCGTGTTTATGTTACTCGCGAAGAAATTCTCTTGTTGCAAAATGAATATTTGTAATAATTTTACGTTGTAAACATTAACGGTCGACAACATTGGCGAAGCTGCCGTTACCTACGAGAAGGTGATACGTGAGACTCGAGGCCGTCGGATAGGCCTACCGGCGTAATCTGCAGCCGGTTTCACGTGCACTGTTAATTTCGCGAATTTTGTAACTAGAATGTAACAAATCGTTGTAAACCAAGTAAAGTTTGCAATTACACAGGAAAACAGAAGGTACAGCGATGTATTACCGATAAACGCGGCGGTGTTACATTTGTAAAGTTCACCTACTCGCAGCGTGCTAACCTGGTACGCGACGCGACATTTTGTATTTAAAAAAAAGCTCGTTTATTGAACGGGAGCTTGTTCGACGCTCCCTCCGCTCCACGCCCAGCTCGTTAATTAATTGAAACGAACTCCCAGTTTCGCAATCGACAATATCGAACCGCATCTCCGTAATGCGGCCAGCTATCTGTTGCATCGCGTATGACAATAAAGAAATTTCGAAAAATTCTATACGAGTATATCGTAAAATATACATTTCATTCGACGCTTAATTGAAATATTCTTTAAACCAACAGAATGAGATACTTTTAACATAATTACCTACCCTCTGGATAAATACCTTATAATCTACAAAATAACAAATTGCATTGATAAAACAGGCGACTACGTTGACAAATACATCACAAGTTCTGAATACAATGAAATTCAGTAAGCTTCCAGCTGACATTATACCTTATATCAAAGGAAATTAAACAAAATTCTTCGTTACGAACGATCGATCATATATTTAATCGAATGAAAAATTGAATAATAACGATAAGAATGAGATTAAGAACCCATTCTTAAACCTAATTAATCAAGTCGCCGGTTTGTTGCGGCCGGTTTGATTAAACGATAAATTCAGTACACCTGTAAACCGCACAACAGATGTACGTAAATAATCGGTAATTATCGAATAGAATTGTCAGTAGTGTAGGTTCTAGGTACTGATAAGGGTACGTCCTACATACCTCCTTTCTAAAAGTATTCTAGTTCCCTGTCGCCGTCGCATGTGCACGCGTGCCGAGTTACTACTAAGGTGTCCCATTCATCTTTCCCCGGCTGTTGTCAATGACCATTTTTTGTTTACAGATATTGGATAAGTGACAGCGCGAGGTAGCAGGCACGTATAACCCGCAGGAACGCGCGTGCGTTGCGACGAAGGACGGACGGGACACTACTTGTCGTGGATATTAATTAGGGTGGAACAATAGAGAACGAGATTTTTTACCAGGAAAGCATCAGGCCAAGGAGGTCGAGGTGTGGGAGTAGCATTGCGCACGATGCCGGCAAAATCGAATAGTTCGCCGGTTGCTCGTGATAAATCGTCCGAATCGGTCAGACCTTTTCGTCGTCTTTTTTTCTCTCTTGAAGATCAACGTGAATAATTATAAGTAATCGATGTTTTTTCAATGCTTACGAAACACGTTAATTAAATACCGATTCAACCGAGGGGAACTGTGAAGACTGTTTACTGCTGTTTGATAATTGTCATGAAATTATTTTTAATTTCTTTCAAGTGAACTTAATAGTGTTTCGTGCCTTTTGTCCGCGCGTGTGCAGTAGTTTACGAGTTCTTGCTCTCGTTGAAATTTTGTCTTTGCAATGTATCTGAAAATAGATCGATTCGCATGTGTTTTCCTTCGAATTGTTTATTTGTTTATAACTACTGTCGATGATAAATTTAGTAGTTCTTTTCATAGTGTACTGAACATCGTTGCAGGTACGTTCTCGTTTAGTTGTATGTTGGTTTTACAGGTAATTGAGGTAATGTATTACCCTTAAACATTGGCAGACACAAGGCTTATTAGCTTGTTCATTTTATAGAGTAACTGTTAAGAATCTATTGTAATTTCATTGTTCTTGCCGTTACTCGATATTGTTCCACTAGAAGATTTTTATATTTCTACAGTCAATGATATTTCCATCAATAGTCAATAATCAGGGAAGTTTAATAAACGTTCACGTGAGAAAATTAAAATAGAATTCTTGCAAAGTTCCGTAGTGTTATAAGGACACGGAGGAATGAAGGGCTTGAGAGGCAATGCGTGGCCTTACCAAGGAATCAGCCCCCATAGGGAGTGTTCAAAGGGTCCGACCACTTTCCATGTGTTCCATATATAAATACACATATTCAGAAGACGCACGTACGCACACATTATTATGTACAGCACCGATGAAAAGTTTGCCAGAGGTCTCTGGAGAAGTGGCATCAAATTTGTCGAAGTTCACCAAGGATTCTCCTAACAAATTCCATGCTGTATAATACTAAAATTGTATGTAACATTCACATTTACATTTAACATTTATATTTGATAACCATAGCCCTGTTTTTAATAAACTACCAATTATTTAAACACTTGTCATCCACTGTCTATGATCAAATACTAAATGAAAGAACTGTTAGCAATTTTTCAACATTTGTTTAATTTGTTAATTTTACGTGATTACTAAGTCTTTATATCAAATTAGCGCTAATTACACGTACAGTCAAATAACTAAGATTATATTTCCTCCTCGAGACACTGAAATTTCAGTAGCACCTATTAAGAGGTAGCGTTGCATAATTTATAATAACAAATGCCTCTCGTTTAAATACAGCATTATCGATACTCCGAAAATTTCATCTGAAGCTTTACCCTTCGTTATTCATTTTCTCCATAGCTGCAGTGTCTATCGATTGTTCTAGTTATCCAGCAGCTATCCTATCGAATTAAAAGCAGCAGATTTCCCGTGGTATCTCCCTCGAATTCGCTCGGCAGGCGTTTTAGTCGACACTGTACGCCCGCACGCGGCTACACCATAACTTTGCAACGGTTTACAGACTGGTTAGGCTCACGCACTGCTGTGCGAGCGTGAGTTATCGGGGGAGCATGATCTCTGCTCCACTCCTTTGGCTCCTTCCTCGTTTGCTCCTTTTTGGGGCTGAGGCCAAAGCCTGACTGCGGTCCAACTGTGCAAGGGACGCATAAACAACGAGAATCCTATGGACACACCGCGCGACGTCCCGTTCTGGGAAACGTTTCCTCGAATGCGTGGAGGAGGTGTACGACAAAGCTCGTTCGACCGTTGGCCAACAAGGAAACAGGACAAAAAATAAGAGAACCTCTTCTTTCCTTCTTCCCGGTAGTCTGGACCAACGTTGCGCAGAAATGAATCGCGATAATCTCAACAAACGTTAATGGACTTTGGAAAGGATTTTAACGACTCAGGATTGAACTAAATTTTCATTAATTTCAGTCGTATTTCAGGGTGTGTATACGAACTGTACTGTCTAGTTGCTGGTACATTCAAACATATATGGTTGGAAATGTACCTCGCTTTGATGTAGGGGTGAGTATGAGACACGCACATTACGTCACCCGAGCTACACACGCATTATTAGGATCGTAGGATGCAGGCTTGTCCTGTCTGGATCCGCAACGTGCGGCCGCAAAGGGTGTGAGTGGGCTTAGCGTTCATCGGAGCTCCAGGCACGTGCACGTAATGCTTGTCATAATGGGAGGTGAATTCTGAAACGTTGAACAAAGAAAAAACATGCGGAGCAACAGGAGAACACGAGACGAAAGGGGTTCTACTGCGAGCTTTTGTGTGTTTGTGTTTGTGTGTGTGTGTGTGTTACTGTATCGTATTGCGACCTTCTTTGGCCTAACTGGGTCAAAGAGGGTTGACACACATAGTGTCATGGAAACGTTACTGTTAGCGAGGGTACCGAGAAAATTCGAATATCCATTTCTTGAATATGTATTAAGTGTTCGGATATTAGAATTGTAAAAGGAATGATGGTAAACATTGTAACAAAGATTAGTAATATTGTCGAATAATTTAGAACTTTATCAATCTCTTAAAAGGTGAAATATATTTTCCATTCAATTAGCATTTCGTGGAACCGTTTGTAGAACCATTTCTACGAGTACGTCCATTTTAATTATAATGTTATTTTCATTAACAATTTTAATTAAGGGACGTTATAAAGAATGTCTTGTTATTATATAGTTATTACAAAACGTGTTGGCACTAATACGTCACGAACTGCTTCGTTCTGTGTGTAATGTTGGCGTCTCGTGGCTACCTCCTTCAGAGTCGCGCGAGCTCCTTGTCCAGTTGAACAGAGGAGTGGGAGAGCTTCGAAGGGCCTGGTAGCCCTCGCTTGGACACCGTTCCACCGAAGGGACGCTTGACCGCGTCCGAACAATGGCGCTGAGAACATAGATCGGGGGAAGAACCAGGATCACAGAATCTAGAGGGGACGCACGGTGCAGCAGAGCAAGACTATTTTCTTCGCTATAATCCCGATTAAAAAAGGAGTGAACTAGTAGGATAAAAATCATTAACTTACAAATGATACCCCGAATTTACAAGTGAATGACAAATAAGAAGAAACGTGTGTGAATTACTTTAATCCTCTAAAAAATTTAAGAAACATTCCTTCTGGATTAATTAAAAATACATTTTTAACATTGGGTAATGTTTAAAAATAATAAAACTTACATGTGATTGTTACGATAATTAACCTTTCAAAGACATGTTCAATTTCTTTTGCCACCTGCTGGGTTTTGATAATCATTACAAAATAATTTTCCGGATTGTTTGAATGGTTTCGAAAATTTTGAAAACTATTTAAATTGGTAAATGCTTAATTAAAGTGTGTACAATTGTTTCGTCGAGTAGTATTGAATGAATGATTTAATATGTCGAAGATAAGGTAATTGATACTATAATTCAATAAATGAGGCGTACAGTCGTCTGCGAGCGTGGAGATTAGAAAGGGGATTAGAAATGAACCGGCACAATGGACTCAGCGCTAGTATCAGTGGCAGTTGTTAGTAAATCATGGTTTAGAATCAACCGGGACACAGAGTCGACGTGGAGGTAGCTAGAGGAGCTAAACGAGCTTAGGATAGCACCACGAAGAACGCCTAAATGCCATATCTGAATATGCTGTGGATTCTATCGCGTGTCTGTATAGTACGGTACGATACTACTTCGGATTAGCGTGCCGTTGCCGGACACTTCTTATTCATCGTGCGTCAATTATCTCATTCATAATTTATTAATTATCCTAACGCCTAACATACAGTTCGTGAAATCTTTTTCTATTGATTCTGACTATTATTTACAAATAAATAAAAATGCAAACATGTAATTTTGATTATTTCAGATGAGAAAGTCAAAATGTTTTATGAATAAACATTTTTGGAGGAAATTGGAATTCTGTGAAAGCATTGATCGATCAGCTAAGAAAGATTCTTTTTCAGCAGGATCCTGGCGACAAATTCTTTGGTTTTTGCGAACGAAATGTAATATTAATTTTGAAAACTTGTTTATATTTATATTGTATTATTTTTTTATTGTTTAATCTTGGTTATTGGAGTTACGAGGAAGTTAAAAATAACTTAATGACTTGAATGATCTAAAACAAATTGTTTAAGGTAAAAAAAAATTGCTTATATTTTGGAGGCGCCGGGTATCGATCCCGGTACCTCTCGCATGCTAAGCGAGCGCTCTACCATCTGAGCTACGCCCCCAGTTGTCTGATGTAAAATATTTTTCATTTACCAGTATTCGAACAAATATTATTAACATTCCTGCTTTGTAATAAAATGAAAAAGACATAAGAATAAAATTTGTTCTTCAAATTCTATATTTTGAAAGTACATCAAATGAAATTGTTATTAAAACGTGGAATCAAATATTTGTAATCTAATATGATTAATAATTATATTCTGAAACGTTAATAATTTCTAAATGTATTACATTAGTAGAAACTAGATCGTGATTATTTTCTATGTAAATAGTAATTGTTATTTCAAATATTTCACTTTGAAAATGTAAATGTTTAAATTTCAAATTTAAATGATGTTCAAAATTTGTTGAAACATCAATTTAAATTGTGCAAAATATTATTTCTAATTTAAAATAAAAATATTGTTTTCGATTTTCCTGTGTAGCAGATCGAATAAAATTGCAGGCATTGTCAAACTCTAATTTACGTTCAGATTTGGGTTACACGAATGTACGATTCTTTTGTCCTCCATCCTGCCGTCACATCATCAACCATTTCGTTTGCTTTCTCATTTGATCACGTGGCGCCACCAAGATCACAGGATCACAGAATATTGAAGGAGGTTACCTACTATGATAGAACATGTGTCGTGCAACAGCACGTGCTACTTTTTTCTATTTACGTTCAGTTTATGTAATCTTATCGAAGCGTACCCGACTTACCAATGAAGATCTGTAAATACGAATTGCTACGAGTCTAACAAATTTTTATTTTAAACTTATAAAATCTTTTATGACAATCGGAGCAAATATTTGAAATATTAACACAATTAACACTTCTCGCAAAGAATTAAACGATATCGACTTTCTAAAATATAATTATCTAACCAAGCAAAACATCTAGATAAACTAACTTAAAAAAAAGAAGAGATTATATTTAAACTAAAAACTTTACACTTTTCAGTTTCAATTTCGCGAGTACCAATTTGACAGTCACACGTTCACCCTAATTATACCAACACTTTCTATATACCTATTCCTATCACAATCAGTCAAACAACTGTTCACAAACTCAAAATAAACAAAATTCTCGGTAAATTTTCCTTAATAAAGACAGATACAAAAGAAAAGAAAAAGCTTGATAAACAGATTAACGAAATCACATAGAAACCGATACAAAGAAAACGAATGAAACCGCAGAATTTTCAATGAAATTTTAAAATCGGCCATCTGACCAATCACTGTATGTACATTCACTGTGAAAATCCCGAATGGACAGAGCGCGGGTCATGAAGAAATTATAATCGAAACTTCTGATGGGCGCTTACAGTAGCATTGAGGCCAGCTTATCGGATTGGAAAGGGATGAGGTTGAAAGGGGATGGACTATCGATCAGGGACGCAGCTCTCGATACACCCGTTCCCCGATAGTTCGATTCTCGCGCTGCGAACGGCGGCGATTCGATCGGAAACAAGTATCGTTCAGTGTGAACCATAAACGCAGCCCGCCATCGGGTCGTTTATCGGATTTCGAAACACGCAGCGCGCCGAAAAGGGAAAGCCGGTCGAGGGTGAAAGTGTGACCGAGAGAATGTAAGGTCCTGCGAACCTCTGTCGCCATATGACAGCCTGCTACGGAAGACAGCCTCTTTTCCGATAATTTGCCATCCATTAACATAAAAGGAGGCGAGGCCTGGAAGGGGAAGATGTTTTGAATTTTATGGTTAAAAGTGTGCTCTGGCTCCTTCCGAACGCTGCGGCCCTGCTCACCGTTTGCTCTTATTTTCCGATACCGCCGACGACCGACTCTTTCCAATTCTCCCTTCCGTTTTCCGTCCTGTTCCCGGCTCAACCTTTCACCCGCATTTTTCAGCGACGTTTCGATCAAATCTGTCTGGCCCCTTCTTTCTCTTCGATATTTTTGTGTCTGGGATTTAAAACCTGTTCATCGATTTATTTATAGATGCGAGATGTTATTCGGAAAGAGAGGTAAGCGAATAATGAGGAGTTTCTTGTGATATTTTCGAATTCGAATTGCGTCGGAAGGAAGGATTAATTCGAAGGAGATTGAATAAATGAAATGGTGTTAAGGAAATGAGAAGTCGATTGGACTAAATGGATCTTGAAAAGGTGTTGAAAAATATATGGTGTTTTTGAAAATTCTATTTGGTGAGGTGGAATTGGAATAGTAAGTAAGTTTAATTGTTATTTGTTTTGGTGTACTTGTTAGAGTTAAAAGAAGGTAATTAGAAAGAAGTTTATTGTGAAAGGTTTGGTGGATTTAATGAAATTAATGAATTGCTAGGTAATTAGTAGAATGTTTTTGTACCTTACGTGCAATGAGATTATTGGGAAGCTGCATAACTTAAACAAAGAATGCATGGATAGAATTAAGAAAAAAAACGACGCGATATTGACATAGTTTCACGGAATTCGAAGCATTCCTTCGTTTCGGGGCGACACAAATTGTGTTTTGACGTCGTGGCATCTGGTCTAAAAGGTACGCGAAAATAGATGGGACTACTTCTGTCGAATATAGTATCTGAATAGTCTGTCTGGTTTACTGGGACGCGCATGGTTGAATTCCTCGCGATGACTAGGAAGTATAACAGTGAATCAAATTTAGGATAACCAGGTTATCCTAATAATTTCTCTAAATTTGCCATTACATACACAATGTCATTTATAATTCTAAAATAACTGTCACTTTGTATAGTTTCGATAACATTCATTAATAATAGTTACACTAAAGTTGAAATTTATATAATCCTAACAATGATTCTACAATTATTTTTATATCAATTATCAATCTTAAAAATATTATATCCAAAGGACAAAAATACAAAGTTTTCGCTTAACGTTTACAATGAAGGTACTCTCGATATCTGCAGGTGACCGATGGACTTGGAGGCGGTCAACTTTCCGGTGACTGTCACCAACCAGGAAAAACGGCCCCCTCCCTGTCCAAAACGTAAAACTCTAGGAACAACCAATCCGCGTGTCTCATCCCCCGACGCTACCCTTGTAGCCACGTATTTAAGGGTAGATCTTAACACATATCGGCGAATTTCTAAACAAGAGTTCCACAACAACACACATCGACGGAATTTCTAACTAAGAGTTCCAGTGAGTCTCTAACGAAGAGCTCCCCACCACAACACATATCGACGGAATTTCTCATCAAGAATTCCACAACTTAACATATCGACATCGATCCAGTTACAACACAACGAAAATCTCATTACTTATCATATTTCATTCAGGCTCAGCATCACTAATCTGAAACTGAGCCAGAGCATCGCCGTAACGAACTGCGAAGCTCAACACGTATCAAATATTTTGATAAACATAGAGAATTTTATGCATACAGATTTTTAAAAACAATTTATACAAAATACGGTTTTCCACGGGAACATACAATATTACTTCGTGTCGCTCTATTTATAAATCCATTCAAAACGTACTGTACTGTAATAATCAATTTCAAAGGGAATTTCCGGTATGCATACCACGCATATCTGGTTCGGCTAGATACCTGACTGCTTCGTAGTTGTGCTAATATCGCCCTCTAATATAAGTTTCCTCCGTCTAGTAAACTATCTGCGTGTAAACAGCCACAAAACTAACAAATCCTGATCCGAGTTAACGTATCATTGGTCGTGTTGCATTAACCTACTTTCGATATGCTGAATATCGAAATGTAACAGCATTGACAGTCAAAATAATAAATTACAATTTTTTTAATTATTAACTATTCAATATGAATATGACAAGACTGACTTACACGAAATTATAGGAGTCAAAAAATCTATTAGACGATTAGCAATAGAATCTAGTTAATCGTAAATGTACATATGGCAGTGAAGTATTTAAAAAAATTATTTAACTATGCTGATGAAAGTAAACGAAGTTGATACTCCAATGGAAGATATTATGCGAGATGATGATGCAGAATCTGGATTCGATTGCCCGGTGAATGCTCCCAAGAACAGAAACATAGCTGGTCAAGCTGCACTATAAATAACGGAAGTTTGCAAGCACGTTGCCGGTTAAGAGTTATTTCTGTGGCGCCGCGGCTAAAGTATGCACTTGACTCTACAATGTGCTTCGTGACATAATACTCGCCACGTGTTTCATAAATTTAACCTTCGACTGATCTCTGGCGAACGATCCGAATCAATCATTCCGATACCTTGAAATTGAAACAAACGACAGTGTGCTTTCCCAAATGAATTATAGCCAACCGAAGTAACCTGATGAGAATATAATATTCCTGCGTTCAAACGAACATAATTCATAATTAAATGAACGAATTTGTAATTAAATCGTAAAATCTATAACTAAAAATTGCCTGCGATGCGTGCAGTCTCTTTGCTTAATCGTTCAGCTTTATTACACTCGAGTTATAATTACTGCCAGTCTTCGCTGTGCTAAAAGCAAACCTTGAATCAATTGCGCACTTCGCGTTGTGTACACACGTTGTCTAATCCGCTCTAGTTTTTGCATCGGAAACGCATTCGATAGATGTTCCCTCTGTCCGCGAGAAACGATGCGGAATAAAGAGGCTTCTGTGCGTGTAAGACGATCGCCTGGTTGATCGAGACGTTCAGAGGGAATCCTCAATGATGATGGAAGCCATAAAGTGGTGCAACTGTTTCCGACAATTAGCGCCTAACTAAGTAACTTTATTCCGCGGCAGTAACTCCGAAGTTATGTAATTTCGTTACTACAAACGCAAACAGCAGTCTTGAACCGTAGAGTAAATTGACACTTATAGAAGACTTTATAACCGTTTTAAATTAATAGAAATTAATGGAGTTGCTATGATGCTCCACATAAGTTAGAGTCTATCCACAGTTAACCTCATTCTTGAAACTTCACATTTTTGAGGAATCGTTTCTAAGTAAAATAACGAACGATCCCATGGCATCGAAAAATTGTATTATACTCGAGGAATCGAGTTTCAGCTTAAATACTAAATTAAACATCGGATATCGAGGAATAATAGAATCGTTGCGTCGCCTGGGCGCTGAAAGCGACAGATAAAGTTTAATATTTCGTTTTTACTTCGCCATTGCTCGATCGAATATTATTTCCTTCGATTCGTCTTTCGCATATAAAAATTTCCATGAAATTTAAAACACACAGCGTACTAAAAGTGTTTTCTTATATTTAGATAACGCTTAGTCATGTGGAATCCGATCGTTGCCAACCTCCGCCCACGCATCTGCAACAATGTATTAACTATTCTGCATGCTTTATGTGGTCCGTCGTTAATACGCTGGAACGTATGATATAAATATCGAATTGGTTGCGGACCAGACGTGATACGCGACGAGATGAAAGGGCTTAAAGAGATGAATGAGAATAGCGGGTAACCGGAGCAGAAACGTTATCGTTATATTAATAAGTGTATCAGGCAGTCATTTCACACTGTGCAACTGTGATTGGCCCAATGTTCATTAAAATTCAGATGAATTTTACTTATTTGAAGACCTCTCTAAACATTTCATTCGTAATCTTCATGTTTACGATCATGTATATTCTAAACTGAACATTTATCAACGATTGCATTCAGTATTAAAGATTTTTCATTGGGTATGAATAAAAATCTTTCCTGAACTGATAAGGATGGCAAACAAGCGTATGAATTGCAAAATGGTTCTTATGAAAATGCAACGGGACGCATTAACTTAATTTTTAAAGCTGAGGCAGGTCCCACGGGTTGAAATATCTCACTTTGTTGGTAATTAACCTTAGTGCAACGTGGTCATCTCGATCCAGCTGTGGCCATTGCCACATTTATTTGTTTGCTTATTCATTTATGTGCGAATGTAATTACACGTAAATGTAACACAACCGGTTGAAACAACGCGTAAAATTTTCTGTACAATTCTTTTCTGAAAGTTATGTGCAATGAAAATTTTAATATGGATTAAAATAACTTTGACCACTCAATCAAGAATTTTTAATTGTATATTAAATCACGTTGAAATGAAAATAAAAATCGTGAAATTTGGAAACATTTATGAACTCGGGAAATAGTTCGTAGAAATCTGATGTAAATAAAAATGATTTGTTTCGCTTAATTTTAGACTTCAATACGACAACTTGTGGGCGACTGTCAACAGCTCATCGCCGAAGATTTATTTCAACAGTATCAACCGCCGATCGCATAAGGCGTTAGGTCATTTTTAAATTAAGAACACCGAACGCGAGAACGAATTTCGCAGAGGCAGATTTTCCAAAAACCCGTGGCGCATCATTAACTTGTGGTTTTATATTTAAGCGCGTGGTCACGCGTGTTCTCCGAAAAACACGAAAAATGTTCCCTTGAATGCGCTATCTGCCAATGTGGAGCGAGACAACGGTAAAAATATATCTATATAATTTATGAAACATTTTATTTTGTATAAATGCGACGAATTAAGCGGTGAATATGAGACATCTTAATTTGTCTCATAAAATTGAGAGAACTCGTTTCTAAAAATTTTGTTTCACCATTACTTCCAAGAAACGAGTAATCGAAATCCTTCGAAAACGTTTTCCGCGAATCATATTTAAAAACGGATAAAAGAATCAGTATTATTACCTGTAATGATAGTATCATTTTACGAATCAGGTTTCGAACGATATGTTCCACGGCAGAATCCTTGTTTCCAAGGAGTTACACTCTTACCACAATATGTCTTAAGTTTTGGTTACATTTAATTATAAAGGGGAAAGTTATGAAGCAGCCGGCACGGGATTATAATGGTCCCCGCGTTCACGTAATATTTCATTAAAATGAGTAGCTAGTAATAAAGCAAGAACATGTTTCCGAGGCGACGTGGAGCACCTGTTTCGTGCAACTGGCCAATTATTAAATAGGGTACCAATCACTCTTAAATAAAAATTCTATTTCCTTGCTGTTTATTTTCTCTCGGAACGCGGCATTCTTTCGGTGATCTTCGAACGGTAATTATACGTTGGCCCATTGCTTCAGCTTCCTGCCATCAAAGTGTACTAAATGATTCGTTCGAATCTCTATAATCAAGCAGTGAATGATTTCATTCACTGGAAATGAAGAAAAAGTACAGATCGAACGGAGCATAGCAGAAATGGACCCTTGTGCGTACAGGGCGAAAGGGAAACTGCGGTTGCCAGCATCTAGAAGCAACGCGATTATTTTCGAATCGAAAATTTTCTGCAACCCAGTTGCAGATGTCACGGTGAATTCGATGCAACCTGTCTGAAGTTCGTCTATAGAGTGCACATGGCCGGAGGTTATTAGCCAGTTAAGTTCAATTTTACATCCTCTCTGACCGTCATAGAGGGTCCCAGTACTCCCCAGCTATCTTTGACGTTGCTCAGATAATCTGTTATGATCACGTCACTTAGTTTCGTGATATTGTTGTTTTATCACTTCCGTGGCTATCGAACAAATGACGGCTGTCATAAAAGACAGATGCCTGCTATCTTCATCCCCAGCAACCGACCTGTCTAATCCTAGCTGTCCGCGGATGACACGAAACAGAAATGTCGGACGTATCCGGGGAAATGGAGTCATAGAGTCCTTACTAGCAAATATAATTTTACTTCACTATTGAAATACAAGAACCAATCTATCGTCTCGAAATTATTCTCCAGTTCGTTATTGCAGTACTCAAATATTTCGGAAGTTTCGTCGAATCGGTGAGAGCTGAATAATATTCATATCTCCAAAATTGTCATCGTTAATGTTTTCCAGATTCAACCGTTAATTCTTTACTTGACTCAGGGAAAATTTTGACTCAAAGAGTGAACTGTACTAAATCTCTTCAGATGTTTACACTTTAACAATTTATTACCGTTGCTATGTAATTATCGAATTCCGAGTCCAAAGAAATTACACGTTCCCCGAAAGGAAGTTAACAATAAAAAGAATTTCGTTCGCGATTCGACGCAACGCGTTAGCCGAGCCCCTTGACGTACCGCCGCGGTGTGAAACGTGCCTGTAGTTAAACACTTGCCGCGTTTTTATCGTTATTAAAAAATGACATGCGTGCAGCCGCACTAAGTATGACGAATGACGAGGGGCAACTCTACGCGTGATTCGCGCGGAACATTCGCAGAAGCGGCAAACGGTGCAATTTTACAATGTCAGCTGGGCCGAGATATAATCTGATCGAGACACGTGTAATCGATCTCCGAAACTGCGCACTTGAACGACAATTCCTATCATTATTAGCTGGACAATCGCCTTTTTCGCATCTTAACTCGCGCATTTTGATATTCGAACGCGATAAAAACTCGGACCTTCAGACTTTGATATAAAAGGAAAGAAACATAATTATCCGTCGAGCAATGTTGATTCAATCTTGATTCAATGTTATCTAATTCTCGAGTGTGTTCTATCTATCAAACCAAAGATCATTACCGTTTTTACGTTACTTCGATATCGAGCATTGGAAGACACTTCAAAAGATCCTACAAGCGATCTTTCCTAATAAATTTCACGTTGGACAAGCAAAAACCGCGAAATACCAGTAATAAATTCTATAAATCCATCAGATTCGGAATGCAAGAAGTCCAGACGAATAAACCTTGATAAAAAGACCATTGACGTTACCCGCGGCGAAAAAGCTACGGGGTATAACAAAAACAAAGCACGCGAAAAGCGGAAGTGGACGCGGAGCGTTAAAACGGTTCCCAGTATAGATGAGAAAAAATTCGATTCCGGAAGGGCTCACGCGGAAGTTGCCGGTCGTTCGCGGCCGGGAGCCAATGAATTTACGTCGACAAGTTCCCGCGGCCTGTTAAATCGGTGTTTTACGATTCCCGGGAGCGATATCGCGCCGTTCGAAAATCCTCGCGAGCAGCCAGGTAGAAATAAAAACGCGACAAGACGCGGTTACCACGGGACAGCAGATAAACCAACCACCGGAAGGACGCTCGCGTGAGAATCGAGTTTCACCGGAGCACAGTTTAATCCGGCGTTTCGCCAGTCCCGCAGTTTCAGGTGGAAAAGCTCCTGCTCTATCGTCCCTCACGATTTTCTGAACTTCTGAACGCATTCTGGGACACTTACTGAATTTCTCTATTCGCAGGTTTCAAACTCTAGCGTTCAAGTAATTTTCTGAGGACATTTGAATTCTTGG
This sequence comes from Nomia melanderi, assembly GCF_051020985.1. NCBI lineage: Eukaryota > Metazoa > Arthropoda > Insecta > Hymenoptera > Halictidae > Nomia > Nomia melanderi. Next base: position 10,216,783 of record NC_135007.1, read on the forward strand.
TCACCAGTGGCAATCGTCTTTGTTTCTTCTTTCACGTGAACTTTAATTCATTTGAGACTAATGTAGTACCTAGCCAAAAAGACTAATCATACGAAAATACAATAAAAATTGAAACTTGTATTGGTTATAAGCTAAGACCTTAACAATGCTATCTATACCTTCAAAGAATCTTTGCTTATCTTTCAAATTATCTTTCAAGCAACCCTAGTCTTAAATAGACAAAAATTTGGATTATAGAACTTCATTTAAAGAATATTCAAAGAGAGAGAGAGAGAGAGAGAGAAATACTTAATGTCCTCAGCGCAGTATCACGAAAATCGCGTTGTTGGATACGACAATGATCTTTGAAACGACCAACAATTTCCATTATCGGTATATACGCAAAACATAAGGGATCCGTCGAGGGATTAACATGGATCGCTCGCGCATTCGCCGCGACGCGATAACCTGGGTACACCTCGAAGTTGCGGTGTTATCTAATTTTAGCAGTGAACGCTGATTTCTGTCTGAATCGAGGCAATTCTCTGCGCGAGGCGAGGTCAGAAATCGTCGTTTTCTCGGAGAACGATTCGGATTAAAGTTGAACGGCAAATTCTCGACTGCGTCGTGCGAATATCGCTGGTTCGTCGAACCGGGCCGGTGAAACAACCCTGGGCCGCGTTTATTTTCATGCGCGCGCCAGAACTTCCGTTTTCGTCCGTCCGCTGTCCAAAGAGGCCGACCGAGCCGCGGGCCTTACGTTACGTCCGCTTGGCTCGACGTCAATATTTGCCGACGGAATTACATTTGTCCGATTGACGGATCTTAGGCTGAGTTTACCGACATTTATTACGGCCGACGATTACCGTGCGATAATGTTCGCCTACAGTCAGCTGTCTCGTCGTTCGCTCGTGGAATTACTTGGCGGAATTTACGCGAGCGTATAACCAGTTTTATGCGAACTCGTTCAAGCGAATGCGTGGGCGGGCTCATCGATCTTACGTCTGCAGTTTCAATAATTTTACTTCGACGATTTAATTGAAGGAATTAAACTAAGGGTTATCACTGTTTATTAGTACTTGTAATTTTAATAGAGTTTTCGTTTGATCGTAACGATTTTATATTTTTCGGGTGAAATCCTCGTTTGTAAGTGGTTCCTTGGAAAATATTTTTGTGTTCAGTGTTTCTTAAATAATATGACGCGAATATCGCGTTTGAAAGCGGGTCATTGAAAACAGTTTCAACGGGTCATTCCCTCTTTAAACGTAGCTTAGAAAAGTGTTCAAAAACCGGGGATATGTTGTGTTCTTTAATTAAAAGAGTCTTAACCCGATTCTGTACAGAAACGAGATGTACTCCATTGATAATCACGAGGATCGCGGTTCTTTTCATTTAGAAACCTTTTAGGAACTTTTACATTCATCGTATTTTTATTTATACCTCATGTATGAGAATTGCCGAATACATTTATCTGAATGTACCGTATATTTTGTATGTGCAACGAGTTTTCCATTTACTCTCACTTTCTTTACTATATTATAATAACGTTTCAACTCATCATGTTGCTATTTATCAGAGTTTCTTTTAGTAATAATAATAAAATTCCTACCTTGACACAACTGTCAAAGTAATTCACCCAAAATCATATATAATACGATATTCGTATTCGATTCACTATATCCAGTACTAAGCGTTCCGAAGCTTCTTCGGTACACGATCGCTAAAAACAGCGACCCAAATCGATCGACCATTTTCTCACCGCGGAGCTCGCATATAAACAAACGATTCACTCACCGATGATGCAAACAGAGAGCAAGATCCAGCACACGGGTCCCTTCATGGCGCCGATGGTAACCGGGGCCACTGGTCTCGAAAGTGAAACGGAAGCGTCGTTGAAATGCGCGGGACGCGTCGTCGATGTCCAAAGAAAAAAGTTGAACGCGCGTTTATAGGTGGTGTTTTCGATTTGCGTCAAGCGTGCGCTCTCACCTATATTTAGGCGGCACTGCAATAATAGCGCCGGACCACGTTCAGCCCCGGAGAAACTGGAGAACGCGAGGAAAGGAACGACGCGCTCCGGCCGCGAGTTTCGGATCACTGACGAATCCCGGCCGAACCTACTACAATGATCCTCCTTTACTCTTCCGGCAACAAAACCGCGGTTCGAGGACGTTCCTTCGAGTCCCTTGAAGTTTCACGCTCCCCACGGCCGCCTTTTCCTCGGCACTCCATTCAAATCCACGTGGCCGTTGTCAATGGAACACTGAGGCAATGTCTCGAAAACACCGAACCATCTCGCACCCTCGAGCAAACTCTCTAAAAATTTGTTCTCTATTCTATCGACAAACAGAACAATAGGATTCGACTCGTTTTTCGAGTCCTCACTGAATCCGTATTCCGATCACCGAAGAGGCACACGGTCACACCTTATTCACGCCGATACCGCGGAAAAATGTCGGCGGAAGCGATTCAACCGACCAACGACTTTCCGATTGATGCCTCTAAGCATTGTCCAGTTCTCGTCAACGAGGAATTCTCTTGAAATTACTCGATAGAAGTAATTCGAATGGAACTGTTGCGCGTTGCGGGCGAACCGATCGTTGGGAATCTTGAAATATCCGCCGACCTTGAAGAGGATCGGTGGAAGCTGCGCGATCACTTTCCAGGAGACGCGGAACGGGACGCACTGTGAAGATCCCGCGAGAATTCCGCTAACGACACGACAATCGGGTCGCGGCGCCAGACATCTGCCGTCGGAGTTTGTCTGGAGCGCGGTTTGAATGACGGGGAAACGAAAAGCACGAGGGCGACTGGTTCAGTCTCTAATTTTCCGTCTCGCTCCCGGCCGACTCTTCGCCCGCCTCCGCCGCCTCTTGCTCTTCCTCCGCCGCCGCCTACCGCCACTGACACCTACGGTGTCGTCGACGGCGAACATTTCCCCTTCCACCCGCGTTGCCGCCGTGTCACAGAGAGGATTCACGGTATTTTCGAATCTCCGTCAGAAATACGACGGTCCGCGGGAAAAACCAGAAGCGTTTTTCGACCGGCCGGGCACGCGGCCTCGACACCCCCCTAGAGGACCAACAGCGTACCCGTCGGGCTGCGAGAGGTCCGGCTGTCTTCTTGGGAGGCGTAAGAAGAGATTCGTGTTACTTAACGCTAGAACAATCGAGCGTTTCACACGATTAACCCTTTGCACTCGAAAGTCTTTCATTAGAAATAGTCAATATTTTGTTGTGAGATACAGACAAAGCTAACTAATGAAAAAACATACGTAAATTAAGGACCGTAGCTATTTCATTTCAATATTTCACATATTGATGTATCGCACAAAGGTTAATATTGTATATAAAACTTTATAATTTTCTTGTATCAAAGCTAACGGTGACTCACCTCTCGAGTGCAAAAGGTTAATATGTGATCCTTATAAAAATTGTAACAGTAGTTTTCTTTCGGTTTCTTTATATGTTGATTGTATTGAACATTTATGAGTTATTACTTGTACGCTTCTATGAATATTTATAATATATATTTATTGTACTGTTGAAATGAAGGTATTTTTCAAGTCATTTCAGATATTTACCGCTTTCAAGATTTCGATAACTGCGGAATAAGAAAGTGGAACCTGTCATTCTCATGTGGATTTATTAATTAATTTTGAGGAGTTTTCTTTATTTTTTTTCCTTTATTAATATTCACGCTAAGAGAATGATTCCTGTTGGTTACGTGTAAGAGCGTTTTGATTTTCACTTAATATTGTCGCTTCAATCGGTCGAGGCTGCGAATTAAAATCAGTCCGGTTTATTTCGAATGCATTTATTAGTGACACATTGGTTTATATATATAATATTTTATCGTATTTGAAGAGAAATATTAACGTTACAAATTAAATGAATCCGGACATTCGCCAAGGTCGATGCAAGAACCTTCGTTGTCTCGAACGTAGTCATCCGCACATCGACAGGGACCATTTTGTATGCCTTCTGGTCTACATACCTGAGAAAAACTCACGCGTTCCCAGTATAGTTTCAGCATGATTGAATATCATGTATAGATTCTGGACTTTACGCACTTGTGGCATTTACGAGTGCATAAAGTATGAAATAGAGGAACGTTGGCAACAATTTAAGAATGCTTAGCTTTTAATTTGTTTACAGTTTATCAAAATGTTTAAAAATGAAAGTTGCGCTTTATATGACATCTGTCTGTTTAGATCATTTCCAAGAATTTTTATTTTACACGAAGTTCCGCTGTTTTGTCAAAAATATACTTACCAATTCGCTTATGCACCCAACTTTTCTAGGTTCTGGAATTGCACAACTCGGCTCGCATAGTGTTGAGCACCACCTTATTTCATTCGGAGGACAACCGTTATCAGCAGTGCCTATTCAATAATTCCGTGAATTGATCAAGATAAAGACTGTCGCTCAATATTATTAATACGTAGTACCGTTTCAAAATACATTTGGCTGAGCTTTAAGTTAAATGAAATTGTTAAATCGATCGTGAAAGACGTTATGTTCGAAGAACAATTAGAAACAATCTTCCAACATTTGAAATTAAATCTTTTTATTTACGACAGAATGAATTTTACAGAACAATCGGTATTCGTTATATGATTCTTTGAGAACTTACAGAAAACCACTAACGCACTGCAGAACAAAAGTGTAACAAACAACCGAAACATTTTCTACGTTGATGTTCTTTCTTCGAGTTCACTTCAATTTTTAACGACAAAACCTTCGAGTTATGATATTTATATACGCTTCCCTTTATTTAAATAGTTATCTCTATGTGCTTAGAGATAAGACTTCAAGGAGCGTCTAATTACGAGAACGTTCTTTTTTAGCAACCGTTAGTTCGATAATAAATCACATCTAAATTCTTTGGCTAAATACTGATAACATAATCCTACGTGATTTTTCATCTTTTAAAGGAATGTAGCTCACTTTAATCCTACGTGATTTCAAAGTCTCTAATGTAAATTAATAACAGACCTATCATATATTTTTTACATTCAGACAGACCTTGGGAAATTATACGCGGTAGCCAACTATCGCTGAAACTAGCCGCGCACGTAAGTTTTCTACCGTGCGCGCTTAAATTGTGTCCGGGCTTCGGTCGGTTCACAACTAACCGAATTACATGATCATGCGTTGGTCATTTCTAATTGGTTATTAATAGTACTCGGCGGCATGGCCACTAGGATAATCCAGTCGAGCGTCACTGGGATTTGTAACCTCATAGTCAGCTGAAACTCTATTCCCCGTGGCTCTAATTAGCACATACTGCAGCTGTAACTCATTCACATTGATGAGCAATAATCCTATTGAGAACCGATGATCAGCACTTTTGATCAGCACGATTCGCGCGGCTTCAAATGGAACTGAAACACTTCCGTTGCCAAAGACCAAACAAAACTGAACAAACGATCTCGCAACGTTGTCCATAATTCGCACGGAACGGCCGTAGGGGAAGGTGAGGAAACAACCAGTCAGCTAAAGTATTATCATCATTTATTTATTTCACTGATTCATGACAAAGTAATAATCACATAAAGCTGTTAAAAGTAAAACCCCGTTATCACTAAATCGTGTATTGTATGTACAAGTATATAGTTCCGCGTCATCGTTTTCCATTTTTTTTTTTCATTTATCATTCACCTAGCTCCGTCCCATTCTTGACCAACGATAAATATATAATATATATACTTTTTTCATCTTTTTTTCTTTTGTTTCTTTCTGGCGTGTCTGTATCGCTCTGCTTACAAAGATTAGGTAAGTAAAGCTAAAAACAGTTTCTATCTTTCTTCTCTATCTTTCTCCGGGTTCTTTGACAAAAGCGCGCTTAGAAATTCCCGTTCTTTCTTCTCTCTCTCTCTCTCTCTCTCTCTCTCTCGCTCTCTCTCGCTCTCGATTCCACTTGTACACACACACGCACACGTACGCACGCACCCTATCTCTTGTTACACATTCGCTCTCGTTCTCTCTACCAATTACCCCATCATCAGGCGTATGAAATGATATTTATTGGTACCCAAAATCCCGTTTAATGAAATCTTTCAAATAAAATACTCTAGTTAACAATAAATTATTAAATATTTATTCACAAATATATGTATAGGCTAATTATTTGTTTTTTTTTCTCCTCTTTCATTGCTATCCGTGTCGCGTCAACTCTACTCCCAACCCCTCGTCATCGCCGTCACCATCGATTTACCGTCCTCGGCGCTACTTCGTTACACAGACAACGGCCCAACGTTCGCACAGTGTAGCTCGGAAGGTGAAGAATGACCGTTCGACCGTAAAGAAAGAGAGGGAAACGAAGATCTCGTGTCGTCCGGTTCCGAGCGAATTCTGTTACGCGCGTTGAAACCTGGCCACCCTATAGGAAACGACGTAAGTCAACGTTCCCTGTACGCTGGCAATTTGATCAAGTCGGTCTTCTGCCAGATCGCACTTAGACCGAATTCGGGCGACGTAACTTTTCGTGTAAAAGTTGACCCTTTGCACTCGAGAGGTCGACAATCCCTACTTGGTTTAACGTAGCAAAATTACAAAGTTCGATATATTTGTTATCAAATTTTGTATAACGTAACACTATATGAAATATTGTAATGAAACTTTGTCCCTGAATTTATATATGTATAATCTCTCTGCAACCTAATTCTAAAACATGTTTATACTTGAATAGATGTTGAATATTCTCACCGTAAAATATTCGAGTGCGATGGGTTAAAAATGGAATATTCCCGGCAACGTATCCGAACAAGCCGAATTCCGCTGGGTCTGCGAGACGCAAGAAGGTTAAGTGAGCGATCGCAGTAAAAACTGTTGACTTCTCGGTTCCCGTTTCGTTAGAAGAATCGATTCGGTGGTCAACGTGTTAAAAGCGTTCGCGGATGATTCAGAGCACCGATTCCGCGAACGATAATTTCGTTGTCAAGAGTCACGCGAAGACGCGTGTCTTGCTGTCACAGAGACATCGATGAACGGGGCAATAAAAATTTACGCGGTTCCCCGATGAACAATCGTGTTATATGTTATATTCCCGTGAATCGAAACGAAATAACGAATGGTCTATTACCGCTCCGTACCGAGGAGCAACGGTTTTCGTTATAATCCATCATCGAACATCATCGCGACGATGATAAAACTTATGAGAGGTGGAATAATCGTGATTGCATTAAAGTGATAAAAACAGTGTTGAATGAAATTCCGCGGACCGCCTTCGATAACAGCGAACGACAGTCGCTTGGAAGTGCGACGACGATAAAAGGATCCCCATTAGAAAGCGGGCACACGCCCGTATGTGCACCGTACGCTTTCGCGTCGCGACAGAACTCGCTCTTTGTATCCCATTTCCAAGCATTTCGTTTTGAACTTTGAAGGTAAGCGCGAACACACGCAAGCCTGTGTGAACGTGTCACGCGTAAGGCCGGGACAACACATACATTTCGCATACGGCGTTTCCTCCATCGGAGTAAGAACTATTTATTTGAACGCGAACTGACTGCGCGAACGTGGAATTATTCCATTGTTCGAATTCATCAATTCATCAATTTCATTTTGAAATTCACAAGTGTTTCTTCCTTTCGGATAGTTTTTTGAATTTTTAATGAATTTAGTATTTCGCTGCGGATGGCGTTTTCTATTATTTTTTACAATCTTTGTATTATTCAATTGTTTAGTTAATATAGTATTCCTTAGTAACAGAAAAGAGCAATGAAGTAACAAAATGTTAGTTCGAAACATTTGTGCCAGCTAGGTCAGACTATGGGTACACGTGGACTGGAATGGCTTATTCGGATTGCGTGATATTCGTCTTTATATTGAACTAATTCTCACTGGACACGACGTGTAACACCCAGCATGCGAAACATCCGTGTAATCCTGGCTTTATACGCTTCGCTTCTGTTCCCGAGAGATGAACGCTCGACAGAACGATCTTCCGAGGGATTTTCGAGGAACGAAAGGCAAGAGCCGAAGTAGATCAACGTGCAATGTGATTAAGTAACTTTCTGGCCGTCTCGATCATCGACGAGTGCGATGCTCGGTGATTGTTTGGAAACTGGACGCGGGAAATTCGTCGAAGACCGGTCGTCGGCGAAGAACGCGTCGCTTCGTCGGCACTTCGTGCATCGCGAGCTACGTGGAACTGCGAGAAACTTTGTTATTTCTGTGACACTTTGATTATCCGATAACTGCCGTACGCTTGTTATTGCATTTGAACACATTCTACTATTCAATGGCGCGGCATTGCATCCGACATTTATAAAACAGTACAGAACATTTCAAACAATTTCCGTCGACACCCTCGCCGTTTTTACTTTCCTCCAGCGCAAACGCGTAACGAGTCAACTATGTACCTCGTATAATCGAATGAAAATATCAAAGTTTATTTCTAGATGCGTACTAAAACTTATCGAACGGAACTCGAGTTCTCAAGAGAACGAAACGAAACAAAATGACCGATGGCTTATCGAATTTCGATTCCCTGTACATTTCGCGAACGGTTTAGCAGGGACGTCTTTTGATTGAAAACACAGTAGCAACGCGTAAATCGAGCGAACTGCCGTTAAAAAGGGGGAGTCTGTCTTTAACGCGTGCACCCTCCATTTTAATCCGTTTCTCGCGATTGAACGCAGACTCGCGGCCGCAGAGCGGAACGCATCCGGCTCAAAGGAATCATGACCGAGGGACGCATCTTTCGCTCGAATTTACATCAGTCGCTCGTCGGCACACAGACACGCGCACGCGCAGAGACACACACACTGGTTCGCGTTCGTTGCAAAGCCTATACAATTACACCAGTACCGCTATAACTCTGATCTACGCCTCGTACCTCGTATAGAATATGACTTTCTTTTTTTCCTTTTCTTTGAAATCTTTATATACACGCTAGTTTATCGGCTGCTATGTCGTTTACTAACTACCGCGCTCCCTTTTGCTTTTTTTTCCCCACACGTCGCGTCGGCGCGCACGTGAACACCGCTGGCCGTGGTCGGCCGCAAGCCGACAGTCTCTCACACGTCGCGCAGAGAACAAAACTTCCATTCCACACTCACACGAGAAACTTCCGATGAGAGGCTGCACCGCGAACGAGAGCCTTCCGACGGCCGCTACAGCCGGAACGAAAGCAACTGAATGCTCAAGGTCGGTACCCCCACCACGCGTCGCGCTGAATAGTCCGTGCAACGGGAAAAGGCAGTGGACATTTGAACGAAACATTCGCTGGTAAATGTGCCGTTTACAGGAATTTCTTTGCAATTCTTGCTGTTCGCTTGGTAGTGTTTGATGTGAACGTTTGAAATTGGATCTAAGTTAGGAGCAATGACGCTTTGGAAAAAACTGTAGCGAAATTGGCTAAAATTGGGGATGCTACTGTTTCTACTATTTCCTACGATTTACATTATCCGGAAATTTCAATATTTCAGATTCTTAGATTCAGGATGCATATGATCGAATTTAGCAAACATACTACGAAGAATTCCTTCGTAGCTTCAATAGCTCGGTGGCACTTAGCTACAGTACATTTTTGTTCACGTTTACTGTCTCGCTCCGTTAGACAGACTATGCTCTATATTCTGCCTTCTGAAGTTGAGTTCGCGTTAGTATTTTCGTATTCGAGCGGCATACACCTTCAATGAAAAATATTTGATCGTTTGTTGGATGAAGAATGAACTTGGTTTTTCCAGCGGGGAAAACGTGAAATGATGCTTGAGCTTTGGGACACTTGAAGTTAATGTAACTGGTAGAAAAGCTTCCGTCCATTTTATTGCGACTGATCGAACATTTTTGACCGATAGCGTACTCGACTACTGGACAGTAAGTGTGTATATTCGTCAGTGAAACGAGCGTTGAACTCGACCTCAGCATTCGAATAGTCTCGCGTAAGAAGAATATAGATAAAATAGCAGGGCAGTTGAACGATGTAGTGGAAATACTTGACCAATGAGCTCGAGCCGTTGATCTCGTTCAGCCTCGATATACAAGAAAGGCTGTCGAACGCGAGGATCGATGCAACGGTGATCGCATATTTCGGTTTCTTGGAAGGGGAACCCTCTGTTCAATTGTCGCTCGTATAAACGGACAGTTTGATATTCGAAAACATGAGAGCTCATTCGATTGTACTGCACTGATTAACCGTAGCCACAAGTTCAACGAAGTTTCAGCCTGCTTCGTTCGTGCACAGATATTACGAGAAAGTGTATCGAACCCCTGCAAATCTCGCGATGGTACTCATTTAAATAATTCCTATTGTCGGTGATGTCTGTGCACTCACGTTCACCACGCTCCATTCGATTTCATTCAAACCGGGTTTAATTGACAAGCAAATTGTACAGTAACTATTCACTAATGAATTGTCAGGTCTCTTCGAGAAATGTTATGAAAAATACGAAAGCTGCCACCGAACGTAATGGATCGTAACCAAGATGTCACGCGAGACCGGCGATACCCTATTCGTCGACCGTACACAGTACAACCAAACAAATAACCAGCTTTACATTCGACAACTAACTAACTTCATAGAACAGAGAGTTGCCCCCCTAGTACATTAACTTATATCAAACATCTAAACAAGTCAACGTTAACGAACAGTTCCACGACTGGTCTCTATTGGTACCTCTGTCCGTTAAGAACAAGAAAACAACGAATTCCCATCGGCGGTTTCAGCCGCCGGGACCGTAGAGGCGCAGGCGTAGTTATTTAAAAGTAGAAAATCGTTAGAAAAAAGCGGCGAACGTGTTTCCCGTCTCGTCGGAGTAGCGACACGCGGATCGTTTTCGCTTCAACTTCCGTCCCACGGAACGATCCCAATCGATTACAACTCGAACGCTTCCCGACATCCCAGAAACGCCCCGCTGTTCACCCTTGACACAGGAACTACCGCACCCGTTGAAATGACAAGTTTCAGTTTTCATATTTCACAATTGTCGATATCTTAAAACCGTTAAATCTCCGAAGTGATTAAAAAAATAAATAGTTTCACGTTCAATGCTACAATCAATATACAGGGTGCGCTGTCTGTAGGTGCCGTATACGTTAAATGCTTACAAAATAGCGGAAACGTAATCAAATCGAGTTCGGTTCGCGATATTTCTTCTAAATGTTCATAGAAACGTTCAACTGATAATTCATAAATATACAATATGACCAACGCACAAGGGAACCGAAAACAAATCTATTATCACAATTTTTCCAAGTATCATATATTAATCATGTGAAACGTACGATAGTTCCAATATCAATCGATGATCATCCCTCAGAACCCCGTGTACAAAGCGTTTCCTCTTCGAATCTCGGCGTGCCGCGTTTCAAGCATCGAACGGGAAGGAAGAAGTAGAAGTGGAAAAGGGGAAAGAGTTCGGGACCGTTTAATCCCGGCGTGACCCGCCGGTAAACTCTGACCGAACGTTTATCAATCCCGTCTGAACGGGCTCGGCTGGTCGAGCCGTGTCGCGTCGCGGGCAAAAGAGGAGAGAAAGGAAAAGGAGGGAAGATAAACAAAATGAAAACACGAAGAAAGAAAAAGGGAAGAGGAAAGAAATGGTCGAAGCACTCGCACTCGTGCGAAGGGGGGGAACATTAATTTCTGCACGCCCCCCTCGCGAAAGAAGTCCTCTCCCGCATTCTCACTCCACCGTTTTGTATTCCTCGCACAGTCGCTCGACCGCGTCGTGCGTGTACATCTAATTCTTTCTTTCTTTTTTTTTTCCGTTCGTCGTCCCGCTATTTACAAACGTACGTCGTCGTGCGATGCGTGTCGCTTTAAATAACGTTCGTCGTCGTCGTCGTCGTCGTCTTCGCCTGCCCCCTTATTACCACCGTGATTTACCTAAAATAATTATTTTAACTTGTATCAACGACACGTGGCTCGGGAGGCGAGAACATACCCCCTTCCCCATTCCTCGTCCCCGTTTCTCCTCCCCATCCACCTGTCCTTCTCTGATTTCGCTAGTTTCATTGTTCGCGAATCTCTTTGTCCCCGCGGCGAACGATACAACTTGCTTTCTCTTCGCCCGTGTCTCGCTCTGCCCCGGAATTGTTCACTTTTACCCTGCCGTGCACTGCCGAATTCCTCCTCAGTTTTGTTTCTCGTTCCGTTTTTCCTTTTTTTTTTGTTGCCCCCCCTCCCGTTTTCTCGCGTCCTTTTTCTCGCTGTCAATCGTCGCTCCTCCTCTATTCGTTCCTCCAGTTGTATTCCTCTATTTTTTGGTTATCATCTGTTTCCGTTCCCGAGCTGAATCGTCTTCGACCGCATTGACGGAGGGACCATCTCGCCGTTACGACGGCCTCGCGGCGGTGCGTCGCTCGGTCGAACGGTGAGGCGCCCTTTCGAATTATAAGGACGGGGCTGGCCGGTACAGGGGGTTGCCCCTGATGGGGAGCACGTGCGCCTCGGAGTTAAACACCCAGTCGTCCAGGTTTATGAGATCGTCGTCGCTGAACAGCAGGTAGAGGTACTGGAAAAGATTCGAATGTCGGTTTAGTTTTGGGTTTCGTGCGCTCTCGACCCCTCGCCAAGTGACTCTCATTGGTGACTCTCATCTTTTTTCATTTTAGATTCATGATTTTCAATGGCCCTCCGAAGGGAAGAACGGTTATCTAGCCGCGATAAAAACAGTTAATATCCTGTAAAGATTGAACATTGGTACTTTGAGAAACGATCAATACTCGAATTAAATTCAATACGAACTGTTCGCGAGTCAGGTGTTCAGATATTCCGGCACAGCGAGGCGAGGGGTTAATCGAAAGGTAATGATCTAATAAATACTTCTACTATCTCTATCGCTTGAATTCATCCATGCGAATTTTGTATTAATTAGAATAATACGAATTACGAACGAGAAGTTTAACACGTTCGCTACGAGTTTCACGCTCGTTACTCATATAAAGACAAGTCAATTACTTCCACTTGTCTGTTTTTGCACACAAGCTGATAAGATTTATCTCCTAAGTTCTTCTTTGCAGTTCACGAAGATTATATGTTGCGGTACATATTGTAACTAAATATGGATACTGCTATTACATAGAATGCTCACAGCGAACGTGTTAATATGTAGAGTTTTTTTGATTATTCGTGGAAAAATTCTCAAGAATCCTAGAGAACCGCATCGGCTCTAAACAGAGAGATCGCCGGTTTAACGAGATTCGTCAAACGTTCAGGCATTGGTTAGCGAAACCAATCAGCTGCGCGTTAATAAGTAAATTAACTTCTTAACGCGTTTCGCCTGTTATAGGCGATAATCATTGTCCGCGGAGTTGCTATCTGACGTTCAATTTTGTAGCTGTTAGCCGGCCGCGTAGCTCGATCATTTTAATCGTGCCGGCCACAACAAAAACCTGCAGTTCGTCCGCGGCAGAAGTTAACGAGGTTGCTCTCCGCGCTCGTGATAATGCAACTTTGAAACGGGGCGTAGTTCGCGAAGCCCGGCGGAAACGTTTCGCCGATGCGGCTTGGAGCTGACTGGCTCGGCGCATAGTAGTCTAGATTGTCGAATTAAGAGGAAAAAAAATTTAAAATCACTTGATTTATCATTTAGAATATAATTTTCTACGTACTTTTGTATTCTACATTTGTATGTAACTAAAATCAAAGTGATAGGATTGCAGTGGGTTTATAATAGAATTATCATAGGCCACTTCCGAGCGAGATAGTCATTTGTTCCTTCACTTGTAATTTAAATTCTCGTTGATTATTTTGTAAGAAAGTAATTAAGGTTTCTCTATAAATCAAATTAGGTGATCTAATTCTTTCAGCTTTTATTTAACACTAGATTTACCCGTCAATTTGACGGATATTGAACTTTTTAAACATTATTTCGTAACAATTTAACTCGCTTTTGATTGATGCAATTTCGTGAATACTCATTGTAATTCTCTGTTCTTGAAACACTAACTTCCATAATCTATATAAACAAACATATATTATTCTAGGAACGATAGAATGAAGTATAGAATAATCTCCGTAAATCTAGTGTTAAATACGTTCCTAAGAAAGTATGGCCATCTTTTCCGGAATTACCCTATAGTAGAATTATATTCAACATATGTCAACGTATAAACATCACTGTCGTCATAGTTGATTAATAAAACATCAAAAGTTGCGATGACTTTTAAGTAGCGCGTATGAAACACGGAACGGTTGCTGATGCTTATATTCTTTTACGTCGAATTTCGGACTATTTTTCTCCTAACTGTACGTTCTAGACTGCTGTGCGCTGTCCGGGTCAAATGAAAATTTGCGGGAAAAGTGCAACGCGAAGGAGACTGGTCATTTTCGCGTCCGTCGGAACAGAGGAACCGTTCCGCGGCTAATTGCGAGACGCGAAGGTGTTAATTAAGCTGAAGTCGCTGAAAAAAATGCGCGCAACGAGCATCAAAAATTCCCAGCCTCGGCTCCGGCTGAGGGCGAATTAACAAAACACCGTATTTTCTTTTCATTTTGCTCGCGCGATGTATAGCATTCAGTATTCGCGAGAAATATGGATTTCAAATCTTCCTCCAGTGAATCAGGATTAAACCGGACATGTTTGGTTCTTACTGCGCGTGTATGTTCGCGAGACGTTCGAGCTGGTCACTCCTTTTATTCCCGCTTTATCGATTTCACGGGATACGAACGATCGTTCTGTTCCAATATTTGCGTGGAATTTGTATTCCTTCATTTCTGCTCTGATTATTTTTTAATGTTTTTTACATAAAGTTCGTTTGGTAATCCTTTCAAATTTCATTTTCAATGAGACACTTCGCGAGACTTTCCTTTGGCTTGTAACTACGTCTGTTTCACGCGAGATGTTCTCTATCGCTCAAATTAAAACATAATAGATAAACAGATAGACAGATAGATTGATAGATAAATAGATAAACAGGTAAATAGGTAAATAGACAAACAGATAAATAGATAAATAAAAAAAAAGACAAATAGATATATAGACAAACAGACAAATAGATAAATCAAAACTTAGATGAAAACATTGATAGAAAATAGATGAAGTTGTTCGTTACGATTAAAATATCCTACGTTTAATCACGAATTAGCCAGAAAATTCTTTTGACCGGTTTCTCACGTCTCCCCCGGTTTCCTGCAATCACCTTACCGATGACAAATCATAACATTCGGGGGAGGATGAAATTCAGTCCTCGTGCAAGGAGCTTCTAGTGAATTTCGGATGAGACTAGGAACTCATCCCTGTGTGTTTGAACCTTACCTTCAGCGTCTCGGCGAAGAAGTAGCTTTGTTGAACGTCGTCCTGCGGCGGATCAACCGTGTAAACATTCTGAAGTCCGGTGAAACCTCCCGGAACACGACAGTACTTCTCCAACGCCTGGACCGCTTCCCATCCCCACTCACGGTATTTCGGGTCCTTTGTCAGCCGCCACATCACGAAATACGATTCGAAGGTCTGAAAGGAAAATATTTTACCTCGGAATTTGGCGAACGGCCCGTGTTTGTCCGGCGAGTCGCGCGGAAAAGAACGGATTCACCGAAGCCTTCGTTGCCCGCCGATTTGATTGTTTCTGTTTCTTTCCCTTAACCCTTTCGGGACTATTGGGACACATACGTCTCAGTCAACTGAACTTAGATACTAACATACATGTCTCAGTGCAAAGGACTAATTTTGGAAGTATAAGTCGTTTTGAGTATCAAAAATCATGTTTCGTTATAAGTTACGCACTACACATTAATTGCTGTTTATTTCATCCGATCATTTTGACTGAATTCGTCAACTGAAGTATTAAAAATGTAGCGTACCACTGTTATTTTCTTTGAAAAACAATCCGTCTCGGAAGGGTTAATTCGGCTGGGCGCATCGATCGCAGTGACTGAACCCTTTGCATCGGGATAGCGCTTTTGGTGTAACAATACTAATCACGTTATTTTTAAACTAAATTTTTGTATTCTTTGCGAAGAATCGTTTCGTTAATGACAAATTAAACTGTCAATAACTGCAATTTTATCATATCCGGTATGAGATACCCTTTGCACTCGGAAGCTTTTCACTGGAAACATTCGAGACTTTCCAATGAGACATAGACAATATTATTTGAAACGAAGTAATTGGAAAACATACGCAAATTAAGATAGAATGTTATTTTATATCAGTATTTCGCGTATTGATTCCTTATACAAAATTTAATATTATATATAACGTTAGGTAATTTTGTTGTATTAAATCAAATGGTGAGTGAGAGTCACCTCTCGAGTGCAAACAGTTAAAAATCGGGAAAATTAAATTGGAGTTGATTGAGCATTCGCTAGGGAACATGATGGCGCAGAAGGTTAGTTTATTGAAAGCGATCGACGACTATGATATAATCAGACACTGGCTCGATGAATGATTTATTTAACGACTCGACTGTCCTGTGTTACTTGGATGCGAATGATCGGAAAACTTACTTCCGGTCGAAGGATGTAATATTTCTCGCCGTTCTTTAAACTTCTCGCTTCGTTGCCCTCGATGAAGTGGAAAGCTTCTGGGCCGAGCTTCGTCAAGCTTCGATCGTAAGATTCGTGGCACGTATTGGTTAGACCACCGGCAACCATCATGTATCTCTCGGACAATTCGTTTTCCAGAGTTTTGGCGCCCAATGCGAACATGCCGCCTGTAAGTGAACAGGTATTCTTCATGGTACAAAATGAACACAATAAATAAGCGTAACGGATAGTGATTTGTCTGGTCAATCTAGAGTGTAATGTCCTTCGAGGCATGAAAATCATTCTTTCACGTAAGATATCTCTTTTATTCCTGATATATCAGCGAAGAACAAACTGTTAGACGATCTTTGGGATAAATTACTTGCAGTGAATGAATATTTAAAGCTTCATATAAGAATTTTTCAATAAGAATACTAAGCTCGGGACTGTAAAAGGAAGCATTGTCGTAAAACTTATACGCGCCCATTTCATTACAATAATCAAGGCAACATGTAAATGCTCAGTAAACAAGGTAGACGGTGATTTGTAAGAAATACAGTATAGAAGAAGGCCGTAAGATCTCGCAGTAAAACAGCCGTACAACAAAGCTTCTATTGTGCTTATACATTCAAATAGGATTCCCTCGTAATCCTCGTTCAAGCGGAGGCATTTATTAGCCAATTAGAGGAGCACAAAACAAATCTCCGAGGGAGCAAAAACTAGGTTAATAAAAAGGATTTTCGCGACAGCAAATAAGGAACGGATTACATGGAGAGACAGGAGGATCCGTTTCTTATGAAACTCACCAGCGAAACACGCCAGATGGCCCATTTTATGATCAGGCCTGTCGTACTTTAGATCGGACACGTAGAGCAGCTTCCCCGGCGATGTCTTGATCATGTGTTGATCTATCGCGGCGATCGCCTCGTCGTACATTTGACGGGCCTCGACGTCCTCCTTGCCGGACTGGATCCACGCTTTCAGCAGGTACTCGTAGAAGCTGTCGCCGAGCCCTCCCAGCGACATGTGATCTGTATTACATAAGAAACATAGATCGTTAATCAATTCTCGAGAAAGGCATCTTCCGAACGTGTAACTATGTTTGAATTCCACTCTCAACACGAAATTTACTCTGCCAACGTCATATATTCGTAAAGACAATTCTACACTTTACACAAAGAAAGTGAGACTAATGTTTTAGACGTTGCTGTTTGAAGCTATAAGATATAACATTATACTTAGAGATTCAATCATTATTTCTGGTCGGACTTTTTCACTATTTCACTCGGAAGGTTCGTCGAATTTAATAGAATATTGCGACCAAGATTAATTGAAACAACTACAGGGAACGCGTTAATTGTAATAAATTATAATCTTCAATTATCAGAGATCCCTAACGCACCAAAACCCTTCTCAAATTATAAGCATCATTCAACTCAATTTATAGCGCGCCCCAACATTTCGCCCAGATTTCATCTAGACCAAAATCAAATGAGCGCGCAACAAATTTTCTGAGTACTACAGTATTATAAAATAATCATCGTACAGATAATTACCAATGGTGTACACAGAACGAAACAAGCAAGACGATTAAAACGTTTCAGCGAGATTTACTCGTCACGCCACTCGTCTAAACTGTATTCATTCAAGTTCATCCCCGGGGTTTCGATCGTAATCGCGTTTTTCCGTAGCGCGCGGAGATTCCATTTCTCGTTCAGTAGCGAGTCACGAGCGTCGCCGAGGGAAGAGGAAAACGAAAGTACTCAAGGATTCCCGCAACGAGGAGGGGAAGACGGAAGAGTCGCGGGAGTAAAACCGCTCGAGCTCTCTTCCCTCTTTATTCCGGTGGCTCTCAGACGAGTTGTCGGAGTAGCTCTCTCCTCGGTACAAAAACCTCGCCGACATCCGCGGAAAACTGCGGGCCAGCCAGTCTTTTCTATTTCCGAAGACCTGTGGAGCCGCCAGGTTTAAGAATGCCCGACCGCCTCACCGCTAGACACCCATTAACGAAGCATCTTTCAATCGCTGTCGTGCGCGCGACACTTGTTCCCCCGATATTTACGATCGAACGATTTTTTCCAACCCCCGCGTGATTATACAGTTGACCTCCTTTAACACGTTGAAAAAATATAATATTCAATCGTTCGATTGAATCGCGTTATAATTGTTACATGTTCATTAAACTGAACACCGCTGCGTCAAGTGGCATTGTTTATAATATAGAAGTGTTCTCAAATAATCGTTTAATTTTTAACCCTTTGCACTCGAAATACGACTCTCAGTCGATATACCAAAATTCTAAAGTCATCCAGAAAATATTAAGCTTCGCGTGATCTATAAATATGTGAAATATTGAGATAATAATTTTGTTTCTTAACTTATGTGTGCTCTCGTTCAGTTGGTTTCAAAGTATGTCGTCTATGACTCAATGGAAGATGTTGAATATTTCTAGTAAAAGACTTCCGCGTGTAAACTTTGAAAGACTGGAACTAAATGAAAAAGATATCAGTCTTCGTCCCCGAAACGCATTGACAGTCTATTTCCGAACCGCTCACACTTTCCCTGATCAAAAATCAAACCCCGCCGCCAGTCTTCGCATTCGCTTTCCGATGTTCGGCTTCGTAATGCCATTCTTCCGGTAATTAATTCAACGCGGAATCCTGGCGGTTCGCTTCGCCGGAAGCCGAGTCGGCCCTCCGAACGCTCGACCCTTCAATGGAACCATAAATTCTGTAGCAAACCGCGGAGTTCGACTTGACGGTCGCCGTGTCGGTTAAAGCCACCTACACACGTCGAAGCATGTTGCGATGCATGCAGTTACTCCCAGATTCCACGAAACATGTGCAACGCGCGTAGCTCGGCATTGAAGAATCGACACCGGAAGCAACCGGCGTCGACACAGGAATCAGAGTCCCGCATTAGTCGACAAAGAAAGGTTCGGGCTTCCTAATCACTAGGCGAATTTCATTTAAACAGTTCATCTAAGGAAGTTACATTGAAAACCAAAGACATCCGTACGCAGACGATTTCCATAATCGCGAAAGTCCATTCGTCTTTAGCTTTTCAATGACGCGTATCTGGAAAATTCTTTAACCAGCTAGCTATTTGTAACGAGTACACTCGCCATGAAGAAATGCCAAGGTTTTACGTTAACCCTCTGTCCTATGGTTTCCTTCTGAACTGTGATCGATCTAACTACTTCGTTATTAATAATTTATTGAAAATAAGAGAAAATTCCAGTCTTATTCCATGTCAACGTATGGTCTAACGTACAATCATTGATAATAGAGGAATAATATGTAATTTGCATTCAAACAAATTGAATAATAGTTCAACAAATTGAATAAATAATAGTGGAAAAATCTTCGCCACGAGTCTGACACGATATTGTAGGGCAATGGGTTAAGGGAATATTCACCTAGGCAACAACCAATTTTACAGGTATACTCGAATGAGTATTCTTGAAATAATCATTTGTAGATACGAATACGTGTACGCGAATAAGGTGCACACTCGAAGAGGTCGTAGCAGCTAACTGGTTAATTGATCGTCTTTTACCTCTAATTAACCTGTCAGCTTATTATCGATGATAATACCGGAGTATTATAAGTATAGAACATAATCGTGCATCAACGCCGTGTTGCAAACTAACAATAAGAAGAATTATAAGGCAAACTGACGCAAGTTTCGTGAACCCTAACAACCGATGCCCATAACATGTACCAATGCGTGTATGGGGCTTAAAGGCAGAAAAGGAGGAACAAGAAAAAACGAGATCGCAGCGAGAAGGACGAACGATCGGTTCCAGGACGATGATAAATATTCGTGGGGGAAGGGAGGGGTGGTCGTCATACGCGGAAAATACGGGAGGGATTGGCGGAACAACGGCAGAAGAAGAGGATTTAGCGCCCGAGGGGATGCGTGGCATGATAAATGCGATATTTGGGATCGCGCGAAGAGATCTCGGCGGCAGTCTCCTCGGAAGACGACGGAAGCACAAAACGAAACTCAAGAGGAACCGTGAAACGGGAGCGACGGACGCGCCATCCTCTTCTTCGTTCGTCCTCCGTTTCTCGCGTCGAAACTATTCCAGCGATATAATTGATGGCCGTCAGATTAAAAATCTATTTTGACCCGAAATTCTCCGGGCACCGGATGATTTATTAAATTAAATTACAGTACTGAGACACGAGCCACGTTTACGTCTGTCTCCGTCGGCTCTTCCTCGTTTCTCCTTCTTTTTTCACGTTTCCGTTTCTTTCTTTCTTTCTTTCTTTCTGTTTTTCTCTCATTTCGTTTCACGCGTAATGAGCGCGTCAAGTTTCCTTTTCCCTCTTGCGGCAGCTCGCTCGCTCGCTCGCGGGGTGATCGATTTTTATCGGAAACACCGGCCCGATTGCTTTTATTTCGTTGTTAAGGATTGGTTAAGTATCGGCTGCGGAGGGATTCCGATTTTTATTGTGGAACCACGATATTTATGAAGACGCATCGCTCACCGCGGTATAATTACGTTGTACGTATGATGCCGGTTTTTTGCGCGGCGGTCGCGTTAATTGAAATCGATGTTTCGGATTTTGAGAAATCGGCCGCACGTCCCGGAGGAAGATATTTATCGATGTTCTTGAATTCTTGTTTGGTTGACGGGCTGAACGTCGATAGGAACTGTTTTGTTCGGCTTAAGAAAAGTGGGGAATACGAACGATCGTTTGTGGAATTCGGTTTTGTATATGAGTCGCTCAGAAGCCAATGCGGTTAGGTCCAGAAAACAAGAATTTAGAAAATTAATGTTTGGCTTCTGAAATGATTATACAATATTTTCAGAAGTTATACAAAGAGGGGTTTTCTGGCCTAGAAAAAACGGAGAAACGAGTAAATCCTTTAATAACTAAAAAGAATATTATTTATTCCATTAAAATTGACGTCAGAAAGTATCGAGGAACGGACCGCATTGGCTTCTAAGCGACTCACATGTGGTATAAGGCATCAACCTTTTACACTGGAAATTAAGTCAGACATTTGTCAAAGTCTTGCGCGAAGAATTTTATTTTTTACCTATTTTACGCAGATATATACACTACTTTTGTGTATTGATCATTTTGTATAGAGTCGTAGGTTTCAAAATAATTTTGGGATCAAAAAATATTGAGGCGCGTCATAAAGGAAAATACGAAAAATACGTCGATTGAATTAAATTATTGTTATCGCAAGTTGAGTGCCATCGTATTACATAGCATTATTTATAATATAGAAATGTTTTCAAATAATCATCGTTTAATACTAGAACTACCAGCGGTTGATCAAAATCACTCATTCCTCATTTAATCTCTCATAATAACCGAGAGTATATAAATACATAGAAACGATTAAAGTAGTTGATTTATTAATGTACAAATTAAAATATAACTTAACTGACATCTCAATGAACACACTTCTATGGTTTCTATAAAAGAATGTTTAAAAATCTGTTCAACTGCTCGGTAGTTCTAGTAATTGAGTGAGCTATAGTTAATTGAGCTATAGTTAATTGAGTGAGTTGTAGTAATTCGATTAGGTTGGGGGTCACTGGCGACCCCCATGCCGTTCAACGTGTTAACGATCCAAGTGATTAACGGCACGTTTAAAATGTACGACAAAGGCCGAGTTCGATAATTATCAATTAAGAATTACTTACGTTGTCCCCACTTCCCGGTTCTCGGGTGAATGTAATTCGGATAGAGTCCTCTCGGTTTCTCCAGGTTCTTCAACACCTTCCTGACAGTCTCGACTTTACTCTTGAAAACGGGATTGCCGGTGATGTCGCTGAGATACGTGAACTCCAAGTGCATCGTGCCAATTTCGGACAGTATACTGCACCCGCTGCTCGCCCAGCCGTAATTCTTGCTCGCCTGAAAATTCAAACGGAATTCGAGTTCGATTAATCCATTACAACAAATCTTATGCGGTATGAAATGAATCAATATCAACCTATGAACACAGATCAACAATGTGTTCAATAATTTGATTAAAACGAATATATCTGGTAACTTTGAAGTTACAATGACGTTGAACGTTTACGGCTGCGCGTATAAAGGTTTAAGTTGATTGATTATACAATTTCATTCGTTATTTTGCGGCAAAAACTGAATTAATTCAATTGAACCCAGTATCTCGATGTGTGACTTCAAAGTCACGCGGGCCTATAGAGGATTAACTCGGTTCAACGATATTTTCTGTCGCACTATAGAGTGCTGGATAGGGGGGATCCAATTAATCGAATAATAAACGCTGCCCGATAGTGATTCCATCGTAGGTCATACTCTTCCGCGAGACGGTTTCGTTTCACGATTTTGTTTGGAATATAAATATTAATCGCCGCCGTGAGCTTATAGGTCCCGAGCGATTCAATAGTGATAATTTCCGGTATCCGCGCCGAATTGAATTTAAATATTTGGCAGGGAACTGAATCGTAATGAAACTTTGACAAAACAACGATTCCGACGAACGAAAAATTGATTTATTCCATCTCATTTTATTGCTATATGCGATGTTTAGCAGAAGTGATTTTTACAATGGATTTTCTGTCTTATTCTTATCAAAAGTGTCCATAATAGTTCACCAATGCAAACTGCTTCAATTCAGGGAACATCTAACTACACAGCAAAAACATTTACTTTCAACTCCCGCGAACCTGTCGGAAGAGAATATACTCATCTCCATAATTCCCGTTCTAATCGGCTGCTCTACGAAGATTCACCCAAAAATCTGCAGTCTAACAATGGGACATCCACTTCCATACCCGTTCCCGCCATTCCGTATTCCTCGCAGCGTTGCGACGTAAACACGATATAGCGTGCTAAGTAATTTATACCTCGAATACCCGGCAAGAGGTGACTTGCGCAGCTAGCGGCGGAAATCACACCGGTAATTTCTTTGCGGAACAAAAGTTCGCGTAATGGAAGTTCTGCTGCGCGACGGGAGCAACAGAAAAAATGGTTCGGATAGAACAGTTCGTACGTGCGAAGCGGGGAACGCGAAAGGTGAACACGAGAGGAGGGGAAAGAACAGACGCGTGTTATGAATAAACGGAGAATCGGGAGAGAATGCGAAAGGAGTACGGACGGAAATCGGCGGGATAAACGAATAAAATCGCATCGATAGGGAATCGATCGGACGAGGAAGACGAACGGGA
This sequence comes from Nomia melanderi, assembly GCF_051020985.1. Lineage (NCBI taxonomy): Eukaryota > Metazoa > Arthropoda > Insecta > Hymenoptera > Halictidae > Nomia > Nomia melanderi. The sequence continues at coordinate 10,240,349 of NC_135007.1, forward strand.
ATAAGAGAAACACAAGGCTGCCGGTATAGCGACCGGGCACCGCCTTTCGTGGCCTCATTATTCGTCCAATTAAGAATTTGCATATTAATCGCGGCCCATCGGTTCGGCAAGCGTGACTTGACAGAATTGTTTCAATTAAACCGGCGGACACAACGTTCGTTCCCGCGTTTCTAATGTGCGCGCAAAAACCGTCGTGGGTCACCGCCTCCTCTGTAGACCTTTCCAGTTCTTTTTACAAGCTGCCGCGAGCACACGCATTACCGGCGAAACAAAACGAGAGGAGAAAAGGGAGAACGAAGATGAACGAATTTCACCGCGATATAAAAGCTGCCGTTCCCGAAGCTCGTCGCACAATTTGAATATTTTCGCGTCTCGGATAGAAAGAATTCACCGTGCTCATATATTCACCACGCCGCAGGCGCAATCCGTTGCTTCGCTAATCGTTCGAAGATAAATCAAGCGATATCTCAGACGATAGTTGAGAATAGATTTAAGTTTATCGCCCATAAAACGTAGGTAATCGGTTCTATAATGAATCTCGAGTTAATTAATCAGAATGTAGTTACCCAAGTGACGGAGTAAAACATGTGCGCTGGTATGTAATTTGTAAACATCGTGATTTTATCATTCGGTGGAATGAATTGATCGAGTTACTTGAATTTCGTCGCTTTCTTTGCTCTTCCAAAAAAGGTTTTCGAAAAATAAGGAATTAGAGGTACTAAATCGTTGATTACTGGTTTGAACGTTTCCTATACTTTATGTAAGTCTTCGTTAGAGAGGGTTATCAGACGTTTGAGGAGAATGCGCGGTGATTGATGGATTAGCGAAGAAACATGTACGATTTAGTTAGATATTTTTATTAGAACGATACTCCCCGCGAGTTGCGTTGGAAGGAAGCATATTTTGATGAGAAAACGGTATCGCTCGGAGCGTTAAATTCTAATTGACACCGCGAATCCCCGGCTTTCACGGGGATGTTCGCGCCCTGTAAATTTTGCGGGCGCAATTACATCAGAAATAATTAACGTTAAAACGCGGCCGGTGTCGGCGCCGGGGTCGACCCGAAACCACGAAATCCCAGACTTACCCCGGTATGGAGATTGATGAGGGAATGAGGAATTCCGGTTTCCGTCTGGAAAGCAGGCAACATCCGTTCGCCAAGCTGAGCCGCCTTATCCCGGAACATCACGTCCCCGGTGAGGGCGTAACAGGCCAGCAGACTTCCCATGAAACGAATGTTTGTCTCGAAAAGAGATATCTCAGAGTTCTGGAAAAAGAAACGGAAAAATATATTTCCTCGTTAGCCCGTTATCGACAAGTGGCGGAGTCATTTCGATCCGCCAGGTTACATTGCTAAACTGATTACCAATTTTCAGGAGTTCATAGAAAATTTGGAAATGCGAAATTGTAGAGAATATGCCCAATACTAAAAAGTATAGGGGATATCCAAGGTGCAAGGATTTTTATGGTATTTATAAGGAAAAACAATTTTCCATCGTAATTCTATTTTTTCGATGATCTTAAGAATTTGAATTGTATAAATGAAAAAAACTAAGAAGCTAGAAACTGAGTTGTCGGATAATATATCTTATACAGTTTTCCCAGAGAATATTTTCTGTACAGATTTATTTAGCAACTGTTAGATATTTTCAGCGATGATTGATCATGTTCGTATTTTAATAGTGGTTCTGGAATACTCTTTTATTTAATATAATTGACACCTGAAATATAAATCTGCACTCTTAATGGCATAGTTCGGGTTCGCAGAATCCGCGCGAGTAATGAAATATCGCTAAAAAGCGTTGATAAAAGGAACTGATGCAAACTGCACCTGAGTCCCACTGCGATGACCTGTTACACAAGCCACGCGACACGGCTTTGCAAAGTCGGTTATTGTTTTTTGCATTTTGCGCATTTTTACACTGCGCCCCGCGCTAACTCATGTTCTTGGCGTTCCACATTTTTCACGACATATTCTTTCCTCTCTTCCGAAAATAGAATACAGACGAATATGTTTCTCTTGTTCCAGAACCATGGTTTATTATTACAAAGCATACATTTCATACTTTTACATAATTCATTAATCCAGGTATTAAATACCAAAAATTATTCAACAACTTAATACTTTCAATTAAACAATATAACAAATATTCGACAAAACTTAAAAAATCTCTTCACAAGGTTTATTACAATCACAATCCTAATTGTCCCCAATCGTATTGAATACCCGATGGTTCTAGTGTTAGCAGATTAATTTTTCGCCGTTGTAATATCCATTGAAAACGAAGAAACTGTTAATCGCCAATTGCCGCAAATGTCTAACATCCAAGTAGACAAAAATTCGTAAGCGATCGCGAACATGTTACGAAGGGGTGTTACGGGAACAGGTACGGAAAAAGATCCTGCGTCAAAGGGGTTAGTCAAAGGATTCCATTTCCACGTAACGCATAAGGACACTCTTCAAAATCAATGAAACAAAAAGCAATGGACTCGATGGTGAAGCAGTTGCTCGCAGACGCATCAGCGATTGTCCGTGCGCCGCGCGCAAGACAATGCGACTTGATTGCGTTAGGACAACTTCGGCCGCGCGTTTGTTGCGGGGCGCCTGTGCACGCGTTCGCATCGTTTCACCGGGAAAGGAACGCCGGCGCAACGCGCGGAAACGCGGCTACGTGTGTGAATAATGCTCCTTCGCGGGACGCGATAAACTTGCGAGATTTAAAGTTTCGCGGTGGCTTGTATCCGAGTTTATACGCCGCCGTGGGGGCAGATGCCTGGAAAGCGGCGGGAATTCGGTAATTAAGTTTCCACGGTGTTTAATGAGCTAAGATTATTATTAGTTTCCGAAGTTATTCGGAACGACAAAGTGTCTGGAGCCCACCCGTCCCCGTTTACTTTCATCCTTTTGCCCGCCGCTTAATATTGTTGTCCGCGATTCCGGAAGTTGTTCACGCCAGTCGCTGATTCGAGCTTGACGCGCCGCGAGCTCCAATTCTCTTGTTAAACCCTCGGAGACGGTTGCAGACGAATTTCTGCAGCGAATCGCAGCACGCTTCATCGCGGCGTCCAGATCGCTTTAAAATTAATATCTCGTTCGACGTTAACACCAAACCTACCGAGCAGTTCAGCAACTTCAAGGGTACATCTATCGAGAATTTAATTGATTTGCAATTCAGTTTGCGTATTGCTAAATCAATTTCTTCAATAATTTCTCAGAGAAGTATCTGTTACCTTTTTAACCCTTTGAACTCTGTAGGCTCCAATATTGCACCAGTTATAATATCAAATATTTCAACGAATCAAAGAAACTACCCTAAAATTATTCGATTCTCGACACATCCAAATTTCGTACTGAGGAGGAAAATAAAAGATCGAAGGAATGTTATAGCATTTTTCATTTTCACTGGAGATACCATAAAAATTAGTCACAGTTGTTGATAAATTATAAAACAATCTGGAGTGCTAAGGGTTATTAATTGCAAAAAGAAGAAATCACGAATGGGTCACTTTGACCCGTCTGGTAGGTTTAGTGTTAATTAATCAATTGAATTCTAATCGGAACAACTGTGTACGCCACGAGTAAACATTAATGCGTATGCAGGGAAATTTAGGAATCGGAAGATGAAACTATCGCCGAGCGTTCGAACGTAATCGGAACGGATGTACAATTAATCGAACCGTGAAGTATATTATTAGATTCTGCAAAGTGCTCGGGTTAATATTAATTAAAGATTTTCTCATTAAGATTTGAAGAGTTTCGGATTAACCGACAGCTCGAGTGTCTCTTCAATTTCCTGCAACCGCTCCCTGGAAGCCGGGCTACGTGTCCCTGCGTGAATGCGCTGTTAAGAATTTCGCTATAGGCTACAATCAACGGGGTATAGGTGCTAATTAGCAAGAACACGAAGATACCATCGGCAACAGATGAAGGGATAATGACGCGTCGCGCGTTACAGCAGGTAGATCCCCCGTGGTCTTCCTTTTTTCGAAGGGCAAACTGCTACTAATTGACATTTACGACTTGACGCACCGATGAAAACTTTCAGAGCCATTTGTCGATGCGAACTCGCCGCCCGAAACTCATACTCATCGCCGGGTTACTTTCATCTGTAACTTAACCTAGTGATAACTAGGTTCGTCGATAGGCTAATAATAATAGCGCTGGGTCTAAGACGATCGATGATAATCAAGAAACAAGAATACGACAATCATTATGGAAAATTTGAAAATAATTTTTTCTACTTCTGAAGGGAAAATGTTTATCAGTCGTCGTTGCTGTATTATTCAACATTTGATTCCATTGAAGTATAAAGACGAATATTTTGTGAACGAAGTATTCAAAATTGATTTACGTAGCGAGCAACGAGCTCCGTAAGAATGCAAGGTTTTGAGGAAACAAAGAAGTGTAGCAAGGATCGTTGGAATTAGCAGGGTTTGATCGGACCATAAAATTGAATGTTTCGATCGGTGGGAATGATTGTCGGGTCTGGTGCCTGTTACGAAAGCGATTACGTCTTTCTCCTTGATACCACACCCCTGTCTACGATATCTCGCGTATTAGGATAAACTGCCGCGATTACGACAGGTGGAGCCGGTCGTATTTTGCAATTTTCCTGTCGACTGTGCGGCTCCGCGAGATGCAGCAAATTACAGCAAGCTATTTACGACCGCCGTACGCACATTTCGTTCCATCACGCTACTTCTGACGCCTGTGCATCGATACAACGGGGAGATCAGTGTTTCTCATATAAGCCGAACTTCGTCCGTCCTTCGGCTCGATCAAAATTAAAATAAGCTGAAACGCTGGTATCAGTATTCTTCCAATTTTCAAATTCACTTGCAACCTTTGTTCGACATTGAAACGATCGGCAATGTTTCAGTAAAATACTCGCCTGAACAAAAGAATATACAACAAAGCAGAAAGTTGATATTCTTCTAATCCCTAACGATTCCGCGTAGCGGAAGCCTTCGATTGTCCAAATAACTCAAACCGTAACTCGATCGCGGTTCAATAATAATCGAGAATGCGGGTCGCGGTTTCCTCGATCGGTATAAAATGGAAAAAAGAGAAAGAACGGATGAAGAGCAATAAAGTTATTTCTGACTCGATCCAATAACGCAGGGGTAACGTAAGTACGTCCGCCCGTAGAAATGGAATCATCGTGCAGTTGCGCTGAAACAATAAAATCTAATGGGATATCGAAAACGTTCTAATAACGAAGTTCATCGCGGTTAGCGAGATCGTCTCTATCGGGCTAGGGTTGTCCGTGGAACCGACGGGATTATCTTGGCAAAGCGTTCTACCACGATAAAGGGGTAACAATATAACGAGACGCACGTTTCTGCGATAAACGGAAGAAAAGTGCGGAAGAAATGATAGGCTGACGCCGCTGTCAGCTCTAGAATTATTAACGATCGGTAGCAGGATGGACCGTTCCCGTGGGATGTAATCACGGCGCATGAAAGTAACCAGGACTGAGAGTACAAAGAAACCTTCAATTAAACGCGAGAGAATAAGGGAATAATAACGGCGGGGTTGCGGGCCACGACGGCTGACACGGTCGACGCGGTCCAAGGTGGTTGTAAGTATTTATAAATTGATCGCCGGGGATAAGAGTCGGAAGAACGAACGAAGGAAAAAAGAGGTAACCAAGAAAAGAAAAAAGGGTCGAACGAGGATGGAAGGGAATCGGGGAACGAGGGTTTCGTATATTACCAGGCCGATACCTGGTTTATGAGGTCGTTAAGTTAAAAGGACTCGACGTCTATCGGATGTTGCTGCACGTCGCTACACTTTCCGGTTTGGCAGGTGCGCCGGATTAACTCGTTTACTTAGGACCTAATAGCGCTACCTTCTTATTAAGCCTGTAACTTCGTTAAAAGGAGCTGCTCTCCTTGGTGGCCTTTAACCCGATTTCCGCCCCTGGGAACGCTCCTCTTTCAATTTTATGCGCCGGCCGGTCGGCCGGCTACTTTTTCTTCTCGTTCGGGCCTGTGCGTAATTTCGAAAATATCGTCGGAGGCTCCGCATTATCCCCGGCTACGTGATTGAAATTCAATTTTTAGCTTCGCTTGCGCGTTGCATAAGCGATCCCTTTGAGTGGCCGGCCGAAAAATAGATTTTTACGAGGGTACGTCGCGCAACCGACGGAATTGCGCTCGTTGACGAAACGAATTCTTACGGCAGATGAGTTCGGAGCTTTCGGGCATCGCGATACTCTCTTTGCCGTTGTCGGGGATATTTCGACATTAATCGTTAAATTTGCTGTTCGTTGTAAGTACATTTTTAGTTGGGGTGGAACACTGATAACAGGAGAATTGTTTTTTATTTTGACTCGGTTTATAGGGGAACAACATAGGTTTCTGTTAAATTGGGATAGATATGTTCAGTTTCACTCGTTATTGTGAGGGGCGTGGTTAAATAGAATACTTGTTCTCGTGTGAAACGATTTATCTCAACAACTTCTCTCGTTGGATCGTCGAAACGGTGTCGAAAGAAGTTGCACACTTCAATTCAGTGATATTATCATTTCGTCAATTAATCTTTCCGATTTCCTTTCACTTCGTTTCCCTTCGTCGACAGGCACGGGTTGCTGGTTACGTTTCATGCTTGTTGCAGAGAAGTTTTAATTGAAACGTCCTGTTTTCTACTGACGCATCAACAAATAAAACGTCTGTGGGACTTAAACGATTTAAATAACTCGTTCTACGGGTTCTCTTCAAGCCTGTATCATTTAAAAACTAATTCTTTTGCGGAGAAGAGCATCGATTTATTAATAGGTTGGTAAATTAAATTCGTTGTACGTTCAAGCGCTTATCTTTCCTCTCTTTAAATGAACGATGTTTATCAATTTTCGATCTATGCTTAATTGGCTTTTTAGGGACAACGAATTAAATGTTCTGTCAATATGATATGTATAAGCTTCTAATAAAATACCAGGAGATGGAAATGCAGTTAAAGTCTATATTTCAATTTTAAATGCAATCGTCAGCAGTTTATCCGAGGCAACGGAAACAAACAGTTCAAAGATTCAAAGATTCAAAGATTCAAAAATTAACCTAAAGAATTTACAACACGTTTCTCTTTCGAAACGCGAAGAGAAATTTGTGCCTCGGACGAGGGTAATTGGTAACGCGCGGAAACGGCAACGAGAAGACAGGAGGGAGGAGAAACAAGCGTTGCGGAAAGGTAATCCCGTTATCGCAGCGCCTTCTATATTTTTTTTTTAATCTCCCCAATCGCGAAAATCTACGGCACCAGCCGGCGGTTTTACTTTACAGCGACGCGCTTAAGGCTACTCCCTACGTGGCGGCTTGTAACGCAATCCACGGCGTAGGGCGTATAAACCGCGGGTATCGCATTGTTCGTTCCAGATTTAACTGCATCGCCGCGAAGTTACCCGCCGCTACTTTTCATTCGCACCAGATACGAAAGAGATACTCGCGGTCGTTTGCACCGGTCAAAGTTGGGTTCCGCGGCGCTTAACGCTCTCTATTCTTCAGGATACAGCTGGATTTACGTTTCGGCGGGGATTTAGGGTTCGGTTTAACTCTTCGCACTCTACAAGCTCCACCAAGGAGATATAAAAATGTTGCCCTATAACTCCGTAATCTCCATTATGGCGCCGTTTACAATATTAAATATTTTAACGTACACAGTCAAGAGAAGAAAGCTATCCTAAGATTATCATCTGCTACACACGCATCTTGTCCTGGCAAGGAACACAAAAACTCCAGTTCAGTAATTTATTTCAAGAGCAACTAAACGAATGTAATGAAAGATTCGATTAAACTATGGAATACATAAATAAGCGTTTTTTATTCAGGATACAGCAGGATCTGATAAAGTTCCGTTCACAGACTCGACGGAAACGTCAAACGCAGAGTATCAAGAATTCATCGGAGTACCCGAGAAACGGGAAACACAAGTTTCCAGTGAAACGACGCTTGGGCTAACTGTATCTGTTTAATTTTCCGTACGGTCGCTATCGGCTTAAGAACGCGATGTAACTGGACACTATCGATTCCCCGGTAGTTCCTTTGTCTCCTGTTCCGCTCGTTCAACCCAGCCCTTGTTGTGTATACCGTTGAATTTCCCTGTTGCATTACCGGCGACGTTCACGGACACTAAAATGGAATTGCGATGATTATTACACGCCGGTTTCTGCGCGCGGAAATGCGGCCCGCACGAACGGGAATGGCGCGGAAAAAGTAACGGCGGACGCGGAACGACGAGGGTTGAAATCAACTTGATGGCTCGGAGGAGACCGGCGCGGTGGCCTGCTTAAGGAGAATCACGGCAGGAGGGTGGATCAGGTGCCGACTCGAGTAGAAATTGGTTCTTGGCCGACATTATACTCGTGAATGCCGGGTTCGATGGCACCTTTACTATGAAATACGTGACAAGCCGCTCAATGATTCACGGGACAATTTCGGGGTTGCAATCGATAATGTATTGGAAATGTCATTGAAATGTAGTGGAAATTTCATTGAACAGCAGTGGCCGTGAATGGAACTGTAATAGAACCTAGTATTCCAACGATCACTAACGTCGCTTGAAACAAATTATAAGAAGATTGGCGTCGAATAAAAGTATCTGGCAAGGTAAGTAACTGTATAATAGTATAACCTAGAAACAGCGATGCCAAATTACTAACGATTCATTTCAATACCATCCGCCTTTGCTACGGGAGAGTAACATTATACAAAACGGAAGTTCTCGTGGCAGTGAAAGCGTGTTAAGAATCGTGAAAAATATTGTACTGTCCACGACAGCGATATCCGCGACACGGCTGTATTATGAATACGACTGCGAAATCAATTTAAACTGCTCGCGCCACTTTCGACCTCTAATCGCGTGTTGAAACAGTGAACGTCGTTTATCAGCCCCTAATAGGAATCCGTTAAAAAGAGAGAAACCAGAAAAATATGCACACGCTCAAGTGATTAATTACGCGAACGGTTCGCAACGCCGCCGAGATATTGCACGGACGCAACAATCTGCGCGTCCGGCGGAAGTGACGACAACGGGAGACGGATTACGCGAATATGATTACCAGGGGAGATTGTTCGTGAAACGTGTCCGCGATCCATACTGCGAAAACCACTTGCGTGTTTTCGTGCCACTTGTAAGAGCCGCGGGTGCTACGGGTTGTACAGCCTGGAGATAGTCACGGAAGCACTTTCGTGAGTAACAAGTTTCGACGCGCGTTTCGCATGCACCACTTTCGCCGCCCCCGTCGAGCCGCGTCCCTTCGTTTTCGGGCCGGAAGTGGTTTACGGGAAAATGAGCTTCGCGTCGCGCCGTGTTTTTGCGCAGCGGAAGACGCCCGCGACTCGAGCACCCGCGACAGAGACTTACGAGTACCCTGCTTCGTGTTCCGCTCGAATTAACCCTTTATGGATGAGGATTTTTGCAACTTTCGGTTGCAACATTCGTTCTACGTTGCAAGCGAACGCCGCGTCAAAGAGAAACGGGGGAACTGCTTTCGAGATTCGCGTGTTTCCAGTGTTGAGAATTAATCCTTTGCGAACGAGGGTCGTTGAAAGTTTGTTTATAACGATGATCCGTTGTAGAACTAATGCTATACAAAGGGAACCGAGGAAACTGATTTTGGTATTCGATTGTTTTTTGTTATAGGACTAATTACATAACGGAAAACAGAGAATATTAGTTTTGGGACTAGATTGTTTTGAGTATTATGAATATTCATTCCCTGTTATTGAGATAAGGATACAGTAAAAATAAACGTGGAAGATCTTCCCGAGATTCGATTATTTCGAAAGTTATTTTTATATTGAAATTTACGTCAATTATTATGTTGCATCAAAAATAATTCAAATTAGCGATTTCGGATTCTTCTGCGTTATCTCCATCCCCAACGTTACTTTCATCTGCCTTGTACTTCCTTATTCGCTGATTTCTATTAACCTCGGAACGACCGAGCCTCGAGCCACCACATGGAAGAATAAAGGCCAGTCGAGCCTATCCAAGTTTATTCTACTGGTGCACGGATAATATTCTTAAAAAGGGATAGTACGGTGCAGCGTTCAGTAATAAGTTCGCTGCGGAGTATTTTTTTGCACAGTACGTTAACTCGCATTACGCTTACGTAAATGTAGTGCACGAGCCCCATTGTAGTCCGGTTTTCATAATTTTATGTTATCCGCCAGTCGTTTATAAATTCCATTAGACTAAAAGCTCTCGTTTCTATGGCAGACGCTTTTGTAGTCATGATTTTTCATTGAATAAACATCCATGTTCGTTACGAGCGAGGCAAGGTATGACAGAAAGTGAATCAATGTGTCGGAAGTAGTCCAACAGAAATCATCCCAATGGTTCGTTCCATTGAAACTGTTTAGACTCGTCATATTAATCTTTTGCAATATCTTATTATCAACCGAAAGAAGAGAAGGATACCCTGAAGCCAAGTAACAGAGCAAAAGTGAACACTCTTAATTTGAAAAAAAAAACAGGAAGGCCATCACGGTTTTACTGGCCAGGATCTCGCAACTGAAACTGCGCGGTGGTCTAAACCCTACTTCCGTCTGGAAAATTGTGTCGACGTTTCGCTAATATTGCAGCTGACGTTACCAAGGGTCTGGGAATGCTGTAACGTCCGGTAGCGTCCGGCAGCATTCTCAGACTTTAAATGAAGCCGGCTGCAGCGCTGCCGGAACGTCGGGTTCATTTTCCAAATGTCATGGCTTACACCCGGGAGCCTGGAACTGCGGCATTAACTGCAAGAACCGGAATCGCGGGGGTTTCGAGGATCTCATTCAAGTGCGCCGACACTCGTTTCCCGCGGACTGGAGCATTGATCATTCCGAACACTTCACAGAATTAATCGAACGCAACGAATATCCTCCCCCGTGAAATAATTCGATCATCCCCTACCAACAAGATTCATACAAAAGAACTACAGATTTCTCGGTAAACCTCGATCCTCCTCGATTAACTTGTACACTACGACAGTACGAATTGTACGGTAATCAGAGATAAACCGATCGAAAGTCTCCGTAACGCAGGTTTGCGGTTACCTTTAGACGTATCTGTGTTAATAGCGGAGTTGAATATTAAGGCGTTCGAGATTTTCTATAAAAAGAAAAATGTCCCTGGATTCAATGAATTCTCGACGCCCAAAATTTGTGCACGAGAATCTGGGCAACGCATAGGAGCTATTACCTAGACAGGCGGACTCGATGCTGAAACCAATTTCCCTCAAAGGAAGCCGAGGTATCTGGAAAGCTTCAGGCGCGACGCTCGAAAGGGGAAGCCGGCTGACGTGCAAGATGGCGCCGGAGCAGGGACGTAAAAGGAACGGGAGAGCGATGAAGCTTCCAGCGGGGAGAAACAGTCTTAGCAAAAAACGCCGCCAGGATTTCCCTGTAACATGTCATTAACCGAAAGAACCGACGACGTAATACCGTTTCACGGATTTCAACTCGTGATCATCGTAACTTCGTGCTCGGAGCGATAATGTTCTCCTGGGATGGCGGAGTCTAGGACGTCGGATAGAGACATTATGCTCGGGGAGTTCAGATAAGAGGGGGCCAACCCGGTAGCGGCCTCGAAGCTGCCGGCGAGGCGCGCCGAAGATATACATCTAGGCTCCCCTTCTCTCGCCCTTTCGTTTTTCCAGGCCCTTCGCAGACGGGTCGCGCGATTTCTCGCAATCACAGTGGTCGATCTCGGTCGCGAGCTTGTTCGTTGATTACCGAGCGGTCGCTTCATGCTTGGTTTGCCGCAAATGGCTTCCCCGTTTCGTCCGTTCGAGACCGTCCCAGGTTGACAGACGAGTTTGCTTGTAATTTCGAACCCAGACAACTCGAACCTCTGCGGCTCGGAAACCTCTACAGTCCGTAAAGTTTCTTCATTCATCCTTGCCCCGTTATAAAAACCCGGGCGGAAGGAACTACAAAAACTCTGACATGAATTATTTCGTGTTCGGTGCGCATTTTACCTTGAAAATTCTCGGATTTGTAGGTTCAATCTTTGCACAACGAAATCTCTTGTGTATACAGTTATGTGAATAACTATATAGTGCAACGTGAATCAAAGTTCTGCTACTTTCACTGGTTTTGAGGTTACCTTAGAGAGTCTACGAGTCGCATTTTCGTTGAACTTGTTTCACTTGGAAACTTGATTAAATGAAGCTTCTGTGAGTTGAAGATCTTTTGGCTTCCTCCGAGGTATGAATTATCAAGGTTCAACTGTAATTTCGAACCGATTACCTCCATTTTCCTCTTGTTTCTTCTGAGGAGGCTTCGTTGGATCGCGCAGAGAGAGGGAGAGAGTCTCGGTATTTTTCAGTGTTTCTCGAGATCTTTTTGTTTAGGATTATCCTGTTTACCGCTCATCCTAATTTTAAATCCTCTCGCGGCTTTAAAAGTTCGCATACTGCTCCGGCAATGTTATTGCTTAATGTGCTCCCGCTTCACTGCTTATAGTCGGATAATTCTGCGGTTTATAGTCTACAGTGAATGCGTGCGAGCGCGCATTAACAGTTTAACGGCTGCCGCCCGCCATATTGGTGTCGCTGTTAATCGCGTTCGCGTGGTAACGAATATCCATTTTGTTTACATCAGGAATGCGCAAATGGGGAATATCCTCTTAAAGGATAAGGCTGAAGGAAATGCAGTAAACTTAAAAACAGTTAGCGAATGTTATTGCTTAACCTGCGCCGTGTTAATTCATTGATTACGCGCCGATACTTTTTGTTGTTACACCATTCTTACTCGCGCGAAGTCCTTCACGAACATCATAGCAGAAGGTGAATTTTCGTTTGGAGGAACAAGCTCCACGCTATAGTTTATTATAATGTTGAGAATCACAGGGAGTAATGAAAAAAGTAACGTTAAATTGCCGGACATTTTAATATCTAGATCATTGTATGTACTTTCGAATTACCAGTTAACATTAATCGTATACAAACAAATGATTCTAAAAGAAGTTATTCATCCCTTGTCGACTTCAGATGATATTTATCAATTATCAAATTGAAACATCTTAATAAATCTTTTAATCATGAACTTGACAGAAAATACTAAGATACCCTTCCCATTAATGGTCCACCCAATGCAGTGTACTTAAGAACGGAAAATATAGTAAGAAGGAAATTAAGAGAAAAATAAAGTTTCTTCAGAAGTAAATAATGTTAAGAGGAATCCGAGGTTTCTTTTTGTTGGGGGGATGTTCGATTGAGGTCAAAGGGATTCCGGACTGTTCGTGTAACGGCTTCTAGCAAAGTTCGTTTCTATTCAGGAGTTGGAATGCTTCTGCAATCCGAATTCAAGAAAACCGACGATCGTTTCCTTGTCAATGGGATGGCTATTCCGGTACTTCAGGGTTCCGTTTGGCGCAGTCGATGCACGAAATTGTTTTCGAACGGTAATACAAGGGACGATTATACCCGAGAAAGAGATTTCAATGGGAATCAGCATTCCGAACGCAACGTACTTAACTCGACACAGCCAGGTGTAGTCCATTCACGTCGAAATAGATTCGAGGTAATGAATATCGCCGAATCTGCGATTTTAAAATCTTTAGAGACGTTTCCGCTGACTTGACATTCTGTACAGCTGTATAAAAACCGAAGTCGAACACTGTAAACGAGAAATATGTTGTTAACATAAAGGAATGCGACAAGCAATCTACCCTTCCTTCTTGTAGAAGAAAGAAATTCAAAATAAAACATACGTTATGCTTTTTATACAAATGAAATAAGATCACTCTTTTATACAAATAAAATGAGTGTCGAGAAAATAGGAAATTATAGAATATCGATTATGTACTAGTGGGTCACAGATATTATCTGCTCCATTGAATTATTAGAAAGTCTTGTAGGAAGTTATTAAGAATAAAAGGAACGCAAACACTAGTTGTCGTTAGGGCTGCTGATCAGCTGTCGGTCACCCGAAAAATAAACAAGCGACAGATGATTGACCGAGAGAGCGAGTGAAAGAGAGTGCGAATGAAAATAAGAACGAGAGCGGGATATTAGGGGCGATAATCGCAAAATCTGTGTATTTAAGAATGTGAGTGAGCGATTAGTATATTAGGAAGGATGCATGAGGGAAAGAGTCTTTTTGTGAGAATTGCGAGTTGGTGAGAACAAAGTTATTGAGAGAGTATTGAGAGAGCATTGCGAGTATTAATTATAAGTTAAAATTAAACTAAAATTTATTTTAAGCCTTGTCCTTGATTCATTACAATCCCACAGTCTTGTAATAACGATTCCCTAGGAAGTTCGATTTTAAAGGATGATTGGATAGTAGAATAATCAGAGTGTTAAATTACACTATTATTGAGCTGCAAGTAATAATGAGAAATACGAAAGTAGTTCGACTTGCGAGACACGTGTCTAAAACGAGTGTTCGGCATTGGTAGTACCTGTTGCTGCGCGTGTTCGATCCAGTCTGTTTCATCGCGCGAACCTATTCGTCCCTGGAGATGAACGATAACAATCCACAGATTAAACATTTGCCTAACGATATCCTATTAGTTTCCGGCAAAAAATTGAAACTGAATTTGACGTATGGGTTGCTCAGAAGCCAATGCGATTAAATCCAGAAAACAAAAATTGAGAAAATTAATGTTTTCGATTCTGAAATTATTGTACAACATATTCAGAAGCTGTAAAAAGAAGGGGTATCTGACCTGGAAGAAACGAAGGCACAGGTAAATTCTTTAATAATTAAAAAGAATATTATTTATTCCATTAAAATTGACGAAACTTAGAAAATATCAAAAAATGAACTTAACCGCATTGAATTAAATCTTATTCCATGCTTTGAATTGAAATTAAATGTCTCTTTTTTGTGATTAACCCCTTGACCAACGATATCCTATGTATTAGTTTGTGGCGAAGATTTGAAACTGAACTCGTTATATCTAAATCTTTTTTGAATCTAAATTGAGTATCACTTTTTTGTTATCAATTGTTAATTTCTTTGTTGTTTCTTATCCTGAAAATCTGTTACAAAGTAGTTCTACCAAATCCATTGCGAAAGAAATCATAGGGCAAGAGGTTGACTGCCGCTGAATAAACTATATCTAACCAATATTTTTATACACATCGGACCTATTATTTTCCCAGAAAAACGAGAGAACACTGCTAAAACAGATTGGAGGAGATTGAAACTGTGAACAGATTCGAATTGCTGAAACTACAGTTCATTCCTCACAGCAGCAGAAGCAAGGTTTCGATCGCTGCTTCCAGTTCCCCGTCGCAACGCAGCATGTTTGCCAGGTAATTCGTAATTACTTGGCTGCACGGTGCTCGGTTTTAACCCTTTTCAACGTGAAACACCGCGGAACAACGTTGACGGGGTACATTACCGCAATGTGAACGACAGACACTGTAATTTCAACGCAGGCTGCGTCGGGTGCGCGCACCGCGAAATAGGAGGGGGAGGAGGGCGTGTTAAGATCGATCGATACATCATCGTGACACAGTGCGCCACGGCAAGTACGAAGATTATACGTTATTTCAGAAATTGTACACCGGCTGTGTGAATTTGCGCAGACAATTTTTCACGGAGCGCGGTGAATTAGCATAAATAAGTTATATTTCGGCGAACCCCGCGCGACCAGCCTTTTTTATGAACTCCCTGTTTGAAGTCCAAGTCGGCGCAGGCTCGATGGGGAGCACCAGTTTGCAATTCTCCCTGCGCTTGTGTAAACTTGTGTGTGTGCGTTCTTTTTTTTTTTGTAAAATTGGCTTTCTCTCATCCTTATTTTCAGCGTAAAGTAAGAAATCTGCAATCATGTCTCGTGAACTTTGCATCGTTGCATTGTGAAGCTGTCAACGGTACATCATGCCGCACTTTCTACGGTTGCGTGAATGGATCGATTTCGATATCCCTATAAAATATCTAAGACTGATGAACAGGTACTAGTGAGTTTGTTGAGTTCGTCTAAATTCGTTACTAAATCGTCACAGTGTTCCCATGCGGCGACAGTAGTCGATAGAGTGGATGGACGTTCGCAATCTGGACGTAAGTACAGTTGGGACGTGACCTGATGTCTAGCAAGACGACACAGGACAACAGCGTTCTTCATTGTTTATAGTTCTATTTGTACTTCAACTTTGTTTACAGATTCATTATATGCAACTACGGACGCAAATGTCCTTTTACAAAATGAATCTGTTGGTGTTAATCTGTATAATTTGACCTTCTGAATTTCTAAGAAGCAGTAACGCAACAATATTTCTAATCGATCATTTAAGAAGTGTTCACGTGACGTTATTTTTCAGAAATCGCAGGACGAGATTATTTGAATTATGCGATATTTGTCAACATAGTGTCTTTCTGTAAGTACGATACTTTTCGGTCGAACTTAAGTTACGAACCGTCTAAGCGTCCATCTTCGTTAGAAAATGCATGGTACTCACCTGAAACAAAACGAACGGTCACACGTTTTGAAAATTGGACAGGATTACACAGAAATGTGACTTACACGCATGACATAGCTTTTGCACCCTGGGAACCGGAACTTGCGTCACAAATTACAACTGACATTGAGACTTTCGTTATTATTTATTATTTATCTCACTTTAAACTGTTGCTTTTACTTTTCAGCTCATATACATATAAAACCCATGTTGACGAGGCGAGGTTGAAATAAAATGCAAGTTGATGGCTCAGCTGAACGAAGTTGATTGATTCGTTTCGCTTCCAACGTAACGAAGTCCTTCTTATACAGGATAAAACGATATTTATAATTTCCTAGATTAGTACACAAAAGTATGAAGTTTTAATAATACCAATTAAAGAAACAATCAAACGAAGTCGCGTACACTACCTAAACAATGAAACCCAACGAAAATGTCATGACACTGACAGGCCTTCAATTTACCCTCCACCACGAAGTTTTGTACGTGTTACATATCTCACGCCTCCCTTTTACATGCACTTTTGTTTCTATAAGGCGTAGGCGTTGGTTAAGAGCTATGCCAGACTGGACAACGCAGTCCCTCGACAACACGGAAACAATCGAGATGTACTTTTTATTTCTTCCTAGTAAAAGCGGTAATTAGTCTTCCCTGTCCGGTATCATTTGCACGTGAGGTATGTTGTTTTCCGTTATCGTGAATTTTCTATATATTTTTTCACAACGCCTTGGGGATGGCGAAATATCCACCAAACATTAAAATTACTTGATAAAGTTGCTGTCGATGTGCTTATTCCAACGTGCGATTGTTAAACGATTCTTTCATTGAAATATTCGATTTTTAAGCCGGCTAATGTGGACGCGAAATTCGTGCGATGATATCGGTATCAAAACGTTTCATAATCGTACAATAATGCATGGCTGAGTAAATAAAAATATTACTGCATCAGTAATTCCTTTTTGG